>NC_057861.1:657632704-657968867 GCF_019393635.1 Dromiciops gliroides | reverse complement strand
GACAAGTTTTCTGTTATATTAATTTCCTCTCTACTTTTTGTTTTAGGAATCAATATTGTTCACACTCTTCTACCATCCTCAATAGATTTGCTTTATTTATTCCTCTCTATGAAATGACCCATTTATTTCTGACAACATTCAATAAAAACAAATTAGAAATAGGAATTTAGACATATCTGGAGGTATATTGTACTAGAATTTGATTCACATTCCCAGAAAATTTAGAATGTGTCTAATTTACCTTTGATCCCATTTCAAAAATAAGGAACCTGAGGATCAGGGAGTCATAAGAACCTACTCAAAGTCAGATTTTCTGAGACTAGAGCCCAAATGTCCTGTCTCTGTGCAGTGCAAGTTAATGTGGTTTTGCAAATCATTTTCTACAATATTCTAAACCATTGTTGCCCTTGCTTGCCAGTCAAGTAACCCTTTGGGGTGGGGGGTGGAGAGAAGGAACTAAGGTTGGTCAGGTATAATCTGCTTCTGATGAAGGCATGCTGGGTGATCACCACTTCCCTTTCTAAATGCTTGCAAATCATCCTTTTATAATTATATTTTTCTAAAGAGAGGTGGGATCATTGACTGAGAAATAAGTAGGTGAGGGAGTAAGGAAGGTTTGAGTCTAGATGGAAAGGTGTGGTGTGGCAGAAAGAGCACTTGAATTTAAGAAACCCAAAATTCCAGCTCCCACTTTTATTAGCTGTGTAAACCAGGGAAGCCACTTTAGTCTTAGGTTCAGTCTCAGACTAGTCTTAGTTTCCTCATCAGTAAAATGGAACTATTAATACACTACCAACTTCAGAGGGTTGTTTTGCAGAAAGTGCTTTGTAAATCAAAAAGTGCTATCTATACAAATTTGTTATCATTTTAAATGAGGCTTTGCTTGAGGCAACAGAATATTTTTATAAAAGAATAAAAGGACCTCAGGGCAATATTGAGGGCTCAGCTGAACATCCATAGTATGAATTTGTAATGGGCCCAGTTACTATAGCTTTGTGTCTTTCTCCAACTATACTTGTTAGCCTGAAAACAGGAACAAGAAAAGTGACCTGTAGGGGTAACCCAGGTTTGTGGATTGGTAATTGTCCCAGTAAGCAAAGCAGAAGACCAAGTGGGTAGATGTCTCTCAGATGTCATTGAAAATAGCTTTGAAGACACTGGCCAGGAGTAGTATTAATCAGTCAGCATAAAATCAGATCTTGCAAGAGGGCTGAGGCTATCTGAATAGTCAGCACTAAACTCTGGGACATGGACATCCCCAATTCTATTCCTAGCACTGCTTCTGACTCATTGTTTGACCTCAGGCTAATCTACTTCTATGCCTCAATTTCCTGAGATGTGAATGCTCATTAGAAAGTCCAAGGAGAATGAGCTGAGTTGGAAAATGTTAATTCTCTGTGGGTCCTTAAGAGAGACAGTAGTTGTCATGTCAGGTCTCAAAAATGACTCTGTGGACATCATGCAGAATGAGTCTCATCACACCAAGAACAAAAAGGATGGGGAGATAAAGGGGCACCACTTCTCTCCCAGTACTTAGAATTTGTGTAGCGACAGTCAATGTTTCCTTCTAGATTCTCAATGGGTCATTAAAAAAAAAGCTACAGGAAATATAGCAATCTCTCTACTGAAACTATGCTTCTGGTAGGAGCTTCTTGTCACTCAAGTTGTTTTCATTATGAAGACTGAGCTTCTTATACTTTTGCCTATTTCCCACTTGCTGGTTTCTAGCTTACTTACATCCTCATTCTTTCATCACCTGATCCATATAGTTTTGGCAGTTTCTCTCATAACATCTTGCCTAGTTTCTCTAAAGTTGTGTTTAATCTCTTTACCTCCTGCTGGCTCCTTGGATTTGAACAATCCTAATCTTCCCCTCCCCCCCACCCCCCAATAATCAATCTCCTGTTGTTTAGGCAAAAATGATTCTTTTATCTAAGGGTTGTAAAGTGCTTTGAAGACATTATTTTATTTGATTCTCACTATATCAGGAGGATCTTGACTCGTACAGGAGAAATATAGCTACAATGTTACTTTCCCCTTGTTATGGATGGGGAAACTGAGACCCAAAATGCTGAAATGCCTTGCCCATGGTCACATGTTTAATAAATGCTGGAACTGCACCTTGAACTCAGGGCTTTTGCCTTTAACTTTTTTTTTGGGGGGGGAGGGTTAAGTGACTTGCCCAGGGTCACACAGCTAGTAAGTATCAAGTGTCTGAGGTTGGATTTGAACTCAGGTCCTCCTGAATCCAGGACCAGTGCTTTATCCACTGCGCCACCTAGCTGCCTCTTGCCTTTAACTTCAATGCCATTTCCACTGCAATATTTTCTGCAAGCATCCTTTTAAAGATATTTATTTGTTTTTTAACATTTGTTTCTTTTAAAATTTAGAATAACAGATTCTCTTTCTCCCTTCAAACTCTCTCCAACCAATTTAAAAGGAAAACTATATGGTATTAATAATATATGTGAAATCATGCAAAGCATATTTCCATATTAGCCATATCACAAAAAGGGGACAAAGGAAGAAAATTATACTTCAATTTGCACTCATAATTCATTAGTTCTCTCTCTGCAGACAGATAGCATTTTTGCATCATTAGTAATTTGGAATTGTCTTGGATCATTATATTGATCAAAGAAGAAGTCAAGTCTTTCACAATTGATTATCATTACAACATTGCTGTTATTATGTACAATGATCTCCCATTTCTTCTCATTTCACTTTGCATCAGTTCGTGTAGGTCTTGTCATATTTTTTCTGAAAACACCATTTCTTATAGCATAATGGTTCTCCATTCCAATTATATGCCACAACTTGTTCATCCATTCCAAATTGATGAGCATCCCCTCAATTTCCAATTCTTTGCTACCACCCAAAGAACTGCTTATAACTAAAAAACTATTACTATAATTATATATCTATATCATCTCTATCTCTATTTCTGTCTCTGTCTCTATTTCTATCTATCTATCTATCTATCTATCTATCTATCTATCTATCTATCTATCCATCCATCTATCTATCTATCATCTATCTATCTCTATTTCTACCTCTAGCTCTACCTCTATCATATGCCCTTTTTCTTTTATTTGATCTCTTTGGGGTACAGACCTAGTAGTGGTATTGCTGGATCAAAGGATATGCAAAGTTTTATAGTCCTTTTAACATAGTTTCATATTGTTCTCCAGAATGCTGGACCAATTGGCTACTTTATCAGCAGTTTCCCTCATCCTCTATAGCATTTGTCATTTCTGATAAAAAGTGATTTAGAGCATTTTTATGTGACTATAGCTTTGATTTCTTCTGAAATTTGCCTGTTCATACCCTTTGATCATTTGTCAACTGGGGAATGACTCTTATTTTTTATTTTTATTTTTTTTTGCGGGGCAATGGGGGTTAAGTGACTTGCCCAGGGTCACACAGCTAGTGTCAAGTGTCTGAGGCTGGATTTGAACTCAGGTACTTCTGAATCCAGGGCCAGTGCTTTATCCACTGTGCCACCTAGCCACCCCCATGACTCTTATTTTTGAAAATATTAACTCAGTACCCTATATATTTGAAAAATAAGGCCTTTTTTCAGAGAAACTGGGTATAAAATTTTGGGATATTATTTCACTGTCTATGGTGCCTTTTAGCAAAACGTAGTTTCCTTGATTATCTCTTTCAATTAGTTCTAATTTTGCTTTTGCTTTGTCTGAGATCATGATGGCCATCCCTGCCCTCTTCACTTCAGCTGAAGTATAATAGACTATGATCTACTCTTTCATTTCAACTCTGTGTGTGTCTTTCTGTCTCAAGTATGACTCTTGCACACAACATGTTGTTGAATTCTGGTTTCTAATCCATTCTAATATCAGTTTCCATTCTGTTGGTTAGCTCATTTCATTCATATTCATAGTTATGGTTACTAACTGTGCAGTTCCCCTCTATCCTATTCCCCTCCCTTTCTCCTCCCTTCTCTCCTTCTCTCTTCTCTCTTTTTATCCTGCCCCTTCTTAAAAGTCTGTTTCACTTCTGATCACCAGCCTCCCATAAAAAACCTTCCCTTTTATTATCCCCACACAATATCTCTTTATCACCTTCCCCTCCTAAATCCCCATTGGAAAAGAGTTAAATGTGTGTGTGTGTGTGTGTGTGTGTGTGTGTGTGTGTGTGTGTGTATTTCCCCCCTCTTTGAACCAATTCCAATGAGATGGAAATTTAAGCACTGCCTGCCACCTCTCATTTTCCACACCACTATGAAAGTTTTTCCTTACATGCCTTCTCTGTGCAAGGAAAGTTTTCCCATTCTACCTCTCCCTTCCCTCTTTTCCTAATGCACTCATCTTTTTCATCCCTACATTTTTTGAAGATCATTTCAACATCATCTATTCCCTCCTATTCCCTCTGTCAATGCAGACTCCTTTTAGTTGTTTGAAAGTCCTTTATTTCATTAAATATTCACCACCCTCCCCAAAGGATTATGTCCAGTTTTTCTGGTGGGTTATTCTTGGTTTTTATTTTAGTTCTTTTTCCTTCCATACTATCATATTCCAAGCCCTTTAGTCCTTTAATGTGGAAGCTGTTAAATCTTGTATAATATTGACTGTGGTTCCATGACATTTAAATTGTTTCTTGCTGCTTTCAATATTTTCTCCTTAGCCTGGGAGCTCTGAAATTTGGCTATAATATTCCTGGGAACTTTCATTTGGGGATCTATTTCAGGAAGTGGCTGGTGGGTTCTTTCAATTTGTTTTTGTGGGGCAATGAGGGTTAAGTGACTTGCCCAGGGTCACACAGCCAATAAGTGTCAAGGATCTGAGGCTGGCTTTGAACTCAGGTCCTCCTGAATCCAGGGCCAGTACTTTATTCACTGTGCCACCTAGCTGCTCCTGGTTCTTTCCATTTTTATTTCACCTTCTGATTCTAGAATGTCACAGCAGTTTTCCTTGATAATGTCTTCAGATATGATGTCTAGGCTCTTTTTTCATCATGGCTTTCAGGGCAGTTTTAAAAAATAATTTCTTGAAATATGATATTGAGGCTCTTTATTAGATGATTTTTCAGACGGTCCAATAATTCTTAAATGATCTCTCTTTGATCTATTTTTCAGGTCAGTTGTCCTCACTGGGCCTGTCCTCAATGATCCTTCAGCTTTCTAGGACCTACCAGAGGTTATGCTCTACTGTCATTGTTTTCAAGAGTCAAAGGCCAATTCCATGCTACAATGAAAGATTGGAGTAGGACTTCAATGAAGGATAGAAAGGGAAAGCATGAATTAAAACCAAACTAAACATGTACAGATTATTTCTAAACCTCAGTTGAAGAGTCTTACAGTAGATTATAGATATTCAAATATAGGAAATCTACAACTTCCAATTATGTGGTGCCCTCTAGGACTTAGGACATAGATTCCAGGAAGTTCCCAGACATATTTAGTGCTGGACAGAGACCTTCACTTCTATGCCTGTGAACAAGATATTGTTAGTAGAGATTTAGAAAAGGAAATAACATTTACAAAGAGACAACATTGCTTCATCAAGAATGGGTCATTGTGGTACCTTTTTTTGGATAGGATTAAGGGGACGATGTAGATATAGTTTATCTAGATTTTAGCAAAACATTTGATAAAGAATTTCAAGTCCTTCTTGTGGAAAAGACAGACAGAAGTAAACTAAATGAAATTCTAGATGGATATAGAACTAATTGAATGACTGGACTGAAAGTAGTCACTTAATGGTTCATTGTCAATTTGGTAAGAATGTCACAAGGATCTGTGCTTTGCCCAATGCAGTTTAGAATTTTCACTAAGGCTTTTTTTTTTTTTTTTTTTGGCAAGCCAATGGGGGTTAAGTGACTTGCCCAGGGTCACACAGCTAGCAAATGTCAAGTGTCTGAGGTCAGATTTGAACTCAGGTACTTCTGAATCCAGGGCCGGTGCTTTATCTACTGCGCCACCTAGCGGCCCCCTTCACTAAGGCTTTTAATAAATGCAGAGCTGGGATGCTGATCAAATTTTCAGATGACTCAAAGCTAGCAGGGATAGCTAACACACTGAATAAAATAATCAGGATCCCCCCAAAAAAATTCTTGACAGTTTAAAACATTGGGCAGAATCTAATAAAATAAAATTCATTTGTGATAAATGCAAAGTTTTATGCTTGGGTTTTAAAAAATCAACTCAAGTAAGGGATGGAGCAGAATAGTTAGTGATTTCTTGGAGAAAAAAGATTAGAAGGTTTTAGTGGATGACAAGTGTAATTAATGTTAGAAATTTGGCTGCCAAAAGCTATTGCAATATTGGGGTGTGTTAAGAGAGGCATATTCCCAGGAATAAAGAGATGAGAATCCTTCCATATTTAGTCCTGGTCATATCTAATCTGGAATATTATGTTCAGTTTGGATTGGCATGGTTTAAGGAGGACATGGATAATCTGGAAACTCTCCAGAGGATGCAACTAGGATGATGAAGCCCTTTAGTCCATATAAGAATGAATTGGAAGAACTGATTATGTATGGCCTGGAGAAGAGAAAAGTCAGGTGTTGGGAAGAACATAATAGCTATATTCAACTAATTAAAGGACTGTCATATGGAAAAGGGGGTAGACTTATTATGTGTGGCACAAGAGGGCAAGACAAGAAGCAGTAAGTGGAAAATATCAAGAGGCAAATTCAGACTTAATTTCAGGAAAAATTTTCTTACAATTGGTTAGCGCTATCTCAAAATGAAATGAACTATGTTCGGAAGTAGTATAATTCCTTCATGGAACTCGTTAGGTATATTATATTGAAGCTACCTCTGGGGTATGGATTGGGTTAGATGTCAATTGAGGACCCTTTAAATTCTAAAATGTTTTTGTGCACGGTTTTTCTCTTTTATATATATATATATATGTGTGTGTTTGTGTGTGTGTGTGCATGCATGCATATGTGTATATATGTATAAACACATTTATGTATGTGTATATATACACACATGCATAAATATACACATAGACACACATACATATTGTAACAATTGGAATGATGCCACCTGCTGGAGAGCTACTGTAGGAAAGCTCCGCCAAGAGGAGAATGTGTCTGAGGGCAAGCCATGTGGCTTTTCTTTGGTGTCAGGAAGTGACATTTACTTGTGGGACTAAGAAGGGGTGAGGCTGGCTCTTGCTCTTTTTCGTGAGGACTCTGGTGGAGAGTGGAGCTAAAAATGTGCTCTCCCTTGCATAGATAGATGAATCTAGGCCTTTCTCTCTCTCTTCACCAAATTCTTATTCTCCTTAATAAATGCTTAAAAGTCTAAACTCTTGCTAAAGCTTATAATTTATTGGCGACCGCTCATTAGATATTTTAGACAGAATAGCTAGAATTTTAGCCTCTTACAATATAATATATATTTCTAAAAATTATACATGTATTTTTAACTTTTAGTAATTTTTTTTAAAGTTCCAAATTCTTTCTTTCTCTCCAGCCTCTCATCCAGCCATTGAGAAAACAAGCAAAATGATATCAATTATACCTCATTGTCCACTTAGTTTAAATGTTGAACCCAGGGTCACATAACTAGTAATATCAGAGGGAGGATTTGAACCCAGACCTTTCTGACTCCAAGTTCAGGGTTCCATTTATTATCCATTGCTGCCTGGGCCACTGATAGGAAATTTAAAATAATCCATACAATAATGATTGATACTTATAGATACTTTGTGGTTTATAAAGTACTTTCATATTCATTATCTACTATCTCTTCTTCAGCAAGCCCAAGAAGTAGTGAGAACAGGCATCATTTTCATTTTGAAAGCTAAGAGATATGAACTTACTTTCAGAAAACTATTGGGTTTGGGCAGAAGGATAGGGGGAAGTTGGGACTAGAATCACAACTTTAACAAGCCATTTTTTTTTAAAGTTGTTTATTATGTGTAGAGCACTGTACTTGCTGCTGGAGGAAATAAGAAGATTAATGACACTTGGTCTTCTCCCTTGGGGAGGTCATTATCTAACAAAACCTATGTCTCCTAAATTTCTGTACAATGCACTTTCAACTATATCAGTATGTCTTCTTTGGGGAAAAAAGATATATTTATGTAATCCAGAAAATATATGTATAAATAACCACATATATGTATGTATGTATGTACTACATACATATATGTAATGAGTGAAGGTACAGTCTTTAGAGTATGTGTAATACATTTTATTTCCAGTATACATGGAGGTTTGGTGAACTTGTTTCTATGCATGTGTAATAGTGGAGGCCCTTTTTCTCATTTCAGAATATGTAGATATATCTTCTATTTCCTGCTAGTTTACTCATGGTGATTAAAATCCTTTTAATTGGCTGCAGAGATGAAATTGAGTGTGCAGGTGAAAGGTCCAGGCCATCGATCTCTTCTTACAATTTTGAGTCAGGAGGTAGAATTTCTTTTTGCCTCTAGATGTAGGAGGGGCATTGAGACCTATCTTCTACTTTGCTACCATAAGTTTTGAAACGCAGTCACTATTTCTTTTGTCTCTTGCATATATTCTTTCCTCTTTAGGTAAGTGTCTGGAGATAGAATGAACCAAGTTATAATCAAACCAACAGGCATCCAGCAACTGGAGTCAGAAAAAGATCCTGCTAGTACCCAAATTTGGTGGAAAAAACCTGCTTGATCTAGCTCAGCAGTGAACCATTTTAGTTACTGAGTCATCTTATCCTGCAAGCAAAAGAAAGACTTGTCCATTGATGGGGACTCCTTGAAGGGGAAAAAAGACTACCAGTCCACACATGTGGCCATACATCTTTGGATACACATGCTCTCTACATGTATATTTAACTATACTTTTGTGCTTCAAGGTTGAACCCACTCTTCTCAGGCATCTTGCATGTGTATAGGAGGAAGAGAATGTCCTGAGTGAGAACAGCCCAAAATCAAAAACACAAAACATTTTGTATCTCCCATTTGAAGTTCGAATCTGTTCTCCCCAATGACAGAGTGTATTTAGAGAGAAGCATGTATCCCTCAGTTTGGAGAGGGTATCTTTGTATATATATCTTTGCTATATATATATATATATATATATATATATATATATTTTAGTGAGGCAATGGTGGTTAAGTGACTTGCCCAGGGTCACACAGCTAGTAAGTGTTAAGTGTCTGAGGCCGGATTTGAACTCAGGTACTCCTGACTCCGGGGCCGGTGCTCTATCCACTGTGCCACCTAACTGCTCCACTCTTTGCTATATCTTATCAGTAAATAACCTAATTTATATCTACTACTTAATGAATATTGGGAAGATACCAAATGTTTAAAGAATATTGGTGAATGCACTGGGTGGTATCTCATAAGCAGCAGCATTAGACAAACTGTAACTCTTCTAAGTTATTTCTAGTGCCCTGAAGCTCTATAAATAGTAATAATTCCCCTCACATACCCTGACTACCAGTGTGAGTAGGAGATGGGGAAGTAGCCCTGGAGAGATTCTCTATGTATGTGTATATGTATGTATGCATGCCTGCCTCCATCCATCCATCCATCCATCCATCCATCTATCTATCATTGTTATTTGTTATGGATCATGGTGTCAAAGAGGACTCTCAGTTTGGGAACTCTGTCCACTGATACAGGTCTATACTCATCTGTAATTTATAACCTTAGACAAATGCTTGGGACACTAAGAAACTTAAGTGTTCGTAGTCACTCAGCTAATATATGTCAGTGGCCAAATCTGAAATCTGGGCCTTTCTAATTCTAAGGCTATGATAGAATCAGAGCAACTGTATTCATGATTGGCCTCTGACTTTTAATACCTATATGACTGGGGGCAAGATACTTAACCTTTATGAGTTGAGAAGGCCCCTGTTTTCTGGGAAAAAAGGGGGTTGGATTGGGTCTCTAAGGGTCTTTCCAGTTCTGAATCTTTCATCTTCTGATCTCTATGTCACATTGCCTCTCCCGCATTAAGAATTGAGGAGATGTGAGAAAGACAAAAAGGGAATATAAGCTCTTAGATCAGGACAACAAAAGAAAGAAGGAAGGAAATAAAGGCAAAGGAGAAGGCAATGGGAGGGAAACTGTAAAGAAATTTTGAGGAGAAATTAGGTGGACAAAAGAGAAAAAGGAGAAAGAAAGGTTCTCTTTTCTTCTCTTGGGGAGGGGGCACTCTCTTGATGTCTCTAGTGTTTTCACCATCTCTAGTTTTATTGATTAGGCTTTTATTGATAGGCTTAAAAAAAACAACTATGTTTACTAGATAGAAGTATCATCAAGCTCCCTCCCCCACCTCCCAGTTCCCTCATCTAACACTGTTGTCCCTATAACTAGTTGGAGTGAGTCAAAGAACAGCTTGTCCCCCACCCCCACCCCTTATTGGCATGGCAGAGCAACTCTTTGAAGGACTTCCTGTGGTCAAAGGAAGGGCTGCTGCAGAAGAGAAATTGCACTGGGGACTTTATCTTTACTCTTAGGAGCCAACGGCCCCAGCAGAAAGCTAATCCTGCCACTTTCCTAACAAAAGGATTCTGTTCATTAGAGTAATCCAGCAGCTGGAGACTGATAGATCATCCCTTGTGAAGGGGTGTATCCCGCCATCCCCTTCGGCAGCAGTCATTCTGAGTCAGACACCATTCCCACGGCACTGCCAACAATACTAATGGAAGAGGAGGAAGCGCAGGTGGTGCTAAGGCCACCCAGCAAGGATGAGTAGGATGGCACCCTGGGCTTCTGCTCCAACATTTCTCAGGTTTGGGGGTTTTCTCTCATCAGTGAACATTCTCACTCTCCCGATGACCTGGGTGTGGCTCTAACACAGACAACTGTCCACCAGCATTCACATCTCGGAAGGTGGAATTATAGCTTTAAAAAAGGAAGACTGTCCCCAGATCAAGCTTGTGGAGAAAAAGCTTGAAGTGCTTTTAAAGAAGGAAGTGAAGATATAAATCATAAAGAAGGGGCATGACTTGTGTCTCATTTTAAATGGTGAGAGAAGCTGAGAGATGTTCAAGGAAATTGAGGAATAAAGAGGGGCCCACCTGCAAAAGTCCATAGCAAAGGAAGCAGAGGGGAAAAAAGACACAAAAATAATATCTAATAAAAAAGATAAAAGATATATGAGAAAAGAAATTGAGGAATGATGAGGGCATTAGGAAATAGGAGGATGGAAATAAAGTCCAAGGGGAATATGAGGAAGGAACAATGGGAGGGGAAGAGAGAAGGAAGGCAGAGGAGAAATGGAATAGAAAATAAAAGGATGAAGAAAAGGTTCCAATTTCATTTGGGGAGTGTTTTGGCTCTCCTCTCATGTAGTCTCATGTCTCATTTCTCTCCCCAATTCTTTATCTCTTGCTCCCAGATTATAAGTCTTTCCTTTCATTTTGCTGTGCATATAAGCAAAGGATGGCAGTCAGGAATGTCTTTTAAAAAACCTGGACTCCTAGTTGCTCTTTTCGTAAAAATGATCTTTATCTCTTTCCCTTTGAAGGTAAAATACAAAGCAGACTGGCTCCACAGAGATCACAGTGAGAAACTTTCAGTTGAAGGTGGAGGGATGATTATTAAATATACTGGGGTTTATAAATCTATTTCACATATAGGCCCACGTTCTCCCACCATCATTTATTTTTTTTCATGTATGCTCATTATCAAAGGTATAAGTATCTCAAATAACACTTTACCTCCTTCTTGGCTGTTCTTCCCCTCTTTTGGGGTCCTATAGGAAAAACATAACGACACTTAGGTGACATCACGATAATTTCTGGAGCTGACTATAATGTCAGAAACACATGGATTTAGGATGTTACTTCAGGAGGAAATGGGAGGAAATCCCAGGTTGTTAGGGGGGAAACCCTCCATGCAGATCCCTCAAGGATCCATGACTTCATTCTTCGCTGACACAGATCATAACCACTCCACACCATAATAGATGGTCCTTGTGAGCTGCATAGCTGAAAACATTCATCACCCGATTTCCAGCCTGCTGGCAATGCACCTCTCTGTACATCTTTTGGCTTATTTTCTAGTAAGAGTCAGTCAGTGAGTTTTTCCAAAGGCTCACCTTTGCAGTCTTACAAGCTCAATAGGACTCGTCAGAGTTCAAGCTTGGCTGGTTTTGCTATTTAGGACCTAGAGTCCTCTCAGTGCCACTACAAAACATCAGGATAGGACTTTGATGGAGGTTAGTCTAAATATTTTTAGAAAGAGCTAAGAGGATACAGAAAATGAATAGCAGAGTAAGCTCTGTTTCTCCCTCTCCCCCCTTTATTTATAGATGTTTTCTTTCAAAGTTGGTTTCTATGTCAAAGCCCCTCTTTAACATATAGATGAGCCTTGGCACATAATAAAATTCAACAGGGAAATGGCATGTAAATTGAATGGATGTATTAGCTCCTGAAACATTCCTCTTCCCATCTGCTTCTACCTGACAGAAAGAAAAGTCCTTGTTTACAACCCATATAAGCAGAGCCTTCTTACTCTCAGTTGCCTCAATCATTTAAAAGGTGATGGACCCATGCTGGTTCATGGGGTAGTAGTCAAAAGTTCACTGTCATCCCCCCAAAATGCTAATGTGACTGGCATGAGATCCTGTATATTGAACAAACTTGAAATATGCAACACTGCCTCTGCCAACTTTGTTGTAGGAGGGGTAGGACTGAGTCAGGAATTGACTATGTCTACTCTACTTCTATTCCACTTAAAACTCTTTCTTCATCTGGCATATGGTGGCCATATAGGCCCAGTGTTCCCTTATCTCCAGCATTCTCCTTGAGCTTTTCAGACATAGATGAAGATGAAGAATATAACAGATCACTCTGATTTCCTAGATCCCCAGGGACTTAGAACTGGAAGGAACTTTAGAGACCACTTAGTGCAGTACAGGACCAGTTGAGAACATTTTGTAGAATGTCTTCTGACAAGTAGTCATTCAGCTTCCACTTGAGACCTCAAAGAATGAGGTCACCATACCTGTGAGAACCACCTGTAAGAGAGTGTAAAGAATTGCTATTTGAGGTTTTTATGACCCCATCTTTTGGCTAGAATTTTTTTAACAAACCTCGGCGGGCGCACTGGCCTCTGGGGCTCTGCAAACAGCAGGGTGCTCCACCCACAGGTTGTAGCCATCACCATGGTGCTGGCGCCACCACTCGCCAATGCCTACATGGGCCTGACAAAATTACAATAATTGGAAGCCTCGTGAGGACAGTCATGTGACTGTCAGAGTGGCTAGCCAATTGGCTGTGGGCTGTGTGTGATCAGTCTGGGGTCTGCTGGGAAGAAGAGAGGAGATTCGCGATTCTAGCTTGAAGTTGGAAGGCGACAGGATGCTGCTGTGTCTTCTCAGCTGATGCCTGGGCAGTGGTGTTATTCAGGTTGTATAATTTCCCTTTTCCCCATTTTATTTCCTTTCCCTTGATCCTACTGATCCTGTTTGTGTTTTTTTTTTTAAATTCATTCTTGTTAAATAAATCCTGCTCTGTTTTGAGGGAGGCTGTCTCCTTCCTTGCCCCAGTATTGCAGCGAGTCACTTAGCTAACACTCCCCAATTAAAAATTGGTCCCCATAAGAGGGAAGGTTCAAACTTTACCAGTGAAGTTGCTACAGTGTCACTTATCAAAAAGGCAGGCAGGCATCAACTTTCTAAACAGCACTATTTTTCAGAAACCTCTTTTGGTTTCTCATGGTCTTCCAAAGGTCACATAGGTAGCAAATGGGTCAGGACTAGAACCCAAGTTTTCAGAATTCAGGACCAGGGCTTCCTGTCTCTTATTCTCCACATCCAATCAGTTGCCAAGTTTCATTAATGCTACCTCTATAAGATCTCTTGTATTTGTTTCTTTCCCTCTAGGTACACAGGTTCAGGCCCTCCTCACTTCTTAGATGAACTATAGGAATAAATCCCTAATTGGCCTCAGTGATTCTAATTTTTCTTTTCAATTCATCCCCTCATAGCAACCAAAACACACTTTTTAAGGCACAATTCTGACCATGTCACTACCCTACTCAGGATCTCCAGCAGCTCCCATCACCTAAATAAAATATAGCCTCCTTGGTATAGCATTTAAGGCAATCAACAATCTGGCCCCTATATACCTTTCCAAACTTATTTTGTATGAACTTTTTTAAATACTCTATGTTCCAGCTAAGCTAGAGTACTGGCCAGCTTCTGAACTTGATGCTCAGCCCTTGCTTCTGTGTTAAAATAATGGATTTAGCAGATACTCAGGGACCCACCTGGAGATTTAAACTGATTGAATTGGATAGGGCAGCTGACTGGACTACTGGCTGACTTCTAGTTAACTAGATTGTAAGCACATCTGACTGGTACTTAAGGGTACTTAAGAAAGCATGGTTCTCAGAAACTAACAACTTTGAACTTTGACCACCTTTGGGCCCAGTCAACCAATAAGCTTGAAGAAGCTCCCATTTCTGGGAGGGGAACAGGAAGGAGGAAGCGGAGGCTGTGCAGGGAGCTCAGCCTCTCTGTCTTTGAGACATCACCGTGGTGGAGAGAAGATTTCACAGGGGAGTTTAGGAAAGCTAGGATTGCCAGGTTATAGGAATTCTGTTATCAATCTTTCTCTTTCTTTTACTATCTTTCAATAAAACCTTAAAAAACCTAAACTTGTTTATCAGTGATTTTAGTCAGTTTCCCCCCCCCCAAAACTGGGAGGACAGATTAGAACCTACATTTAGAAATTTAAATTACACACTTCTGCGCCTTCATATAAACATACCTACGGATGGAATGCATTCCTTCCATATCTTTGTTTCTCATAATCCTTGTTTTCCATTAAGAATCAACTCCACTTCCCTAATCCATAAATCCTTCTCTGATTCTCCCCATATACTTATTATTACTTTCTCCCTCTGCAATTTTCTTTCTAATACATTTGCTTACATGTTTCCCCCCATCCCCCACGCCCAAGAGTATAAGCTCCATGAAGACAATGGCTCAAGGGCTGTTTTCTTTTAGTTTTTGTATCACCAGCAGCTAGCCCAGTGACTCATGTAGGATATACACTGACTAAATGTTTGTTCAATTGAGTAGAACTGAATTCTTTTCATCAAGAAGAATCTTTTAACAGTATTATAATATCAAGTTTTTTTTTAGCTTTTTGTTGTTGTTTTCTTTTTTACTGTTTTTGTTATCATTCTTCAAGTTTGACATTGATCATACTAGCTATAACCAAGAGCTGTGTGTGCTTGAGAACATGCATGTATTTATTCAGCAAGCATTTATTAAGTTTCTGTTATGTATAAAGTAGAAGCCACATGGCAAAATGTCTTTTGGGTCATGAAGCTATGAGTTCAAGTCATGTCCCTGACACATATAACTACATGACCCTAAACAAGTTATTTAACAGTTCAGTGTTCTTAGTAAATCTCTAAGATTGTAGTTGTATGGAAAGAGTAATTACCCTATTCTAGGGAAGTCACAGATATGTTTATGTATACTATAGTACTTGATGTTACAGCTGCCTTTACCTAGGTAGCTCAGTGAATAGAATGCCAGACCTTGAGTCAGGAAGATCTGTGCTTAAATCTGGCCACAGACACTAGCTTTGTGACCCTGGACAAGTCATTTAATTTCTCTCAGCCTCAGTTTCCCCATATGTAAAATGGGAATAATAATAGTGCCTACTGCCCTGGGTTATTGTGAGGATCAAATCAGATAATATTTGTAAAGTCCTTAATGCAATGCCTGGCATATAGTACGTGCTATATAAATATTAGCTAATATATGTACATATAGAGTTATACTATATCATATGTTTATACTTTCCTGATAAATATAATTAAAGTACTCTTTTCTAGTATTTTGCACATCTAATCTATCACATCTAACCTAACTTTACATATCTAACCCATCTTATATAACATATATTATATCACATAAAGTACCATGCATATTCAGTAAGAAACATGAGATACTACTGGGTCAAACAATGGATACAGAATACATCCAGTGCATAGCTTCACCAAGGAGAGTACCATAGTAGGGTGGATAGCTGTCCACCAATCTCAGCTTCAAAAGGTTGTTACAAAGGTTAGGGGTGTTCCCCAAGCATCTATATATCCGCTTAACCTTTTTGAGTCTTTCATCCATGGTAGATGTGTAACCACAATCAGGGATTTTCAAAGATTTTTTTTCTTCTCAGGATCTCTCATCTACCATAGAATGTCAACTCCTGAAAGGAAAGATAATGAAGGAGAGAGTGAAAAGCACCTCACAAATGGAAGGATAAAGGAGGTGATATTTCATTAATCCTCACAGGTAGGTGGCAGAGATGATCACCAAATTACAGAGACTGAGGGGTGCAGATGTCAAGGGCTAGAATGTCACACCTAGTACGTAGACCAGCGCCACCCCCACACCCCCTTTAAAACTCCTTGAAGGAACAAGGCATCAAACAAAAAGAGCACTAGATGTGGTCAGGAGACCAGGCTCTAAGTCTTACCCCTATCACCTACTAAGTCTGACTTGGGGAAAAGTCAGTGTACCTCACTGACCTCAGTTTCTTCATCTATATACTGGGAAATTATTATCTGTGGTTCCTACTCATCAAGGTTGTGAATTTCAAATGAAATCATTCTATAAAGCACTTTGCAAACCTTAAGATCAGAAAAATTTCAGATGTTATATAAGAAGGATAATGATATCTGCCAATGTTACAGGATGGAATGACAGAAAATGGTCTTTGAAAGAATGAATAAATGAAAGAAAAAATATTTATTAAATACGTACTATTTGTAAATAAAGCAATGTACTAAGTGCTGGAGATAAAAATAGAAAAGTAAGATAGTGCTTACTCTTAGGGAGCTCAGATTCCAATTGTGGGGAGACAACACATATAGAAGGTTTCAGAGATGATCAGATGGGAAGATCCCATGATCCTTTGAGTGCAGTGGTAAAACCATTAGTTCTTTTGAAATATTATTTCCATTAATAAATCTGATAAGACCATTCTTTTCTGGGTCTTCAGTAGCTGTTACTTTAGGAATTCCACAAGCTATTTTTAGGTTTCATCTCCCTAGGGGGTTCTTTCCCAGGATGATGGCCCAGCTAGGATAGAGCAGTGGGCCTGGAATCAAAAAGACTCATCTTCATGAGTTAAAATCTGGCCTCAGATACCTACTAGCTGTGTGACCCTGTGCAAGTCACTTAGCCCTGTATACCTCAGTTTCTTCATCTGCAAAATGTAAAGGAAATAGCAAGCCATTATAGTGTTTTTGCCAAGAAAACCCCCAAATGGACTCATGAAGAGTGAGATATGACTGAAATGAAAAACAAAAAACAGCAAATTACTATTTCCAAAGTCGTTGGGTTCAGGATCTTGTGCTACCTCCATCAGGTTCTGAGGAGAGATGGCGATCAAGGTGGTGGTGGTAGTTTGACTTTTCTTAAAGGTATCTAGGTTATACAGTGAATAGAGCACCAGATTTAGAGTCAGGAAGACCTAAATTTCAAATCTGGTCTCAGACACTTACTAGTTATTTAACCTTTGGCAAATCACTTAACTCCACTTGCCTCAGTTTCCTCATCTGTAAAAATAATACCTCTGCAGGTTGTTGTGAGGATCAAATGAGATGATAATTTTAAAATTTAGCATTGTACCTGGCATATAGTGAGCATTATATAAATGTCAAAAATTTTTTTCTATATACCTATCCCTTAATTCACTCATTCATTAATTTATTTATTCATTTATGTATGTATGTATGTATGCATGTGTGTCTGTCTATCTTTCTATTTATTATTGCCTGACACATACTACTCTCTGTCTTACCCACAAGGTGTCTTGCTGCTTCAGCTAGACTGGCTTGCCTTCCTGGTAGGTTGCAGTTGATTGGAAGTTGGTGGGGATGACTAGGTCCTTCTCCACAGGGGTTACTCCAGTGGATGGTGGCTGTGCAGGTTGGGCTAGAAGCAGGACTGGTAGTCTGCTATTTGGAGAGTGCTGCCATTCCCACCCCTCTTGTATTTATCTGTCTATTGGTGGCAGTTGGTCAATAGTTATCAGTGTTAGTGAGGAAAGTGAGCCCTTTCTCCATAATGATTGCTTTCCCCTCATGATCACTATGGAGGTTGGTATGGAAGGAAGTTTGGTAGTTTGGGGGAGCACTGCTATTTACCAGGCTAAGTGCAAAGGGAAAAAAGTTACACAAAAGGACAATCATGGAGTTCTATATCTTTTGAACTAGAAGGGGCAAAAATTGTGTGATCATGTTGTTTTCTTCAATGTAATGGGATGCATGGTATAGTGAATAGAGGGCTGTCCTTGTAATTAGTAAGACCTGAATTCAAGTCCTAACTCAGGCATATCTTAGCTATGTGGCCAGGAGCAAGTCACTTTGCTTCTCAGGGTCCCCAGGCAACTATTTAAGAGTATAAGTTACCAATGAATTGTTCATCTGTTAGTGGCAGAAGTTTCCACACCAGGAGTACCCCATGATGATCAAGACAAGAAAAAAGATCTAGTTACAGGGTTTATAGTCATCCACAAGAACCTTACTTGCATTTCTCCTAACTCAGTTGTTGATTCCTACCATTACTCAGTCTCACTGCATTTGGGACAGGAAGAAGAAAACAGAGGTGACCTTAAGGAACAAGTCAAATTCATTCTGCTGATGAAAATCATAACTGGCCAAAAATGAAAACAGAACTTTTTGTTCTTGGCTGTTGATGAAAATTCAGTATGTGTAATGGAGCTTTAGAAAATACTGAAAAATGAAGAACAAGTTCTTTGGAGAGGTTTCTTCAAATCCAACCAATCACTCAGCAAAGAGGATTGGGGATGAGGGGGTGAGTGTGGGAAGAAGCTATCTGCCTTGCTTGTTTCTAATCAGTCTATAGAACTACTTATAACTGTGAAAAAGATTGCTGGCATATTTTAGATGTATAGGGTTACAGACTCAGAATGTTAGAGCTAAAAAGGACCTAAGAGATTATTAAAAGCCAAACTCTCATTGTACAGGTGAGGAAACTGAACCCCAGAAAGGAGTGGTGTCCTACCCAAGCTCACATAACAAAGCAATGGTAGAGCAAGGGAACTTAGTTTCCAGAGGACTGTCTGAGTTCTTTTCCCAGTAATAATAGTGATGGTGCATGTGTGACTTATATTACATTGCTTGACTTCTTAAGGGGGGGAGTGGGTAGCAAGGGAGGAAGAGAATTTGGAACACAAAATTTTAAAAATCAATACTAAAATATGTTTTTACATGTAATTTTGGAAAAATAAAATTCTAAATAAATTAAAAAATTAAAAACAAGATAATAGTGATGATGATGATGGTGGTGGTGGTGGTGATAATAATAACTAACATTTATATAGTGCTTAATATGTGCCAGGCACTATGGTAAAGTTTTTTGTAATTATTATATAATTTGACCCTCACAACAACCCTGGTAGGTGGGTGCTATTATTATTATTCCCATTTTATCATTAAGGAAACTGAAGTAGGTAGTACACCACTTCCAACTTTGAGGTTGGTCACTAGACTTTCCTTTCAGACATTTATAGTTCTTATTTGTTGATAGATGGGCTCCATTGACATCTTCCTCCAATGTTACAAAGTGACATGTAGATTTGTAGTTTCATTAGTTTTAGAGCTGAAAGGGACTTTTGAACATCAGAACTCTGATCACAGAAATGACACTATAGGTCTCGTAGTGAAATACATCTTCCTCGTCAGAGAGGTGGTTGACTTTATAGATACAGAATGAAGCATATTCATTAGACATGGTCAATGTTTGTTTTGCTTTTGCTTTTGCTTAGTTGTATTTTTTTTTTTGTTACAAGACAAGTTTTTATTGAGGAATTTGTATTGGAAAATGAAAATGGATGACATGTTTTAAAAAGGAAGCATAGGACAGCTAGGTGGCACAATGGATAAAGCACCGGCCCTGGATTCAGGAGGACCTGAGTTCAAATCCGGCCTCAGACACTTGACACTTACTAGCAGTGTGACTCTGGGCAAGTCACTTGACCCTCATTGCCCTGCAAAAAAAGGAAGCATAAATAAAACATTTTAACAAAATAGAAAGGCCCTATCAGATCATTTGGCCACATCCTCTCATTTTCCAGAAAGGGAAACTAAGACCTAAAGAGTAGAAGCAACTCATCTGAGGTCATATGGATTTTAAGTAGCAGATCTGAGAACGAGATCCAGGTTCTAATACTCCAAAATCAATGCTTGCTTCACCCTACTTTGCTGCTTTTATTCACCATGCTGACCCTGGCTTGATGACGGCTATAACAGTGGAATACAAGCTCTGACAGGTCTTGTCAACCAAGAAAGGCACTGAGTACAGGTCTGCTGATAGACTGTCTATAAGTTATCAGAGCACCAGCCTAGCTAAGCCCTGAGAGACTCATTGCCAGTTTGGTGGCAGGGTAATGGATTTTTTGGCCATCACAACTCATGATGGCTGTGTACTAAGATATGGAAAGGTTGTGATCTATGATTGTGGAAAGAGAAAAGAATGGATTCATAAGTGGCTATAGTAACTTAGGTTCTTACACAAACCACATATTTCCTCCACAGGAATGAACTCTGTTGCTGTCTGAGCATCCACTGCTAGGTAGCGATCGACAGGGAGGTAAGCTCTTCGGGTAATATTGGGCTCAGAAACATTTTTTGAACTGCATCAACAAATATATGACAGGGGCAGAAACTTCACACAAAAGGTGTATGAAAGATGAGAATGGCCGGAAATCACTGATTTGACAGTTTGAGGTTTGTGCGCAAATTGGATGACATGCTGTTCTGCCCTGTTTTTTGTCAACATGTTTCTTTGCTCTCTTCTGTGTATTTGGTGCCTAATTCGATGTATATGTCTGAAGTTTGACTGTATACTGTGATTTTGATCACCTTGATTCCTCTAAGCCTAGTCTTATATTCACATCAGAATAATCATACCTGTAATATCTCTTACAGGTTTGTTTTGCTAAAAGCACTTTATAAACCTCAAAGTGTTACAGAAATGTGAGCCACTATTATCATTCTTCTCCTCCTTTTCATCTTCATTAATCTTGATTCTTCCAGGTAAGTGACAATTTCTCTTAGCCTTAATTCTCCCATATATAAAATGGGGGAAATATTATCAGATGGAAGGAAGGGAATGAGCATTTATTAAATACCAAGTATCTTCCAGGTACTGTAGTAAGCACTTTATGAATATTATTTCATTTGAACCTCACAAAAATCCTGGGAGACAGGTGCTATTATTATTCTATTTCTCATTTTACTGTTGAGAAAACTAAGATAGCAGAGATCAAATGACGATATCTGAGACTGGATTTGAACTCAGGTCTTCCTAACTCCACGTACAGCACTTTATGCAATATACTACCTCACTTCCTCGAAGATGATTGGCATTGACTCATTTTACAGATGAGAGAACTGAGACCCAGAGAGATTAAGTGACTTGTATGTACAGGGTTGTTTGCATATTGTCTATCCTATTAGATTCTGAGTTTTCTGAGGACAGAGAACATGTTTTTGTCTTTCATTGTATTTTCAGCTCTTACCACAGTTCTTGGAATGTTGGTCTTGTTTAGTCATTTTGGGCATGTCTGACCCTTCCTGACCCCATTGGGTTTTATTGGCAAAGATACTGGAGTGATGGGCTATTTCCTTCTCCAGTGGATCGAGTGGGTCCATTTATTTTATCAGGCAGTTGGAGGTTAAGCGACGTGCCCAGGGTCACACAGCTAGGAAGCATCTGAGTCTGGATTTAAACTGAGGTCTTCCTGATTCCAGGCCCAGTGCTCTATCCACTGAGTCTCCATCTGCCTCTTGGAACATAATCAATACTTAATAAATGCTTATTGATTGACCAACTTACCAAAGATCACACAGACATTGGCAGAGCCAAGATTTGAATCTTGACTCCAAGACTAATTTCTTCCCACTTTACCACACTACTTCCCTCATATGCTGTTTTACTCAGTCATTCTTGTTTTGGTAATATGAGTGTTAAATAATTTTTATAGAGAATTTTGTGAATATGATGTGTTATAAGAATATAAAAAAGAACAATAATCCCTGTCAGAAACTCTTCTTTACTTATCTTGATTTCAAGAGCCATTCCAAGATCTCTTCCTCTTTAGGATTGTAGATTCATCCTTTTTATAATGTAGGGTGTTCCAAAAGTCTTAGTGCAATTTGAAACTATTATATAATTTATCCAGCTATTCATAGAAACCATTTGGCAGTACAAGCCTGGTTTACTGGGAGGGTTGTTGTTGTTGTTGTTTGTCCTTCATTCTCAAAGAGGACCATGACATCAGGGTGATGTCATGACTTGCAGTGAATTGGATTTAAGTGAGAGAGGGCTATGTAGGGTCACCAACCTCACTCTCTCCTTCAGAGCCATATAGGTCCAGTGGCAAGGTATATATCAGGAAAACTGGAGATGGCCTTGGTTGTTTGAGGCTATTGGGGTTAAGTGATTTACCCAGGGTCACACAGCTAGTAAATGTCTGAGGTCACATTTGAACTCAAATCCACTGGCATTTGGAGCAAGGGGTAGAAGAAACAAAGAGGCAAATTTAGGATTCATTTAAGTAAAAAACATCCTTAAATTTAGAGCTGTTCAAAAGTAGAATGAGCTCCTTGAGGAAGGGGTGCATTTTCCTTTTGGGAGATCTTCAGATAAAGCCTAGAGGACCATTTATTAGGTATACTGCAGTTGGAGATTCTTTTTCCCATAAAGGCTGTTTTAGGTGGACACTGAGCTCCCCTCCAAAGCTGAAATTTGGTGATTCTATGATTCTTTGAGGCTTATCAGTTCAAGTCTAGTGCTTTCTATTACATTCTGTCTTTTTTCCCCTTCCCATCAAATTATACTCATTCCTTAAGTGATGGTATCTTTTATATAAATTCTGTAATAGGGAGGATCAATTAATACATCGAGCACATTGCATGTATTGAGCAGTCAGCATAGTGTTTAAGAGGGGCGACAGAAAAGAACTTGGTGTTCTCTTGGTTTATTCCACTATGCCACGCCAAGTCAGTGCCCTGAATACACCAAGTAACTACAGCTTCACTCTGTATTAAGTATGCAAAGGGCTTCTATCATTTCTTCTGGGAAACTTCCAAAATTAAGTGCCCTCTAGGAGATCTGGTAAATTGAAATTTGGGGAGGTGCCTGTCTGACCTTTGAATAGTGCCCAGAACAGTAAGTGCCCTTAGGAGGAAGGAGGGACAGGGAAGAAGATCCTGTGGCTGCTACTGACAATGATGATGATGATGAAGAAAAAGAAGAAGAATCTTTCTGTAATCCAGAGTTTCCCCCTGCCTAACTTCATACTGAGATCTGAATAGTGCCTTAGAGTGGTATAACTGGTAATGACTCTGATTTTTGTAATAAAATCCAACTCAAGTGAAAAAGATATTGTCTAACTGCAAGCTGCTGTTATGATATACCATAAGTAGATACCATCATTCAGTTACAGATCTTCCCATTATCAGTGTCTTACCCTGCTTTTGAGGAAAGGAAAAAGGGATTGGAGATAAAAAAAGAAGGAACTGGCTTAACTCATCCATGGGATCAGAGCATTATAGATTGTTTATATGTGGTGGTACTGTCACCCGAAGTCACAGGTCAAGAATTTCTTAGTCACAGCTCTTCAGCTTAAGAACTCCTGAAATATGCCAGTTCTTTAAGTTTATGATAGCAGGCTCCCATTCTAAGTCAGCCATTTGTGTGACCTTTGTCCTTTCTGGGCCTCAGCTTCTTCATTTACAAAATGCAGAAATTGCATTAGATGATCTCCAGACCAGATGATCTCCAAACTCTAATTATGTTTGTATGACTCCAAAGCCAGTGTCCTTTACATGTCCTTGTATCCATATCTGAAAGATAGGTTTATTTGACTCTTAGGTTGATTCACTCTTCATGTTGCTTCTCCAAGGTCCCTAAGGGATGGAAATGGACTAGTCCTGTGATTTCAATGCAGTGGAGAACTCCCATTGAGGAAATCTCTCTCTGCCAATGCAATTAACATCTCTTAAATTTATTTTTTATTTTAAATTTTATTTTATTTTATTTTTTGTGGGGCAATGAGGGTTAAGTGACTTGCCCAGGGTCACACAGCTAGTAAGTATTAAGTGTCTGAGGCTGGCTTTGAACTCAGGTCCTCCTGAATCCAGGGCCAGTGCTTTATCCATTGCGCCACCTAGCTGCCCCCTCCTCTTAAATTTAAAGACAGAGTTTTCCATTGGCCTTAAACCCAGGTCTTCCTGACTGAACAGTAGAACCTGTGATGCATATGTTCCTCATTCAGTTAAGCCTCACAGGTTTTCTCTAGATAATGGGTCAGTGTTCCTTAAAGCTTTTATACACATACCTCAGAGAATAGTGTCCCTTTCTCCATTTATTTTGTTTTCTTCAGGGTAGACACATTTGTTTCATTTATTTAGTTCTTTTAAATTTCTCACACCCCTTCTGTTCTTCTGTGGTCAATCAAGCAGATGCTTCCAATGGCAGTTTGGTGAAATGACCTAGAAGGTCTGTCTTTCAATTCTAGTATTCTTTGGTTCTATGTTCTAAGACTGGGTCAATAATAGCTTTGGTATGGAAACCAGAGATAGAAGAGCATGAGCAAGATTTGTTCCATATAAGTTTTTTTTCATAAGGAGCAAATTTCATGAGTTTTTTTCTTTATTTCTTGTCTTTCTTCTCCCATTTCTTTTTTATTTCTTCTTCTTCTTTTTTTTTTTTTAGTGAGGCAATTGGGGTTAAGGGACTTGCCCATGGTCACACAGCTGGTGTTAAGTGTCTGAGGTCGGATTTGAACTCAGGCATTCCTGACTCCTGGGCCGGTGCTCTATCCATTGCACCACCTAGCTGCCCCATCTCCCATTTCTTTTTAAGGACACAGCCTCTTAAATTGTTGGGTGTTTGTTTGTTTGTTTGTTTGTTTTGTTGTTGTTGTTCTCATTTATTCAGGAAATCTCTTTCTTTCCATTTTGATAAACTTGTAGATGTTCTCCTTTCTGTCTTTAATCTCCTATACTGATCTTAACTTTCTTTTTTCCTTTGGCCTTTAAAAGTCCCATCTTGCCTATAGGATTCTATTCTGGTTCCTTTCTCTTTTTTTCTACAGTCTCAGAACTTTGGGCCTTTACCTAAAGACTCAAACAAAGCTCATGGTTTGTGAAACCAGATGAGATGTTTCTAGATCATTGACCTCATAAAACCACATCAGAAATTTTAAGTCTTTGTGTTCATATTTATATGTACAGAGAGTCTGTGTGGGCATTAATCAGTGTGTTAATACACACATATACACAAAATAATTCCTAAAAAGTCTTACTGCAGTTTTAAACTTTAATGATTTAAGACTGTACTAAGACTTTGAGAACACTTTGTGTATGTGTGCATGTATAAGTAAGTGCATGTTTGCGTGTGTATACACACATTTTTTGTGGTTTAGCTGTTTCAGTCATATCCAACTCTTCATAACCCCATTTGGGATTTTCTTGGTAAAGATACTGGAGTGGTTTGTTATTTCCTTCTCCAGCTCATTATACTGATGACGAAATTGAGGCAAACAGGTCCAAGTGACTTGCCCAGGGTCATACAGCTAGTGTCTAAGGCCAGATTTGGATTTAGCAAGATGAGTCTTCCTAACTCCAGGTCTGCTACTCTTTCCTTTGTGCCACCTAGCTGTTCCCCATACACATACATGCATGCATGCATACATATATGTATAGACACACATCTGTATAGGTATACATGATAGGTATAATTGTGTACACACATGTATGTGTACATATGCGTGTATATATAAGTATATACACATTTGTGTAATATATATATATATATATATATAATATAGACACTAACTTACATGAATAGACATGTTAATTCTTTGGGGGGCAGGGCAATGAGGGTTAAGTGACTTGCCCAGGGTCACATAGCTAGCAAGTGTTAAGTGTCTGAAGTCGGATTTGAACTCAGATCCTCCTGAATCCAGGGCTGGTGCTTTATCCCCTGCATCACCTGCCCCTGACATGTTAGTTCTTTGTATTTGGTGGGAACACTACGATGTATTGATGTAGCCAACAGAACCTCTTAACTTTTGGTTAGAATGCCATATTCATAGTTTTCAGACCTTGTCCTTGCCTGGAGTCCCAGAGGAACTTCCTGAAATATGTGGGGTTTGATGTGTACCAGATGAGCTATTCTGGCTACCTTGTGCTAGGTTGGTGGCATAGATGCCTTTGCTTCCATTTCTTCCTAAAACTTGAAATAAACTCCACCAGGGGCTTCCCCATTTTTACATGTTGAAGTCTGGGCCTTCCTTCAAGGCCCACTTCAGATGCCATCTCCTTCAGAAAGCTCCCCTCATTCTTCCTCCTCCTCCCTCAGGGCAAAATAGTTTCTTCTCTCTTAAATTGATCTTTGCCCTTTATCTGGGTATCTCCTTTTTATTCCCTGGTATTATATTTATTTGTGTACACCTCTTTTCTCCCTGCTAGATTCTAGTCTTCTAGAGGGATGTGTATCTCTACATCCCCAGAACCCTGCATAGGGTTTTCTATATAATGAGTAGGTGCTTAATATTTATTTGTTTTGTTCCAATCAAATTCAATTCAATAAGCAATTGTCAACAAGTCACACAAGTGACAAGAAGTATATGCAAGGTACTGAGCCTGAGCATAGAAAGAAACTTTTTTTTTTTAGTTCCCATCCTTACAGAAGGTAAGGCAGGCTGCAGCCACATTGAGAAGTGATTCAAATTTCAATATGAAAAATTTTCATATTATCCTATAGTCATTGAGCCACCAAAATTTTTTAAAAATTTATTTTTTAATTAATTATTTTTTGGGGGGCGGGGCAATAAAGGTTAAGTGACTTGCCCAGGGTCACACAGCTGGTAAGTGTCAAGTGTCTGAGGTCAGATTTGAACTCAGGTCCTCCTGAATCTAGGGCCAGTGCTTTATCCACTGCACCACTTAGCTGCCCCCACCACAAACAATTCTTGAGTGAGAAAGAGTGACATGGTCACTATGCTTCAGAAACACACACACACACACACACAACTATTTGGGGAGTATGAATTGGAAAGGGAAGAGAACACAAGCCACAAAGTCCAAGTAGGAGGATGATACTATAGTTTAGGCGATATGTGGTAGGGGCCCAACTAAGGTGGTAGCCTTGAGATAATAAAGAAAGGGACCTATATGGAAGTAGAATTGATAATATTTGCTAATTGACTAGCTATGGAAGGTGAGAGAACAGAAAGGGTTGAGGAGGACTCTGAGTTTGGGTACCTGAATGAGGGAAATAGGAATATTTGGAGAAGGCAAGTTGTAGGGGCCTTGATGTGTGGAGTCACCAGCACTGGCTGTACACTTACCAGCTCCTGAAAACTTGCAGCAGGCCGCACAAAATACAGTTTCTTGGCTATGGTCAGGACTAAAGTTCGAATGAGTTCTTGTCATGTTCTGTAATTAAATAGGCTTCATAAGTGACATTGATGGAATTGTTCTAAAGTGAGAGTTGGTATTTTGATTTTGATGTAGTGGACAACATATGTAGGAAGGCAGGAGACCTGAGTGCCGTTCCTGGCTCTACCATGATAAACTGTGTATATCCTTGGACAAGTTTCTTCCCTTTCCTGGCCCTCAGTTTCTTCATTTGTAAAATGAAGGTATTGGAAGAGATCATCTCAAAAGTTTCAGCTCCAACCTTTGTATGCTTCAATGTTTATTTGTGATGATTCTTGGATTAACTCTACATTTTTCTCCCACTTAGTGTTTTCATGGGGCATCATGCTCACTGGAGTTATAAATTTCCTAAATATTATTCCAGAGGAGCAATGTTAATTCAGTTTTGGGGGAAGGGAAGTAGGAATTGTTATGAGTCTAATTCCCGCTATTTGAAATCTAATCAAATTCAGGGCAATTCATGTCAAAACGTAAAATAGGGGGTAGCTAGGTGGCACAATGAATAAAGCACTGGCCTTGGATTCAGGAGAACCTGAGTTCAAATCTAGCCTCAGACACTTGACACTTACTAGCTGTGTGACCCTGGGCAAGTCACTTAACCTTCATTGCCCCCCTAAAACAAAAACAAAACAAAAAACAAAAACAAAAACTTAAAATAGTAGGAACTTAGAAAGCAACTAGTCTAACTTCATTTTACAGAATTGGAAATTGAATCCAGGAGAGGGGAAAGGACTTGCCGAAGGCCACATAAGAGGCAGATCTGGGACCAGACCCTAGTTTCCTCAAAGGTGAAATGAGGGTGTTGGATTATGGGAGCAAGTGGTGGTGGTGTGTGTGTGTGGGGGGTGGGTGTCTGTGTCTGTGTCTGTGTAAAGAGGAGACAGACAGACAGAGAGGCAGATAGAGACAAAGAGATAGGGAATTGTGTATGTAAAGGAGGAGATACAGAGACAGAGACAGACAGATAGACAGAAACAGAGACCTACAGAGAAGAGCCTTACAGCTTTTGGTGGCAGAGACTAGACTCGAATCCAAGGCTCTTGGCTCCTAGGTCAGGGTATTTTCTAATATATCAGCTACCTCTCAGTATATTCATATTCTCAATTTACTTCTTACCTCTAGAGAATTTTTTCCCCTCAGAGTATCTATTTTCTGCAAGTAAAATATCTATTATCTGGAACAAAAGCTGTGCTCTAGATTGTAAAACTACCTTGGGATCTATATCATTTTCATTTTAGAACTCTAAGGGAAGCAGTGAGAGCTATGGCCTGAAAGTCCAGAGATCTGGGTGGAAGGTCTTGGCTCTAGCACAAACTGGTTGTGTGACCCTGAACAAATCAATTTGCCTCCTTAGGCTACAGATTTTTATTGTTGGAAGGGGATGTAGATTCACTTAGCTGAACCTCCTTCCTTTCAGAGATGAGGAAATTATGTCTGAATCCTGATCCTGACACTGACTCATTTCTTGATTTTGGCCAAGTCACTTCCCCTTCGGTTTTACCATTGGAAATTTAGGGGACTGGAGTAGGTGATGGCTAAGGTCACTTGCTGCCTGAAAGTTCTAAGATTCCAAAGTTACTTATCCACATAATTCTGAATGTCTTCCTACTCTATTGTGAGGAGTCTCATAGTTTCTCCCCATTTGTAATTTAGGTGCTGCCTGGAAAAACCTGAATTGTTGTTCAAAGTCACTCAATATACCTTAAGAATGCATCTAGACTACAATCTCCCCCTCCTCACCCAATTGTGTCCCATCCCTTAGGAAAATGTATGACTGAGATTTTACTCTAGTACTTTTCCTTTTCTTATTTCCATCTTTCCATTGTCTTCAGGAACATGTCTTCCCCCTTCTTGCCAGTAGTTTTTCAGACCCAATCCTTCACATTCCTGCTTAACTGCTTGGGATAGAGGAGAGTTCTTTCCCTAAACCCTCTCCCTTCACAGTTATAAACTCATTCTTTTCTTGAAATTACATTGGATTGTTTAAGATACTTTGTAATTTATTGTGTAAATGTTGTATCTTCTCCCTTCCAGTAGAATATAAACTCCAAGAGGACAGGAATTATTTTTTTATTTGTTTGGTTTCACTTGGATTTCACCAAGGCCTGATCTGATACTATGTTAAAAGGTTATTCTTTTCAGTGGCACCTCATAACTCAAAGAAATATCATGCATATGATCACCAAAGAGATCGTGCAAATATATAATGATTAAAAATAAACTGAGTCCATCGCACACCCGTATGACCTGGAAGAATCACTGGACTCCCTGATGAAAGATTTAGGTATGTGTTGTACTTCTCCTTCTCACTGACAATATGAAAATGGACAGGTCATTTCACCTTAATCCCCCATCTCATTGGGTTGATGTGTGGATCAAATGAGATATTAATTAAAGAATCAACAACCTTATATAAAGTGCCTAATATGTGTAAAGCACTGTTCTAGGCATTGGGGTACAAAAACAAAAAAGGAAACGATCCCTTCCTTCTAGGGGTATGCTTTCTTCTGGGGGGGAAAATATGTACATATAAGTAAATATATGTATATTTACATATATAAAATATGCATGCATATATAATATATATTATACATGTGTGTGAATATCCATCCACCTATTATCCATCTGTCTATCCATGCATCCATGCATGCATGCATCATCCATCTATCTGTCCATTTGTCATCTATCATCTATCTATCTCTCTATCTCTCATCTATCTCTCATCTATCAAAATAGAGAGAAATAGAGGCAGAGACAGAGAGACCCACAGACAGAACAGGATGTAATTTCATGGAGAAGGAGTGCTAATGAAAGTGTAGGGAGTCAGCAAAGACCTTATATTGGAGGTAGAATCTGAGCTATCGTGTGAAGGGAATTTCAAAGGAAATAATATTTTTGAAATGCTTAAGACAGTATCTGGCATGAAGTAGTTGCTTAATAATTTTTGTTCTCTTACCTTCCTCTTCTCACTAAGGATTCTAAGAGGCAGAAGTAAGGAGAAAGTACTTTCTAGGTATAAGGCTTAGCCTATGAAATGTCACAGAGAAAGCAGATAGGATTCTGTGTATGCAGAGCAGTAAGGTAGACAATTTGGCTAGAATGGATGAAAGGGAGAAATATTTCAGAAAAGTCTGAAAAGTCAGGATTTAATAACTGTTTCCATGATAGTAGAAGTGGAGCTGAAATGAGAGGGAAGAGTTAATGATGACTCTTGGGTTACAAATTTGGTAAAGTACTATAGAAGTATAATTTGTTATTATTTATTGTATGTGTTATGTTGGCCCAAACTAGCTTTGCTCCCTGGTCCTTACGTGCTCTGGCCTCATTCATAAAACTTTATATTCTCTTATCCATTCCAGGACAATCCCCAGAAGCAACATGCTTTGGGATCATGAATAAATGCTTGAGGTATATAAGCAGCTTGAGGTCCAGGACTGTACCAATTTGTTTTTGTTCCTTGCACATACTAGGTGTTTAATATGTGCTTCTTGAATTAAACTGAATTGAAGTCAATACCATCAAAATATATACTGTTCAGAAAACTAAGCAAAAAAAAAAATAGGGACTAGACACAAGAGATTTGTTTAAAAGATTCAGGATCCTGGATCTGGGATTACTTTTCACAGCTGAGCTAATTCAAACAGCTGCTTTGCATTTGAGGAGCTATTTGGATATATTATGAATCAAAAATCCTCTCTTTGGCACCTTGAGCAATCATAAGCCATCCTGTCTGTATGTTCTCGACTCTGTCCTTCAGTGAGAGCTGCATCTTCCTCTTCCCATTTGGTTAAAGGGCATTTTATTCTCCCCTTTGGACCTTGGTGAGAAAAAAAAAAGAGGAAACAATGAGTGCCAAAGGAAAGTTGGGCTCATTTGACTCCTGCAAACCCAGTTTGACTTCCTTCTTATGAAGGCTTTGGCCGCAAAAGTGACAAAACCTTATCATCTGAGTCACATCAGCATGTAGACTTTGCCTTAGCTCAGCAGGAGTTGCTTTTGACCAACAGTGAAGGCAGGAAATAAGGAGAAATCAGAATATTAAAGGAGCCTAGGGTTGGAAGAGACCTTAGAGACAACCTAATCCAACCACTTGTTGAAGCATGAATCTCTATTATATTCCTGAGAAGCAGTCATACATTCTATGCCTGAACACTTCCCACGATGGGAAACTCATTGCTCCTGAAGTAACCTGTTTTATTTCGGGACATTTCTAAGCATGACTAATCAACTTCCTCCACTGAGATGATCACTATTCCACTTCCCCTCTACCCTGGCCATTCTTCCTAATTCTACCCTCTGGGACCATATAAAGTACATTCATACAGAGCTGAAAGTCGTTTGTGGATGACAATCAAGTCTCTCTGAAATCTTTTCTTCTCTAGGCTAAAATTCTCTCAGTTGATCCCTCATGCCTATGCTTTTTTGGTCTCCTCACCACCCTCATCCCTCTCTCCTTTGCTTAGACTTAAGTGAAGGTTCATTCATAATATGCTCACTAAATAAGGTTTCCTCAGTCTGATTCGTCCTATATTATACGATAATACATTGATAGCAATCCCTGCTGATATGGCGTGGTATTTTTTCACTAATTAGGGACTAACAGACCTCCATATAAAAGTCTCTCTTTGACACTGTCTTTAGATTGCAAGATGACTTTGAATGATCTTGATACCATGTTTAACAATCCTATCAAGACCAAGAATTTCAAGGAAGAATCTGCTCTAAGAATCTGATTTATGAAACAATTCATATAGTCTAATCTACAGCTAATCTACACATACACTAATGTGCAGCTCAGTAGGCCTCCCTTTAAAATTCCTGTAAAATAACAGGTCTTATTGAAAGAATATATTCCCCTTTGTATAGATGCAATTTCGAATGGCCTCAGAGTATGTTAATAAAATATCAGTGGCAGAAGAACCCACAAGTCTCGTTCCCAGCAAAAACCTATTTAAAAAAGAACCAGGTATTATGGTCAGAATGAGAGACAAATTTGTTTGATCTATTTTGAGGAGAAGGCCAGCCCAAGGTCAATTGTGCATTGAGAACAATTGGAAAAAAAACTAGGTAAGATAATTTAAACGCTTTTGGAATTAAGTCAAAGGTTTGACCTGCTTGAAATTATCTCAAGAGCTTAAGACCTCTGGAATGGCTGACCTAGGAGTTAATTAAAAGACACCGCTTCCACCAATCCCCAAGCCAGCTACTCCCTTGACAAAAAAAAAAAAAAAAAAGAACCTGACTTCATAGGAGAGACCCTCCAATAGAAGCTGTGGGTGGCATTTGAATGGAATGCTAAATTCTATAGGCCCTGTCATCATCCTTCAGGTCTATCTTTACTCTTACCCAAAGAAAAAGGAAGAGATGGTTAATCTTGGCAGGTTCAATATTTATTTATTTATTTATTTATTTTGGAGACTCATCTGTGGACTATTAAGTAGCTCCATATTTTCTGGACTGGCTAAATTTTTTTTTTGCTTAATAATCAATGCCACCTACAGCAATGCAGTAAATAGGGTTTTGCAAAATAAGTCCCAGCAATGGTAGAAAAGAGTATAAGGCCAACTAGATTGCTATAGCTTTCTTCCCTTTACCTGCAAATGAAAGGGTCTGTGCTTGAGCCACATCTTTGCTATCAACAGTGGTGCCAAAGCAAGTTGTTTTATTTTTTTCTCTCTGGCATGAGATGCAGGCTGAATATTCTTTGCAGAGCACTCATTGTCTCCAGGTCCCACTGCAGCTGCACACACTTCAAACATTCTATTAACTTCTTCCTGTTTCCTTTCCCAAGTTCAGCAAAATATGGACATTTTCTCTTTTACTCCTCCAACACTTAAGAAGGTCCTGGATTTCCAATTTCTGCTCTCTCTTCCTTATTTGGGTGTGATGGCTTCCATTATTCCTACCCCACTCCATTAGACTTTGCATATAACCATCACTATAATTACCTTCAGGGCCACTAAATCATAGATAAGTCTGCCCACAGGTACACATTGACTTAGAAAACTATATATTAACATTTTCTATGGTTTATTATATTTTTAAAATTTTGTTAAACATTTCCCAATTGCATTTTAATCTGGTTTGGGTAGCACTTGGGGGCTGCATGTTTGACACTTCTGATCTTCATCATGGAATCTAGAGAAAGATCATTAATCCAACCTCTTAATTTAACAGATGAGAAAATTGAGGTCTAGAAAAATGTGGCAGTTTGCCTAAAGTCACAAAGTAGGTCAAGTGTCTAGATGGGAACCTAGGTCTCCTTTATCCCTTTCTAGCATTCTTTCCACTGTGCCACACTAAATAAAGATGGAGTATATGTAGGCTTCTCAGGATGCCCAAGATAACTTGGTACCACAAGTCCATGTTATTAACATCAATATTCTCCCTATGATGCTATGTGACTACATGGCATGGGAACACCATGACATCAGAAGGATCACAACTGCAGGTGACCCAAAGGACAACAAAGGGGCATTTGGTAGGTGTCAGCAGGCTGCAGCATATAGATTACACTCAACATCATTGGGGTGTTCATGAAAGGAAAAGAAGGGTCAGTCATTTAGGGAGAATTAAGGGATAACAGATGTGCCAAATGTTTGGAAGCTGCACTAGTATTCATGAAATATTCAAAAGAATGAGTTGAAAACCCCCAGAGCATTCAGTCAATCCTCAATTGAGAATTTGTGGAGGGACATGAATAAGTACTGAAAAGGATGAGAAGTGGATATCATCTGTACCAATAGCAGGAAGACCCCTGAATTTCATCAAATAATGGAGGCTCGAGAAGCCAATATAGGAAGTTGGCCCTTCCTGCTTTAAGGAGTTAGATTTACCTTCCTCCAGCAATAGACTTTTAGCCCATACTTTTTCCTCTTCTTTTTTCTTCCTCATTCTCTTTCCTTATTCCCAGAGAAGGGAAAGGCTAGGTTGGAAGACACACTCAGCTATCTTCGACAGGCTGGATTGGAAGAAATTAGACTACCTGGATGGAGAGGCTGGGTTCATTTGAGATAGGCTGAAGTTGGCTTTCTGTATAAAATCTTCTATCCCAACTCACTTCTATCCCAGCTCACTTCTATCCTATCTTTGGCAATCAATCAATCAGCAGTTGTTAAGTGCCTACTATCTGTCAAGCACTGTGCTAAGTGCTAAGAAAACAAAAAGAAGAAAAAGACAATCCCTACCTTCAAAAAGCTTACAATCTAATGGTAGAGACATATACACACACACACACACACACACACACACACACACACACACACACACACATTAGATAGGAAATGATTAACAGAAAGAAGGCACTAGAATTAAGAGAAGTTAGGAAAGGCAAAGAATTTTAGGTGGGACTTAAAGGAAGTCAGGGACATAAGTAGGCTAAGTTGATGCCAGAGAACATTTGAGGTTTGCAACCTTCAATGACAGTATTGAAATTATTTCAGGGAGTGGTCAGATATAATAGAATGTGCTCTCAGGAGACTGGGGTGTGATCTGATTCTAATGCAATAATAAAAAAAACATGCTTGAAGTTGGTAATAAAAATTTTATTATCTTTATCTTACAAATAAGATAACTGAGCCTTTGAAAGGTTAAGTAAATTGCCTTTCATCACATAGCTAATTAATATCTGAGTTAGGATCTGAACCCAGGTCTCCTGACTCTAAATGCAGAACTTTATCCACTATCCCATGCTGCCTCTCTCAATAGTATGGTGGGTGAAAGATGAAATGACGGGATACAAAGGTTTACGCTTCCAAGCATTTCAATTTATTAAGCAATACATGCCAATTGCCTAACAAATAGGCCCTAGGCTCCTTCTTAAGATTGGGGCTAGACCCCAAATACAGAGACAGATTTTTATACGTTAAAAACAATTAATCAAATAAGACCAACTAATTTTGGGAAGGGAGAATGATCAGATGCAATTCCCTGAAACCAGAAAAAGGGCTTTTCCCACTCCTCACATATATCTCTATAGAATTTAAGGAACCTGGAAACAATAATTGATGGAACAGTATGGGGCTAGTTTTCAGATAAGACATATGTGTTGTGTGAGATGTACAATTGTGACAAAACTCCTTGCATTAATCTTTGGATCTGACTGAGTTTCTGGTCAGCATATCCTAGGTTCTTAGATAAGGGTCTCTTAAACAGCAGGTAGAGGTAGTTCAGCTTCCCAGCCATGCAGGAGTAGGTTCAAAAATAGAATAAGGTTTTCTCGAGGGCAGCTAGGTGGCACAGTGAATAAAGAACCAGCCCTGGATTGAGGAGGACCTGAGTTCAAATTCGGCCTCAGACACTTAACACTTACTAGCTATGTGACCCCGGACAAGTCACTTAACCCTCATTCCCCAGCCCCTCTCCCCCAAAAAAATACAATAAGGTTTTCTCACACTTTCCACAATTGAAGGGTTTTCTTATAGAACAAAAGTTGGACTAGACCCATAATTGAGTAGAAAATAAACTGAGCTAACTCCAGAATTGAGTCACAAGATGGAGTCAGTGTGGTTCACACAATTAACCACTTGCTATCCTAATACCCTCAGTTCTCTAAATTTCTCTTTTTTGATTCATGGGGGATTGGGTAGTCCACTTCCCTTAGCCCCCATGAATCACTTATCTATAAGCCAAATCTAAAAGATTTTTTCATATACACATAACCAGAATTATAGACATTTGGGGACCATTGGACACCTCTTTTTCTGATTTCAGGGAATTGCATGGTAACACACCCCCTCCCAGCTTGGAAAGTACCTAATCTTTCCTCCAATTAGAAATCACATTACCAGGGGCAGCTAGGTGGCACAGTGGCTAGAGCACTGGCCATGGAGTCAGGAGGACCTGAGTTCAAATCTGTCCTCAGACACTTAACACTTACTAGCTGTGTGACCCTGGGCAAGTCACTTAACCCCAATTGCCTCGCCAAAAAGGAAAAAAAAATAAAACAAAAAAGACCTTATAGAAATCACATTATCTAATATTGTATTATTTCCTTTTAATTAATTGGTCTTATTTTTTTATTTTTAAATTTTTTTAAAGGTCAATTAGGGTTAAGTGACTCGCACAGGGTCACGCAGGTAGTAAGTGTCAAGTGTCTGAGGCCATATTTGAACTCAGGTCCTCTTGAATCCAGGGCTGGTGCTTTATCCACTGTACCACTTAGCTTCCCCCATTTGTTTTTAATGTATAAAAATGTCTCCCCCTCTTTTCAGGGGTCCAGTCCTAAAGGCAAAACTACAAAGTAAGTGAAGTTTGAAGAATTATCATAGGAATGAGGGATTGAATTTATTCTTCTTGGCCTTGCAGGACAGATCTAGGACCAATGGGTAGGGTGTCAGAGGAAAACAGACTTTGGCTTAATAAAAGAAAGAACTTCCTAGCCAGTATAAAGTCCCATAATGGAATAAGCCATCACATAGTAATGAATTCTCCACCATTAGAGGTCTTCAAGGAGCAGATAGATGATCATTAGGTTAAATGACCCTCTAGGTACATTATACCTGGATAACCCCCCCAATCCCCCCCCCCACATATGTATGCCATATATATGTATGTTTGTATCTTACAACTCTCTCTATCATGAGGTAGCTTATGGTCTATTTGGGAGCCAAAACAGCTACATAAAGAGGCAAATAATCTGAGGAATATAAGTAAACACTTTCAGAATTCAGCAGAGCACACTGTGGGCTGAGGTTATCAGGATGACTTCAGGGAGGAAATGGGCTGGAATTAAGTCAATGGATGGTATATTCAGATTTGGAAGGAATAATAAAGGACATCTAATGACCTAGGTACATTATAACTCTATCACCCTATGATTCCTTGTTTCTTATCTTTTTCCATCTTTCTACTTCTCTCACTTGTCCTTCAGGCATCCAGTGCCCACATAGCATTCTCTGTTATCAAAATTCCTTTATCCTATCTATGCCTTTCTTTCCCATATGGAAGGAATAATAAAGGATATCTAATCTAGGATATCCAGTTGCATTTTTAGAGAGGAGGAACTGAAGGTTGGAGATGTTAAGTGATTTATCCAAGGTCACACAGTTAAATTGCAGTGCTAGGATTTGATTGCAAGTTCTCTGACTCCAGATACTATGAACTCTTTCTCTTCTACCTACATCTGGGTAATATTAGATGAGCAGAGGGGAGGGGAGGAGTCTGCAGTGCACATGGAGGACTCAGGGAGCAAGGAGTAAGTGCTGGGCCTTTTATTCCTAGGTAGGCTAGTATCCTTTCAACTCTCCCACACTACTAGAACTCAAAAGCTTAAGGCTGTGCAAAATACAATGGTCTCTAGAGTATTACAAAAGGGTCATTAAAGCACTATTCTAAGGTCAAACTCTGACCTCCTTCACTCACTGGGCAACTGCTTTTGAGGTGGGTTTGGGAATCTCCATTCTGCTTTTGCCTGCAGGCATATGGGCCACATAAACCCAAGTCCCTGAAAGCTTTGTTTCCAAAGAGGAAGGTATTTGTGGCTTCCCCAAACCCCTTGTTTAGTTCAAAGAAGCAGCATTGGCAAAATGGATTCCTTTGCCTTTAGGTTTTACTTATCCTCAGATATTAATTTAGGTTTAATTATCCTCAGAGTCCTGGACTGTTTGGTGGAAGTTTGTGAATACTGATTTTCCCTGCGTCTTTTTAACCCATCCATGACACCCTTATGGGCTTTACTCTTTTCCTTCTTCCTGTCCTCTCCCATGTTCCCATCCCCTTCTCTCCCCCTCCCCCCTATTTTGGATGATCTTTCCTTCTCAAATCCTTTTACTTTAACCCTCCTACCTTGCTCACCCCCCACCACAGTGCTTTCCACCCTTCCATTCTTCAGCTCCTGCCTCTTTAAGTCCTATCTCTAAGATCTGAAAGCCCAGAAAAGCCCCTAAATCGGAAAAACACTGCATATATTGGGGCCCTGTGGAATGCTTGCTAGTTACATCTTTGTCAGCGTTGCTGCAGCCAACTCCCATTTGATGGGTTAATGTTTCTTTTATGAAGTGAGGACACCTAATTTCTGTCAGTGCTTGGCTTAAGAATGCATCATCAGCACTGTCTTCCTGGACAGCCATATCAAATAGACAGAAGAAAAAGTAACCCAACTGGTAATCAGATTCCAGGGAGAGGACGTCAGGGCAGCACCTGCTTCCCCTGCCTTGTGGAGGCCTCTGTTTTCAGGCAGAGTGCTCTGCTGTACAAAGAAGTCTCTTGTGCACACAGTAGATAGAGTTACAGCAAGTTGGAGCGCTCTGTTTCAGCTGATGTTTGGGAAACTGTTGACCTGCTGCAGTTTGTTCTGGAGCTCTCTACATTCTTTTCCTTCTCAAGACTTCAGTTTCTCTCTCTATTACTCAAATAAGGAAGTTGGATTTGATGAGTAAGAGACTCCCTTCTAGTAATCCAGTCTAGGATTTTGAGGGTCTCAAGTCCAGGTCATAGGCCACAAGTGACTCGGGATTTCTCCTGACCTTGATGTTTTCTGAGAGCTGCAGCTGTGTGGCAGGCCTGTCTGATGCTGGCCACAGATATAAGCCAGAACCTTCTTACCTAGAACTTCCTTCAAGAGAGTGTAATTGAAGGCATGGGTAAAGGTATGCTTGAGCAGATCTCTGGAAACCCAATTTTAACCATATTCTGTCTCTTTATACCTGGCTGGAGAACTAGCCATCTTTTCTGGTTCTCTGGAAACTGAGGACAGGGGAAAAGCCATTTCTACTGTATGAGGGGGCAACCACCAAGAGCACATCTGTGAGTCTAACAGATGCTGAGGATGAATATAGGAAGCTATCAGTTCAATATCTCTTCTTCTTTCAGTCCATTATTTTCTGGTATTAGGCACTAACCTCAGAAGTGAACTGAGTGGATGAAAGACTGGAGGTCAGCCCAGTTGAGTTGGCAAAGCCAAATCATAGAATTTTGCCCAAGGCCCCACCTTCCTAGAGTTCTACCATTATCCCACCAGGTCATAGTCTGATTGACAGATTGGGGAAGAAGGGCCTCTGTGACCTTCCCTTCTAAATTAGTGTCTCCCTGGGGTTGGACTACTTTTGCTCAAAAGGTTAGCCACATTCCTAGGATGCTGCATCACTGGAAAGAGCTTCTGAAAGGTGAGATGCCTCAGGGTAAGTTTTCAGGAGATGCCTCATATTACATTGCTGGAGAAGTGGTTTGAAGGTAGAGGTCAGTAATCAACAACTTTCGCTCCTGTCCTAGCTAGCATCTGAAAAGAATGAGCTAACCTGATGGTCCTTAGCCAGAGGCCCACATGCCCTTTTGTGTAATTCAGCTTTGGGCACCAAAGGGGTGCTACTGGGATACATTAGAAGGAGTGGAGTGGAAAGATTATGGTAGTAACTCTTCTCCTTCCATCCCAGCTCATTAGAAAAAAGAAAGAACTTTACAGGAGCTCACATCTATACTGTGCTTTAAGGTCTATAGAGTTGGGGGTACTGGAGAAAGAGTCAGTAAGACCTTGGCTCAAATACTACTTCAGACCTGTACTGGTTGCATGACCCAGGGCAAGTCCCTTGAATTCTTAATAGACTAGCCAACTCTCTATGATTATAAGTTGTAGAGAAGGGATAGAGGTAATTTCCTTCCCTATGTCAATGAAATCACAGGCGTATTACCTATATCTTTCAGATTTATGAAGTATTTTTCTTATAACACAATTTTTATTGCCACTTACCTGTGAGGTAAATAGCCTACATATCATTGTCCCCATTTCTTACATGAGGAAAATGAAGCTTAGAAAAACCGAGTGATCCAATTGGTAAATATTAGAACCATGATTCAAATCTGGTCTTTCCTAATTCCAAGCCTAGTCCCCTTTTCTCTATGGCATGGTACCTCCATGGGATTTTCAACAGAAGGCATTTAGAGAGATTTCAATCTACTCTTCCCCACCCCAGCTGAACTTCCCCTCTTCCAAGAGTCCATTACTTGCTTATCTACATGTCTTATCTTTCTCTGGAGTCTCACACTCTAGGCTGGTCCTCTCTGGAGCTAGTACAAATAGAAGGACTTGGTTGCTCAAAGTTCCTCTGGTCTATAAAGATTGTTAGAAGCCATTACCTATGATCAGTTCTCTTTTGGGACTGTTATCTGAGACGAGGATGTCGTGGTGGGTTGAGTGAATTTGGGTGGGAAGAAAGTGCACACTAGACTGCTTCAGCAATCACGAGCTAGAGAGTCATTAGTTCCTGATTCCTATGTGTTGAGGAGGCAGGGCAGGAGTGAAGTGAGGCCTCTGACATAAATGCTGCACAGTGTGTTTTTATTACCACATAATCCATGCTTATGCCACTTGTCCACATACCACTGGTTAATGGAAACCTCATGTTCTCCTGCTCTTAGCAGGGTTGTGGTTAACTCTTGACTGCCCAGGCCTGCAAGAAAGGCCAAGGAAAAAAAATCTTTTTCAAGGAAAGAAAGCATGCTTGTCAGACAGCTTGGCGCTACCCCAGCTGCCCCACATGCTGAAGGACGTTGTCATGGGGTGGAGCTTTTTCCAGAACTTTAATGATGAAGGCAGGAATGAAGGCCAAGCTAATGGTGAGATTCCAACTAATAGCCTAAGAGACACCCTCCATATGAAACCAGAGACATCCCCTGGGTACCATGAATTGAGGCCCTCCAGCATTGCAGCAACTAGCCTCCTGGGCAGCAACTGGGAGAGAGAAGAGAGGCAAGGAGAAGGTGTTGGCTCTATCAGATGATACTAATAAAAACCTGAAGTTTATAAAGCCCCACACACTTAGTCCATCTTATAAAAAAGAGAGCTTTGGAAGAGATGATCTCTAAGGTTCCTTCCAGTTCTAACATCCTAAAACTTGATCTTTATGTCATCACCAAGGGCAAGTGTGTGGAATTGCCACTTCCAGTCTCCACCCCAGCCCCCTTGTTTCCAGTGCTTTATCCTTTCAAGGCTTTCCTTGACATTCATTTTAATTTGATTTTATCAGTATAAAAATGGTGCTTTCAGAGGAAGACACACTTTAATTGGCATCCAAATCTCCCTTGCCCCCTCCATCCCCAACCCTGAATTTGAGAAGGACTTGAGTCTGACATTCCTCCAGGGTTCTTAACAAAGAGCATATATTCGAATATAATTGGTTTCCTTTGTAATCCTGTGTATTATATTTTTATGGATTTAAAAACATTATTCTGAGAAGGGGTCTACAGCATTCACCAGGCCCCACAAAACACAGAAGAGTTTAAGGACTCCTGCCCTAGATAGTTCTCTATGAGCAAACTAGGAAACCTCTACTTAGGACTGAAATTTTGACACTGTTGTATGCCAGTGGCTCCTTTCCAAAAAGGAAAGCCATAGGGCAGAAGTCAAAGGACTGGCAGGGTCCTTAGAGTCTAGACCACCCCCAACCCCTCACTTTATAGATGTGAAAATAGCCCTAGAGAGGTCAAGAGTTACTGCTTAAGAAATATACATGTTGCTGCCTGTAAATGTAATTCTCACAGAGATGAGTCACTCTGAGGAAGATTTGATAGCAGAACAATCAAACTTTATACTAGAAATGAAAAAAAAGAGGGTGAAATTACTTCCATTTAAGCCAGATGGTACAAACCAAGACAGAAGAATAGTAGTAGTAGTAGGGCACAGAAATACATAGTAGACAATAATTAGAAAGGAAGGCAAACATGATTCTTGTGACCACAGATGTGTCATTAATGTGATAGCTTTTGAGGAACTCAGAGGTTATGTGGTGATCACTAGGAGCCATCATGAGTTCATCAAGAATGTGTCATGTCAGACTCATTTCTGCTTTTTGTCCTTTATTTTAAAATTAAAAAAAATAATAAATATTTTTACTGAAAGTTTTGAGTTCCAAATTCTATCCCTCCTCCCCTCGCTCCCCTTCCCCATCCTTGAGGAAGTAAATAGATGCAGGTTATACATATGCAATTATGTAAAACATTACTATATTAATAATTTTGTATGAAAATTTGAATTTAAAAAAATGAAAGAGCAGGGGCAGCTAGGTGGCATAGTGGATTAAGCACTGGCCCTGGACTCAGGAGGACCTGAATTCAAATCCAACCTCAAACATTTGACACTAGCTGTGTGATGCTGGGCAAGTCACTTAACCCTCATTGACCTGCAAAAAAAAAGATGAAAGAAAGTAAAAAATAGCATGCTTCAGTCTGTATTCAATCAAGATTAGTTCTTTTTTGGAAGTGGATATGCTGTATCATTAGTCCTTTGGGATTATCTTGTATCATTGCTTTGCTGAGAACAATTAAGTCATTCACAGTTCTTCATCAAACAACATTGCTGTCACTGTACACAACATTCTCTTGGTTCTGCTCACTTCACTATATATCAGTTCATATAAGTCTTTCCAGGCCTTTCTGAAATCATCTAACTTGTCATTTCTTGTAACACAATAATATTCCATCACAATCATATGTCATAGCTTGTTCAGCCATTTCCTGATTGATGGGCATTTCTCTAATTTCTAATTCTGAGACATTACAAAAAAGAGCTCCTCTAATTTTTTTTTGTATGAATAGGTCTTTTTCTCTTTTTGGGGATGTCTTTGGGATATAAGCCTAGCAGTGGTATTACTGGATCAAAGGGTATGCACACTTTTATAGCCCTTTGGGCATAATTCCAAATTGCTCTCCGGAATGATTGGATCAGTTCACAACTCCACCAAAAGTGGATTAGCATCCCAGTTTTCCCACATCCCCTCAAACATCCAATATTTTCCTTTTTTGTTATGTTTGCTACTGTTATAGGTAAAAGGTGATACCTCAGAGTTGTTTTAATTTGCATTTCTCTGATCAATAGTGATCTAGAGCATTCTTTCATATGACTATAGTTTTTTGTTTTTGTTTGTTTGTTTTTACAGAGCAATGTGGGTTAAGTGACTTGCCCAGGGTCACACAGCTAGTAAGTGTCAAGTGGCTGAGGCTGGATTTGAACTCAGGTACTCCTGAATCCAGGGCCAGTGCTTTATCCACTGCACCACCTAGCCTCCCCCATGACTATAGTTTTGATGTCTCACCTCTGCTTCTTTTTAAACATTTTTTTGGGTGAGGCAATTGGGGTTAAATGACTTGCCCAAGGTCACACAGCTAGTAAGTGTCAAATGTCTGAGGCTGGATTTGAACTCAGATACTCCTGACTCCAGGGCCGGTGCTCTATCCACTGCGCCATCTGGCTGCCCCTCACCTCTGCTTCTTAAGAGAGAATAGCTGGGGCAGCCAGATGGCGCAGTGGATAGAGCACCGGCCCTGGAGTCAGGAGTACCTGAGTTCAAATCCAGCCTCAGACATTTGACACTAGCTGTGTGACCCTGGGCAAATCACTTAACCCCAATTGCCTCACTAAAAAAAGAGAGAGAGAGAGAGAGAGAGAGAGAGAGAGAGAGAGAGAGAGAGAGAGAGAGAATAGCATTCCTAGCCTGTCAGATGTAAATTGGATATATCTGAACTTTAGTCAGGTATTTGACAAAGGACAAGATAGAGGAATATGGATAAAATGATATCACTGTTACATATATATATATATATATGTATATACATATATCCTTACACACATATGTGTATGTGTATATATACATATACATATATACATATTTCTCTCTATATATATATATATGTATATATATGTTTAGGAATTAATTGAATGATCAGATGCAAACAGTAGTAGTTAATAGATTGAAGTCAACTTAGTGGAAGTTCTAAAATGTAGTGCCCCAGGACTCTGTCCTGTTCAATGTTTTTCTCAAATGACTCTAATGAAAGTACATAAGGTATGGTTATCAAATTATGGATAACTTGAAGCTGTAGGGATAGTTCATATGTTGAATCAGAAAATCAGCATTCAAAAAGATTTCAGCAGGCAAGGATGATATATTGAATGTATTAAAAAGAAATTCAATAGAATAAAGGCAATGTGTCACACTTGGGAAGTGCAAGATGGGGCAGAAATGGTTAAGCAACAATTTATATGAAAAGAAACCTGGGTTTTAGTGAATTCAATTCAATATGATTCAACAGTGGGATATGAAAGTCAAAAAACTAATAAGATTTTGTGTTGATACCAGCACAGCATCCAGAATGGGGGAGGTTACATCCCCATTGTACTCTACCATAATCAGACCACATCCAAATTATTGTCTTCTGGATATCACATTTTATGTAGAATGATTTTGAGCTAGAGGGATTTCAGAGAAAGATGAAAGGCCCACAAAGGGATGAATAGTTATGTTCAGTAAGGATCAATGGAAAAAACAAGAGATTTTTAGAAAGGAAAATAGAAGGGTTGGTGGGAGCGGGAGGGGTATTTTTCACTTGTTTTCAATCTCTCCTCTCCTAGAATGTCAAGAGACGGTACCAAGCTCTTGAGGTTTCAGTTCCACAGGGGAAAAAATGAGGAGGGATAGAAACTTAAGATCACCATGTGTACAGGATCTCCACTTGCTACATAAGTCTTTTTTGCTCTGCTGTGTGTCTTGTAGAATCATGGGATTGACAGGTAGAAGGGACCTCAGAAACCATCGCTTTGAAGCCCTTCTTTCTTTAGACATTTTGGTATAGTTGAAAAGCAATCAGAAGACTTGGGATCAAATTTCGTAGAAACACCCAATCTACTTTCATGGTGCTAAACATTTCTGACTCATCTAGAACCAAGATGGTTAGTTTCAAGGTCACTACCCTAAGAAAGTATTTCAATGCTGGCTCATATGGGATGACCTCTGGGAAAGGATTGTACCTAGATTAGAAAGAATTCCTTCCTTTTTCCTTCTTTTCTGCCCCACCCCCCATGGGAAAACAAAACAAAGCAAAACAAAACAAAAGAAACAAACAAACAAACAAAACTCTTAAAAGCTTGCCTGAGCTTTAGTCAGTGCTAAGATTACAGATGAAGAATGGAATAAGTCCTGGGGAGACTAAGAAAGTTCTGACTGAAAGATTTAAGACTCTTCTGGGATCAACCATTCAATCTATTCCCTGAACCTCCAATCCTACCCAAAGGTCTTCCATACTAGTGAAGACTGAGGGCTGTGCAAGAGCCCTCTGAACTTTTCCTACCCTGACACAGATGGGTGAGGCAGTATCTTGATGGGAAGTCATTCAGAGAATTTCTTCTGTTAGTTACTCTACCTTGGTTACTTCTTCCCTAGAACCTGTTCAGTTCTCCAATGTCTGAAAAACAATCCTGAAAGACTTTCTTTAGAGACTAAGGCCAAACAACAGTCCCATCACAGCTCAGCCCATTCATTGAATAGGCCACTCCAGTACCAATTGCTTTCTCTGATGATTTCTCTCTGTGGCTTTAACTTGAGATGCATGAAGAATCCCAACTTGTACTTTCAGTCAAGTCACAAACAATGAGCATCCCCAGTTATTGAAACATAGAGATGGATCAGTGCTGGCTTTTCTCAAACTTCTAGGCAACAAAGCAAAGTTTTTATGCCATCTCTCCTTGCCCTACTTATTAGAAGATGCTTGGCATGCTGAAACCCCTGGGAAGTTGCCATAAAGTGGCAATCCGTCCAGCTCGTGATGTTGATGGGATTTGAACATTAACTCACCAGTGTAGAAAGCCTGGGCACTTGTGAGGTTATCAGTGTAATGGATCCTGGCATTCCACTCTGACCATCTTTACAAATGTCACTTTCATTTTATTGTAAATTAACCCCAATCTCTTCCCAAAGCTCCAAAATAAAACTTCTTTGCAAACAACCAGCCCCATCTGCTCTGTTGTTAAAAATACCCCAACATGAAATGCACATAAAGCGTTAGATAAACACATAATGAGAGGCATTGCATGCTGGTCACTGTTCCACTCTCTTGCTTCCATCAGAGAGGAAGGAGTGCATTTCCCCTTCTTTCAGAGAGAGGGGCAAAAGAGAGCCCAGGCCCCCTGGCTCATGTCAGGTAGATTTCTCTAGGAGGACCCACAAAGAATCTATGAGACCCTTTAATGCATGAGGATTTAATTCATTCAGCAGGCTTCCTTTTCCATTCCTTTATCAATTATTCACCTCAGAGGGACACAGTGTCTCTCTTCCATTGCCAAAGGCTCTAAGGATTCAGTCTCATTTCTTCTCCTAAACTAGGTAACCCTTGACATCTGGTATTTGAATGGACCAAGCCATAAAGAGTCCATACATCACAGCAGTTTGTGCCAACCCCACCTGAGAAGCCAGCTCTATGTATCATGTACTTTGAGATTACACTGCTCCAAATGCCTTTGTAAAGCAAACCTTTCATGAATAAATCAGGAAATACCCTGATGCATGCTTTATGTAGAGCAAGGTATTCTATTTAGGTCACAGGGAGGTTCTGCCAAGTTTGCTAAAATGAACTAATCCCCGGTGTGCATTCTGCCTTCACCACATTTCATAACACAAGCAAACATTCCCCAATCCAGGGCCGCTGTGCTGTGCAACTGTTGATGACCCTGAGCTTGTAAAGTGTGGGTCTGATCACCTGAAGCTCAATTGGCTTCCCAATCAAGAGCTGGGTAAGACTTTTCTCTGGCTAGCAGGGAAGACTTTGCAGAAGGACACATTGTTCTACTTGCAATGTCTTCAAATAATGGGGTTAAGGTTTCCTTCTGTCTAGGAGAAGGGGCCAGGAACTAGACAGAGAAAGTCATCATGAAGCATGTGTGATGCCCAAATTTATTTATTAATTTAGTGGTTGCAAAAGAATCCATGCAAGGAGTGATGTTAGGTGCCTGAATCCACAGCATTGTAGTGTGCCTATTTAATTCCTCTGAATGCAGGCTGCCCAGTGGACATGATATTTCCTTAGGCTGGGGAAGTATCTATGATAAGATTCCAGGAATAAGGATTTCCATATTTCCATCTAGCCTGAAATTAGAAAAAGGTTATCTAGATTGGAGGAATGCAGAACTAAATGCAAAATGTCCCCCTTTCAACATCTCCAAATAGGGGTCAGCCCCATTAACTTAAACTGGTGGTTGTGCTGGAAATGTCTTCTAAGTGGGCCACCCAGTACAAAGGAAATAATTCTCTAAGGTGAAGGAGGGAGGGAGAGACAGACAGTCAGAAAAACAGACACAAACAGACACTCAGAGAGACAGGGAGGAAGGGAAAGAAAGAAAGAAAGAAAGAAAGAGAGAGAGAGAGAGAGAGAGAGAGAGAGAGAAAGAAAGAAAGAAAGAAAGAAAGAAAGAAAGAAAGAAAGAAAGAAAGAAAGAAAGAAAGAAAGAAAGAAAAGGAAACAGACAGAGATAAGAACCAGGGTAAAGAATTACACCCTTAAAGTCAAATCTCCAATATGGATTTATTTCTGCAATGGTCAAATCTGAAAAGACTCATCCCATGTTTTCTGATTATAAGAGGAATACAGTTCAACAAATGCTTTAGTATCTCCTATGCATGGAATACTGTAATAGATGCTAGAGATACAATGATAGAAAATACAGTCTATGTCCCTGAGGAGATAACAATGATATGGCTAACATGACAAGGACAAAAAGAAAAAAAAAAGAAAAAGAATGTATTATACAAACATACATATAATGGGGAAAACTCATATTTACAAAATATTTATAGTGTATCTTTTCTGGTGGCAAACAAATGCAAAAAAAAAGAGGATGTTCATCATTCAGGAATGACTGAACACTACTATGCTGTAAAAAAAGATCGAAGATTTCAGAGAAGCCTCAGAATACTCGCATGAACTAATACAGAGTGAAGTGATCAAAATTAGAACAATTTATACAGTAATAAAAACATTGTAAAGACAAGCAACTCTGAAAGACTTAAAAACCCATCAATACTACCAACCACAATTCTAGAGAACTGATATGTGTGTATAAATACACACATGTATGTAGATTATATATTTTCATACTTTGCTTCTAAAAAATTGTAGCTGACATGTATATTTTAAATTTATTCTAATTAAAACAGTTACGAGGGGGCGGAGCCAAGATGGTGGAGGAGAGGCTGTGACTCCCACAAGCTCCAGATAAACCCGTCCATTCACGCCCCAATAATGCGGTAAAAATCAAAACCCAGAACAGCCTAATGCACATAAGAACAGAGTGAGACTGTTTCTCCGCAAAAGAGGGCGATTCTGATCACCTACTGATCAGGCTGAACAGCTCATCGCGCGGTCCGGACCCAGCCAGGGACAGTGCTTCCAACACGTCAGAGTCTTCAGCACCAGCAGCTTCTGAGGCTCTGATCACAGACTGGTGAGGGGGTTCGGAGGTAGGCCGGGGTGAAGTGGAGGCAGTATCTGCTGGAGTTGGGGCAAAGCGCCCTGGGTCTGAACCAGTGGGCTGAATCGAGTGGTGGTGGCCCAGTGGGGGAGGGGTAAAAGCACGCCAAGCTTCCGACCATAGAGAATCAGAGTTCAATCAGACTTCTGTTTCCGGGTCAAAGAGAAAGCGGCTGTGATTACTCACAAGCCAGGCAGGCTGAGAAGAAGCCCAATCACCCCCTGGGCCACGCTGTAGCACGAACGGTGTGTCCGGGAAGCAGCGCTACACTTTAAGGAGTAAAAAGCCAAGAAACAGTAAGCCAGGATGAGTAGGCAGAGAAAGCAGAAGACCATCGAAAACTTCTTTGGGGGAAAGGTAGACCACAATACATCCTCAGAAGAAGAAGATAATAATAGGGTCAAAGCTCCAATATCCAAAGCTTCCAAGAAAAATATGAACTGGTCTCAGGCCATGGAAGCTCTCAAAAGGGACTTTGAAGAGAAAGTAGGAGAGATAGAACGAAGATGTAGAGAAAGAGAGGAAGGAATGGAAAGAGAAATGAGAGCAATGCAGGAGAGTCATGAGAAAAAAGTCAACAGTTTGAAAAGCCAAATGGAAAAGGAGATTAAAAAACTGTCTGCTGAAAATAATTGCCTAAGAATTAGGATTGAACAAATGGAAGCTTAGTGAGCTTATGAGAAACCAAGACACAGTAAAGCAAATCCAATTGAATGAAAAAATAGAAGGCAATGTGAAATATCTCCTTGGAAAAACAGCTGACCTAGAACATAAATCTAGGAGAGATAATTTGAAAATCATTGGACTACCTGAAAACCATGACCAAAACAAGAGTTTAGACACCATCCTCCAAGAGATTGTGAGGGAAAATTGCCCTGATATTCTTGAAGCAGAAGCTAAAATAGAAATTGAAAAAATCCACCGATCACCTCCTGAAAGAGATCCCAAAAGGAAAACCTCCAGGAATATTATAGCCAAATTCCAGAACTCCCAGGTCAAGGAGAAAATATTGCAAGCAGCTAGAAAAAAGGAATTTAAATACTGTGGAGCTCCAATAAGGATAAAGCAAGATCTAGCAGCTTCTACATTAAAGGACCGGAGGGCACGGAATATGATATTCCAGAGGGCAAAGGAACTGGGACTACAGCCAAAAATCACGTACCCAGCAAAACTAAGCATCCTCTTTCAGAGGCAAACATGGAACTTCAAGGAGAAAGAAGACTTTTAGGCATTTGTTATGAAAAGACCTGAACTGAATAGAAAATTTGACTTTCAAATACAACACCCTGGAGAAGCATAAAAAGATAAACAGGAAAAAGACTTCATGAGGGATATTAAAAGATCAAACTGTTAACATTCCTATATGGGAAGATAATACAGAGGACACAGGTCTGAACTGAATATGAAGGGAAGTTATGTTTTGTTCTTTGTGGGGTGTCTTATGTATGGGGCCGGATTTGGGCTTGGGGCCTCCTGGGTCCAGGGCTGGTGCATTGTCCACTGTGCCACCTAACTAACCCATAATGACATCCTTAAAATAGGGTTGAGGTGTAGGAGAAATAGACTGGGGGAGGGGGAAGGGGAGAGATGGTCTGGGGAGAGGTTATTCATATGAAGGAAACAAGAAAAAAGCTTATGGAGGGGAGGGGAAGAGGGGGAAGGAATTGGGGAGTGATTGAACCTTAATATCATCAGAATTGACTCAAAGAAGGACTAACATACATACTCAAGTGGGTATAGTAATATATTTTGCCCTGATGGAGGGGAGGGAGATAAGGGGGAGGGGGAGGGGAAGGAGGGAAGGGCAGATTCTAGGAGAGAGTAGTAAAAAGCAAAATACTTTCAAGGAAGGTGAAGACGTTCTGCATAATGGCACAAGTATGAAATATTGAATTGCTTGATTCCATAGGGAGGGTTGAGGAGAGAGGGAGGAAGAAAATTTGGAACATAGAATTAGCTCAAAGACCTTAAACTCATCAGAGTTGGCTCATGGAGGGAATAACATTCACACCCAGTTGGGAGGAGTAATCTATTTAACCTTACAGGAAAGTATGAGGGGAAGAGGATAAGGAAGGAAGGGTGGAAAAAAAGGGAGTGTAGAGTAGGGGAGGGGACAGTCAGAAGTAAAATACTTTTGAGGAGGAATAGTTTAAAAGAAGACGGAAAATAGAGTAAATATCATGGGAAGGGAATAGGATGGAGGGAAATAGTTATGATGACTTTGCTGGGCTAATACAAAGAAAATTCTTTGTCAAGTTTAAGGTACATTATCTAGGGTATGATGAACAGGATACTATTAGAAAAACCTGGAAAGACCTACATGAACTGAAGCAGAGTGAAATGCACTGTATACAAAATAACAGCAATAGTGTAAAATGATCTGCTGGGAAGCATGTGGTTATTTTCAGCAAGGCAATGGTCCAATATAACCCTGAAGGACTATGAAAATGGCAACCCATCTACAGAGAAAGAAGTGATAGTATCTGAAATAGTTGGAAACACATTTTTTTCTTTTCTCTTTTTTTTTTCTTTTTTGGTGAGGCAATTGGAGTTGGATGGCTTGCCCGGGGTCATGTGGCTGGTGGGTGTTGGGTGTGTGGGGCCGGATTTGGACTCGGGTGCTCCTGGTTCCAGGGCCGGTGCTCTGTCCGCTGCGCCACCTAGCTGCCCCTGGAAACACATTTTTTAAAAAAATGTTTTTTCTCTTTGACAATTCCTTAGTCTGAAGTTTTGGGAGTTTTTTGACTGTTTTTTCCTCACAACCTAGCTAATGTGGGAATGTTTTCCATGACTACTCATGTATAATTTATTTTGAAATGCTTGAGTTCTAGTGGGTGGGGGTGGGAATAGAGGAGGAAGAGAAGTTGGAACAATTTTTTTTTAAAAAAATTGATGTTAAAATTTGTTTTTACATATATTTTGCAAAATAAAATTCTATTCTAAAAAAAATAAAGGTTTATCAAATTGAAAAAAAAATTAAAACAGTTACAATAAGGATATAGGAATTCCTATATTGTCATATACATATGGGAAGGAGAGAAATATGTTTGTGTTAACTGAAAAAATAAAAGTACACATTATGCAAGGTACAATATTTAAGGAGCAAAGGAGAGAATCAGTTGAAGTCTTGTTCCTGAATTCTTCTGCCCTCATCAGTCTTGGGTATTTCTCCCAGAGGATGCCTTTGTTCTGATATGGGTTTTTCCTCAGCGATCAGATAGTTTCCTTGTAATGGGATTATTTTGTTTGTTAATGGAAATCTGAGATATGTCAGCACTGACTGAAGTATATTCAACTTTCTTTAATAGTTTCTTTCATTTAAAACAAAACAATTTTGATATGAAGAAGTTTGTCACAGTCAAAGAGCACATTTAGATTGAAGTTCAAAGTAGGGAACAGAAATTCTCTTCTAGTGTAGTGAGAATATTAATATCCCTATTTAATGGTGGTTAAATGACTTACCTAAGGTCATACAACTAGGAAATATCAGAATTAGAAATTCCTAACAAACCTGTTTGATTACAAGTCCATGTTCTTTCCATTATGACATTTTGCATGGTTTATCAAGTTTTTCTTTTAAATAAGAGATTCTCTCATCACTGAAAGCATTAGTTCCCAAGAATGCAGGATAATAGGTTTGAATTATCACACGTATGTTTGAGTTTCACACATCTTTATCTCCCAAGAGAGATTCAATTTAAGTCGACACTTCCTTGTATCAACACTTAATCAAGGCTAAAAATTTATGATCTTCTATACCATAAATTTATGAGGCAGCTAGGTGCCTCAGTGAATAGGGCCCTGGGCCTGGAGTTAGGAAGACCTGAGTTCAAATCAAACTTCAGATACTTCCTAGCTATGTGGGCCTGGGTGAGTTATTTAATCTCCATTTGCTTTAATCCACTGAAGAAGGAAATGACAAACCGTTCCAGTATCTTTGCCAAGAAAACCTCATGGATGTTATGGTCCATGGGGTCATGAAGAGTTGGACACAAATGACTATCAACAATAACATTGGAAGTTAAAACCTGCTTTTTTTTTTTTTTTTTTTTTTTTTTGCTATTCGCAGAAGAAAACATTAGATTAGGGTTAGAGATTCTTGAATTTTGGGCAAAACTTCTAACCTCTATGTATCTCAATGTTCTCATCAACAGAATGAGAGTGATATTATCTACTATATTTCATGAAATTCATCTGAAAGAATATTGAAAATTTTAAAGTATTTACCAATGTTTTGTTTTTATTAGCTACTTTTGAATATGTATCTATGAATCCTATAACTTTTTCATTTGATTATACCAGAAAAATCACCAAGCAACAAAACCCCTCAGGAAATACTGTGTTCTGATGGACATAACGTATAGATTTGTAAAGGTAAATTAAATATCTAAGGGAAATTTCAGTCAAGTCCCTTTATTTGAGCCACTTTAGGTAAACATTCCAATCTACTTCTTTGATCAAGTGCCTCTTGTTCTCTTCAGAAGGTCAAATTGGCTTTGTAGAATGGCTCTGAAACCAAAAACACAAGGTATTCTATAATTAGTACAGCTTCAAGAACTATTGTATTATAAGGGATTGGGGGTTGGAGGGAAAGTTCAGAGGTACTGAATCCCTGGGGCAGGAATCATCCCGTGTTGAAACTTGGGATCTTTTAAATTTCGTTACTCTCACACTGAACCTTAGCCCCTCTATTCAAGTCTCACCTAGGCATCTATATAATATGGACATGGCTATCACTGAATAAAAGCCCTCTTCCATGAAATACAAATATTTTAAAAGAAAAGGAAAAAACTGACTGCCAACCTGGGAGCAAATTGTATATCATCTTCATATACAGTCAGTTTGCTGACTTGTTAGAGAAGATAATTAAATTAATACCAAAAAAGAGAAATTATGCTGTATAGTTAAAATAAGTTAAAAAAAGATTTTTAAAAACATTAATTATAGAAAGTGGGAAATGTATAAATGAAAAAAAATAAACTTCAAAAATTTCATATGGAGGTTTAACCTACATAAATTATTTGCCATAATGGGGAGGCCAAGAGAGATTAGAAACTGCTTTAGTTAGTAAACATTTTATCTCCTTGTCAAAAGGTAACAATAGCTGAGAATATAAACTCATTTGTAAAAGCTTGCCCAGAGGATGGTGTAAGACAGTGGACCTTATAAAATAAGAAAAAGTGATGGAGGAATAAAACCCCCAAATTTATGGATAACTTGTCCAGAGACCCAAAGAAAGTATATCCTAAGAACATTAAAGAATGAAACTAGAGAAACTACAGAGAAAAATTAGAAAAGATATGTCAAGATAACGAAAACAAGCTATTCTTTTCATCAATGACAATGAAACTATTATATCTGAACTCTAACAACATAGCTCCTGAACTTCTTTCTGTATTAAGAAGAAATAGTGTGTCACTAAAGATAAAAACAGAATAGCTAAATATATAGAAGTCTGTTCTAGAGGGGGCATCATTTTCAGTGTGTTGACAAGTTAATTCTTAAGATATCCCAAAGAAGAGGAATCCAAATGTTTAACAAAATTAAGTATGTTATTACTACAGAAAAAAGTGATGGAGGAACAATAGTTACTTGTCTATATTTACTTTCCCATCTCAACAAAATCTATATCAGAATAATTTACTCTTATCTTGAGGGCTTTCTTGTTTGTTTGTTTTGTTTGTTTTGTTTTTGTTGTTGTTGTTGTTTTTAGTGAGGCAGCTGGGGTTAAGTGACTTGCCCAGGGTCACACAGCTAGTAAGTGTTAAATGTCTGAGTCCAGATTTGAACTCAGGTACTCCTGACTCCAGGGCCAGTGCTCTATCCACTGCGCCACCTAGCTGCCCCTTGAGGGCTTTCTTAATGAAGGTAGGAAAAGAAAGGGGCAGCTAGGTGGTATAATGGATAGAGCACCAGTAATGAAGTCAGGAGGACTCTGGCCTCAGTCACTTACTAGTTGCGTGACTCTGGGCAAGTCACTTTACCCTGTTTGCCTCTCTTTCCTCATCTATAAAAGGAGTTGGAATAGAAAATGACAAATCACTCAAGTATTTTTGCCAAGAAAAGTGCAAATGAGGTCACCAAGAGCTGGATACTTGTGAAAATTGACTAAATGAGAAGAGAATAGGAAAGCTTTTGCAAATAATATTCTAAAGAATTCTACATGGGGCAGCTAGGTGGCACAGTGGATAGAGCACTGGCCTTGGAGTCAGGAGGACCTGAGTTCAAATCCGGCCTCAGACATGTGACACTTACTAGCTGTGTGACCTTGGGCAAGTCACTTAACCCTCATTGCCCTCCCCCCCCCAAAATATATATACAATGAAACAAATTAGATATTAGGATCCAATCTGCTACAATATTTCTTTGACCTCATAGCAATATTTTTTTAATAGAATTTTATTTTCCAAAATATATGTAAAAACAAAATTTTAACATCAATTTTAAAAAAACTTTGTGTTCCAACTTCTCTTACCCCCTCCATTCCCATCCCCCACCCACAAGAACTCAAGCAATTCAAAATAAGTTATACATGAGTAGTCATGGAAAAATTCCCACATTAGCTAGTTGTAAGAGAAAACAGTTAAAAAAAAACACCAAAACTTCAGATTAAGGAATTGTCAAAGAGGAAATGAAAAAAAAATTGTAAATGTGTTTCCATCTGTTTTCAGATACTATCAGTTCTTTCTCTGCAGATGAGCTGCAATCTTCATAAGTCTAGTAAATGTCATGGGAAGGGAGTGGGATGGAGGGAAATAGTTATGATGATTGATTATAATGGCAGAATGCATGGTACCTACTTTTTGTTTTGTTTTGTGAGGCGGTTGGGGTCGTGCAGATAGTGGCTGTTGAGTTTCTGGGGCTGGATTTGAACTCAGGTCCTCCTGACTCCAGGGCTGGTGCTCTGTCCACTGCTCTACCTAGCTGCCCATATGGTACCGACTTTGCTGGGCTTTTATGAAGAAAATCCTCTGTCAAGCTTAAGGTACTATATAAAGGTTATGATCAACAGGATACTATCAGAAAAACCTGGAAAGACCCACAGGAACTGAAACAGAGTGAAATGTACTGTATACAAAATAACAGCAATAGTGGGGGATGATCTTCTGGGAAGCATGTGGTTATTTTCAGCAAGGCAATGATCCAATATAACCCTGAAAGACATAGCAGTATTTTTTAATAGTAGTCTTAATGTTTTATCAGGATTGTTTCATATATTGATGGTAAAATGTGGCACAATGCTCTAGGAGAATTATTCAGTAATCACAGAACCACAGAATCTCAGGGTTGAAAGGGACCTCCAAGGTCAATGAACTAATTCATAGCTGGTCAAGAGTCTCTCCTACAATATCCTGACAAGTGGTTGTCCAGTCCTTGTCTGAAGACTGCTAGTGACTCACTATATTCTAAGACATCACATTCCATTTCTGGTTTGTTTCAAATGAGCTGAAATTTGGTCCTTAATCAATCAATCAATCAATCAGCAGTTAAGTGACCACCATGAATGGGGCATTGTACAAGATGCTGAGCTACAAAGACAAAAGTAAGACCATCCTTACCCTCCAGGAACTTATATTCTGTGGGAAGGATAACATGTAAACATAGTGTTATTGTTAGGTTGTTTTCAGGTAGTGTCTGACTTTTTATGACTGCAATTGGGGTTTTCTTGGCAAAGATACGCAAGTGGTTTGGTATTTATTCCCTTTTCCAACTCATTTTACAGATGAGGAAACTGAGGCAAACAGGGTAAAGTGACCTACCCTGGGTTACACAGCTAGTAAATGTCTGAAGTCAGATTTGAACCCATGTCCTCCTGACTCCAGGTATGGTGCTTTATCTCCACTGTACCACCTATTTGCCCATATTAAGTACATATAAAATACATATGAAGTTATTTCAAGGTATGGGGAAGACACTAAGAGCTGGGAGGATCAGGAAAAATATCATGTAGGAGGTAGAGTTTGAGCTGAACTTTGGAAGACACTAGGGCTTCTAAAAGGTTAAGGTAAGAAGGAAATGCATTACAGGTTTTGGGAGGGGGTCCAGAAGCATGCATATGGGACACAGGATTTCATGGGTGAGGAAACACAAGAAGGCTAGTTGATCTGAACCTAAGAATAAATGAAAGAGAATAAAATATAATAATCCTGGGAAGATAAGTTAGATTAAGACTGTGAAGGACCTTAGATGTTAAACAGGGATTTGTGTTGGTCCTAGAAGTAATATGGATCCATTGGAATTTATTGAGCAGGAGAACAATGTGAACAGATCTATAATTTAGGAATAAAACTTTGGTATCTGTGTAGAGGGTGGATTGGAGAAGGGAATGACTTAGGGTAGCAGTTAAGGTACCAATAAGGCTATTGGCATAGCTCAAGGCAGAAGTGATGAGGGCTTGAACTAGGGTGGTGACAGCCATGGGAATAGAAAGGAGGGAATAGATATGAAATGCTACAGAAGTAGAGCCATAAAGATTCAGTAACCGAATGTAGGGTGAGGGAGAATGAGTGACTTGCACCTTTTGCTTCTGCAACCAAGCAGAACAAGTCTAGGTAAAATAAAGGAGGGGGCTTCTACTTGATCACTTTATTAATACCAGAAAATAACTGTCATGCCTTCCCCAAGCATTATCTTCTTCAGGAAAACTATCACAAGTACATTCAACTATTCCTTTTGTAAGGAATTAACTCTAAGGTCTTTCATGATCTTCAGTTCCTCAATTTCCTTCTTCAAATGTGTCAACTAGAACTGAACATGAAAGGGTATATGTAGGCTAATCAGGGAGGAATAAAAGGGATGATCACCTTCTTCACTCTGAAGCTATGCCTCTCTAAAATAATATCAGCTTCCTTAGAAGACTTGCTATGTTGCTGAGCATAATGAAGCTTGTAATCTCTCTTACCTTTTCCAGACAAACTGATCTCTAACCATACTTCTCCTATATTTTACTTGTACAGTTAATTTTTTGAACATAGTTTTGAACACTTTACATTTATTGCTGTTAAATATCATCACATTCAATAAACACAACCTGCTAGCCTATTGAAATCTTTTCAGATCTATATTCAGTCATACAGCCCAGTAGATTTTCTATTCTGTTTTAAGTCAACTGTGGATCTGGTAAGAGTACCATCTAAAATTTTATCCAAATCAGTCATTAAAATGTTGATCTGCCTGGGCCCAAGGATAGATCTCTGGGGCTCTTTTCTAGAGATTTCTTTATGTATTGGTATTGATCCATTAAGTGACTTTAACCATTCAAACTATTCTGAATCCATCTAAAACATACTGTTTTCTAGACTCTCTCTCTTCATCATGTCCACAAGGACAGTATCTGAGACTTTGTCGAAAGTGTTGCCAAAAAGCTAGTGTATAAATAATTGTGCCCTCATCTATGAGTGCAATAATGCACTCATAGAGGCCATATGGCAAAACTTGAAGAGAACATGAGAGCTTTGGGACTCTGCTAAGAGCAATCATTCCAGCTGTGGGTTAAATAAGTACTGCCACAAACCAACAACTGAACACTTGGTCCTACTATCCTTGCAGTTAAATTCAGTGTCTATTACAAGCTGGTAATGTGACTCTGAGGGTGAGGTGGGGGTGATGGTCATTGAGTATAAGGAAACCCATACTGTCAGGAGGATATAAGGACATCATGATATGTCCAGGGTATCTTCACAACCCGCTTAAGAGTCATGATTCAACTATTTCCGAAACACTGATCTCGTCCATCTGTCAGCTACAGGGTAGGGCTTCTCTTAAGCCATTCCCCAGAGAATTATGTCAGCTGCACAGGGAGAATTCCCTGTGGCTACTATTGCTTTATGTTAAAAAGGGCGGTAGCTTCTCCCTCTCTCTTAGAGGCACAGTAATCATAGGAGAATGAACAACACCAATGGGCTGATCTATTTCAAATAATCATAGCTTTTCAAAGACAGGCACCCTAATGTTATTACCAGGGTTGTTTCATGCTGGTGGGGAAGTCATTACCAGGCTGAATAGAAGGACTGCAGCTTGCTGTTTCTGAAGCCGTATAGCACAGCTTAAGTGGACATGCTAACTTTGGGACTCTGAAATTTGAACCAACCACTCTAGCACTGGGTTAAGTGACAGTTGTTGCATTGCCAGCTGATGGCGAGACACCAAGGCAGAGAGCACTCCTGCCCAGTCAGCCCTTGGCTCTGTTCTGGCTACTGCCTGCCTTCTGCGATGGAAGGCTTTCTCACTTGGCCCTTTCAGTCCGCAGCCCGAAGCCCCCAAAGGAGCTTTTTTGGCATGGGCCCTGGAAGCTGTGGTAAGCCTGTCTCCACTCAGAGTGACTCTGTCCAGAGCTTAGAGGCCACAGAGGACCTCAGGAAGAAGAATCTCCCAGAACACAACTGGGTATGCTCAGCTTTATTCCTGATGTATTGCTTCACTAGCTCTTGCTGTAGGAACCTCAGCAGATTGATAAGCGTTAAGGGCACATTCTCCTCTCTTGCCTCTCTCTTATCTACAGCAAGAATCTCTTACATATTCTGAGCTTACTCCAGAAGCCACACTCTTACTGATGTCAGTGGGAGTTTTACCCGTCAATCAAATGCCAGATATGCAATAGAGAGCCGGCATGGATGAGAGAGCATGTTTTCTTCCTGAATATGAGAGAGAGAGAGAGAGAGAGAGAGAGAGAGAGAGAGAGAGAGAGAGAGAGAGAGAGAGAGAGAGATTGTGCATGGGTGAGTGTGTATGCTGGGGGGTGTGTGTGTGTGTGCGTGTGTGTGTGCACAGCACAATGGTATGGATGGAAAGATTCTTTCCAGCTCAGCTCATTCTATGAGAATGGCATGGTGGTGCCTGAGTTCATTTTTCCTTGCTAACCAGACTTCAAATTCCATCTGCTCCTGCAAAACTACAAGGTCAATGCCAATTTCCCTTTCATCTTCCATGGCCTATCAGAGCAGCATGCAGCGATATAAATGAATGCTCTCCATAACATTCAGCTCAGATGCAGGAGCCTCCATTGCCATCTACAAAATGCAATTGAGTTCCATTACAGTGGAGGAGAATGCATTCACCCCTGTGTCAGCGTCCTCTGGCTCCAAGGCCATGAGAAGGAGGGGGAGGGCCATTGCTTTTGAGGAGATCCTCCACTGCTCAAGGTCTTCCCAAGTCTGCCTGAGAGCTGGAAACAAAAGAGCCAAATATGTGTAATATGAACTCTGTGGTTTTCCTCCCTTGCTTTAGGTATCTTGAGCTGACACATTTCAGATCTCCAGTTCTACAGAAACAAAAAGACCATATGTGTTAACCACGCAGCCCCAGAGATTAGATCAAAATCCTGATTGGGGAATAAGGTTAATCATAGGCTCATCAAACAGCACTCAACAGTGACCTTTACTGAGGAGACAGACAGTGCTGCAACTCAACCAAGGCTTTTCTCCCTTGTTAAATGACTCCTCAGTTGCACCATGATCAATTCCGGAAATAGCAACGCAGCTCACTTAGTCCCAGCTGTCTGGAGACAAAACTGAGGCGGCTCAGACCTCCAGGTTGATAGTGGTGAGGGAATGATGGAACATATCACGGAAACTGTAGTTTACAAGTTGAGCTACCATACGCTTTCTCAGACTGTCAACTTCAGCAAGGGGAGGGAGACCTGAAGGGGAGGAGGGCAGGGGAAGAAGTTCTCTGAAAACAAGCAGTCAGGCTTTCTATCACTGCTGGAGGCATCTGGAGTCTTCTCTCCTGCTGCAAAAGCCCCGTCTTCACAGGGACTGAAGAATTATACTAACAGCCTGGCTGGTGGGATGAGAGACTTCCTCTTTATGGTATCTAAGAAGTGAATGCTCCTGTGAAGGGAAACAGGATGGAAATGAGGAGCAGGCTCTTAGCTCCTGGTTTTCCCATCAAAAGTGATGGCAAGGGGCAGCTAGGTGATACAGTTGATAAAGCACCGGCCCTGGATTCAGAAGGACCTGAGTTCAAATACGACCTCAACACTTGATATTTACTAGCTGTGTGACCCTGGGCAAATCACTTAACCCCAATTGCCTCACCTAAAAAAAAAGTGATGGCAAGGAAGGAGAAGTCCAATTTCCAGTACTGGCAATGGGATATAGTAGAAAGTGCCCTGCATTCCAGAGCCCTGGGGTAGAATCCTTGGCTCTGCCATTCACTACATATTTAGTATAGCAACACTGGCCTACTTGCAATTTCTCAAACACATCATTGCATCTCCTGTCTCTGGGAATTGGTGCTGGCCGTCCCTTATACCCCCACCCCCTTACCTTCACCTCTCATATATATGTGTGTCTATGTATATATTTGTATATATGTATGCACATGTATGTATATGTGTATATATAAACATATATATACATATATACAACACACACACACACATATATATATATATATATATACATGAGCTATGGTATACAGTGGGTAGCACAGAAATAGATGCCTTGAAAAAACTTAAAAGCTTATCTGGGCTATCATACTTATACTGTCATATATATGTGTGTGTGTGTATACACATATATACACATATACTGTCATACTTATGCTATCATAGATACATTATACATATATAATTTCAACGCTCATATATAATGTGACATTATATATCTATTATATATCTATGACAATATAAGTATGACATTTATATATTGTCATATATATCATGTTATATATAAATTAATGTATCTATCATCTATCTATCTATCTATCTATCTATCTATCTATCTATCTATCTATCTATCTATCTATCTATCTATCTATTTATCTGACTTTGTACCAATCATTAGAATATAGGATGGATCTCTAAAGGAACCTGAGAGGAAGCAGTCAGAAAAGAAGGGGGTTGAACTAGGAGAATGGAGTCTCACAAACACACACATACAAAACACTCAGAGAAGAAAGAATATCCTGGAAGAGAGGGTAATCAACATTGGCACATGCTTTACAGAGGTTAAGAAGAATAAGAATTAAGAAAAGACTATCATATTTGTCAATAATGAAGCCATTTGGAGGGTAGTTTCAATTGAATGATGAGGTTTGATAAAAGATTGAAAAGAATTGAAAAGGAAAAGTACAGGAAGTTGAGGCAATTAGTACAGATAACTTTTTTTAGGCATTTGGCTAGAAAGGCAAGAGAAATAAAATGACAACTTTGAGGGATTAGGAGAGAGAGAGAGAGAGAGAGAGAGAGAGAGAGAGAGAGAGAGAGAGAGAGGAAGCCTAGGGAATCCCTAAAGGCAGAAGGGAAAAAGAAACCCTAAAAGATAAGAAAATATTGAATAGTAGAGAGGAACAATTGAGGGAATAATCTAATAAAAAAAACCAGGAGGAAATGAGATCAAGAGTAAATGTATAAAGCTTGGCCATGCCAAGGAAAAAGGCTTCCTCATTATCAGAGATTGAATTAAAGGACCAGTGAGGGATGATGTCTAATTATTTTGAGATTAAGAAAAATGGAAGGAGGCAGGTAGGTGGCACAGTGGATAAAGCACTGGCCCTGGATCCAGGAGAACCTGAGTTAAAATCTGGCCTCAGACACTTGACACTTACTAGCTGTGTGACCCTGGGCAAGTCACTTAACCCTCATTGCCCCATGCAAAAAGAAAGAAAGAAAGAAAGAAAGAAAGAAAGAAAGAAAGAAGATATGAAAGAAAGAAAACATGAAAGAAAGAAAGAAAAAGAAAAAGGGAGAAGACAGAGATTAAAGTGAATGGCCTCTATTTACAATGAAATATATGAGAAAAGTTCCTCAACAGAAATCAGGGATGTGTTAAGTATGGGCATGGGGGGGGGGGTTTGAAGAGAGAAGGTTGAAGAACAGATCTATGGAAATTGAAGTGGAAAATCATTTAGGGTAAAGTAAAGGGATTGCCTTGCTGCAGTGAGGGCCTAACTAAGGTTAGATAATATAAATTAGCTAATATAAAAGCAAAGTAATACATTTTGTTCTCCATTCTCTGACACAAGGGTAGAAGATACCCAAGAATGCATCGAATGCCACCAGCTTTTACCCTCTGAAGATTTAAGGTGCTAAATTTCTGCTTACCTATTCTATAGCTGGCTCCCAGATGAGCTTTTTCAATGCATCTGTTTTTGTGCTGTTCAGATAAATAACAAAAGCTACCAGATTTTATTCAACAAATATTTCAAATGAACTACTAAAAGTATTTGGAGAGTCTGATTAAAACAACAACAACAAAAATAAACCCTAACATTTTTCTACTGTTTGAGAAGAATCAAATCAGTTTTTTACCAGTAACTGCTGCCTTTCTTCTACTCCACGACAATGAAATTGTACTGAAATGCAGTGAGTTGGCCAGACAGTTGATTTCTGAGTTGTAATAGATGGTTATTGATTGATGTTCATTTTTTAAAAAAATTGCTTGATAATTCTGCCACTCTATTGTCTGGCAGTGAACTCAGAGTATTGTCAAGCAGCCCTCAACTTAGTACAAAGGCAGCATGACTCTCCCTGCCCCTCACCCACCACACTTACAGGTGAACACAAAATGCTACCTCTCTTAACAGATCCCCAGAGTTAGAAGCAACTCAGGGACAATGCATTCCAAGCCTTATACCAATACAAATTCTCCCCAAACCTGCCTGACCTCTTGCTTGAAGACCTCCAGTGAAAGAGAGCTCACTACCTCTCAAGACAACCTATTCCACTTTTGGACAACATTAAGTGCTAGGATGATTTTCTTTCCTATTCTTTTTTTAAACACCCTTACATTAAGCTTAAATTTGTCTCTTGCACTTTACACCTATTGATCTTGGCTCTACCCTATGGAGCAAGCAAACAAATAAAAAAACTAACAATCAAAAGACAAGTTGAATCCCTTTCCCACTTGACAGCTGTTCAAATACTTAGAAGACAGCTATCAAGTTCCCACTGAGTCTTCTCTTCTCCATGTTAAACATCTTCCCTTTCTCTAACCAATCCACATATGTATGATCTCAATGACTTTAGCCATCCTGGTTGCCTTCCTCTGAAACCTTTTGGCATATTAATATCTTTCATAAAATGTTGAACTAAGAACTGAGTAAATGAATGAAAGAAGGAATGGATGGAATAGCACTTATTATGCCCTTATGATGTGCTAGGAACTGTGCTTAGCTGCAGAGGAATTACAAGTGTAAATAATGAAACAATACAGGCTGCTTGGAGGTTTGGATTTTTTTTAAAGGCTAAATTGTATGCCTTAGTTTATTTTTTACTTTTTATTTTATTTTTCTCAGTTACATGTAAAAACAATTTCAACATTCTTTTTCAAAATTTTTGAGTTCCAAATTCTCTCTATGCCTTTCTCTCCCTCACCCTTCTTTGAGAAGGCAAGCAATTTGATACTGATTATACATGTACAGCCATGCAAAGTATTTCAATATCAGTCATGTTGTAAAACACAGATATCCCCCCAAAAATCAAAACAAGAAAAATAAAGTTAATAAAAATATTTTTCAATTTACATTAAGACTCCATCATTTTTTCCTCTGGAGGTTTAGATAGCATTTTTCATTATAAGTCCTTTGGAATTGTTCTGGATCATTGTATTGCTGAAATAACTAAGTCATTCACAGTTGATCATCATTACAACATCGCTGCTATGGTATACAATGTTCTCCTCTTTCTGCTCACTTCACTTTGCAACAGTTCATTTAAGCCTTCCCAGGTTTTTTCTGAAAACAGTGTGCTCATCATTTCTTACAGTGCAATAGAATTTAATCACAATCATATAACACAACTTGTTCAGCCATTTCCTAATTGATGGGCATCCCCTCAATTTCCATTTTTTTGCCACCACAAAAATAACTGCCATAAACATGTTTATACATATAAGTCCTTTTCTTTTAAGACCTAATAGTAGTGGTTTGATTGGGTCAAAGGATATGCACAGTTTTATAGCCCTTTGGTCATAGTTCCAAACTGCTTTCTAGAATGGTTGGATATTTTTCCACACCCCTTTCAACATTTGTCAATTTCCTTTTTTTTTGGTTATATTAGCTAATTTGATAAGTATGAGGTGGTACCTCAGAGTTGTTTTAAATTCATCTCTAAATCAATAGTGATCTAGATAATTTTATATGACTATAGATAACTATGAGTTCTTCTAAAAACAACCTTTTCATATTCTATGACCATTTATCAATTAGGTAATGTCTCATATTCCTATAAATTTGACTTAGTTCTCTTTATATTTAAGACATAAGGCATAAGAGAAAATGGCTGCAATCCCTGACCCCCTAGTGACCCCCTAGTTTTTTGCTTTCCTTCTAATCTTGGCTGCATTGGTTTTGTTTATGTAAAACCATTCTAATTTAATGTAATAAAGAATATCCATTTTCCATCCCATAATGCTTTCTGCCTCTTTTTTGGTCATAAATTTTTCCCATGTCCATAGATCTGAGGGATAAAAATTTTCTATGCTCCCCTAATTTACTTATATCACCCATTATGTCTAAATCATGAACCTAATTTGCAATTTTACCTTATCTCAGCATACAGTGGGAGATATTGGTCTATACCTAGTTTCAGCAAAATTCTTTTCCATTTTTTCCAGAAATTTTTTGTCAAGTAGTGAGTTCTTGTTTCAAAAGCTTGGATCTTTGGGTTTGTCAAACATCAGATTATTGCAGTCATTTACTATTGTGTACTGTGTTCTACCATTTTATTTCTTAAACAGTACCAGATTGTTCTGAGGGTTAGTACTTTGTAATACAGTTTGTGATCTGGTACTGCTAGGCCATCGTCCTTCACATTTTTTCCCTTTGATTTCCTTGATATTCTTGACTTTTTGTTCTTAGAGATTAATTTTGTTATATTTGTCCTAGCTCTGTAAATTATATTTTGGTAATTTGATTGTATGGAATGGAATAAGTAAATTAGTTGTAGGGTTTTTATGCCCTAATTCATGGACAATTTTTGTGAAGGTGCCATGTACATCTGAGAAAAAGGTACACTCCTTTCTATTCCAATACATTTACCCCAAAGGTTTATCAAATCTAACTTTTTAAAAATTCCATTCATCCCCTTACCTTTTTTCTTGTTTTTTTTTTTATGGTTATATTTTTCTAGTTCTGAGAGGGAAAGGTTGAGGTCTCCACTATTATAGTTTTATTATTTCCTCTTATAACTCATTTAACTTTTCCTTTAATAATTTGGATGCTATACCATTTAGAGCAGGTATGTTTATTATTGATATCACTTCACTGTTTTTGATACCTTTTGGGAAAATTTAGCTTAATTAGGTTGATTTTTGCCTGAGATCATGCTTACTACCCTGTTTTATCTTTTTTTTAATCTCAACTACAGTATATAAATTTTCTTTTCTAGCCCCTTATTTTGACTCTGTGTGTCACCATTTCAAGTTTGTTTCTTGTAAACAACATATTGTTGGATTCATATTTTTAACCCATTTTGCTATCTACTTCCATTTAATGGTTGAGTTTATTCCATTCACATTCAAAATTATGATTATTCCTGTGTATTTCCCTCTATCCTATTTTTGCTATTTATCCTCTCTCTCTTTTTACCCTGTATCTCCTCAAAAGTCTGCTTTTTGTAATTATGAAAACAATCTGGTACTGGCTAAGAAATATAGAGGTGGATCAGTGGAATAGAATAGGTACAAATTACAATATCATAAATGGCCATAGTATATGATAAACCCAAAGATCCAAGCTTTTGGAACAAAAACTCATTATTTGACAAAAACTGCTGGGAAAAGAGTATGGCAGAAACTAGGTATAGACCAATATCTTACACCATATACTAAAATAAGGTCAAAATGGGTACATGATTTACACATAAAGGATGATACCATAAGGAAATTAAGAGTATGGAATCATTTATCTGTTAGATTTATGGGCAGAGGAAGAATTTAGGACCAAAGAAGATGTAGAGAACAAAACAAAATGTAAAATAGATAATTTTGATTATATAAAATTAAAAAGCTATTGCACAAGGGCAGCTGGGTGGCACAGTGGATAAAGCACCAGCCCTGGATTCAGGAGGACCTGAGTTCAAATCTGGCCTCAGACACTTGACACTTATGAGCTGTGTGACCCTGGGCAAGTCACTTAACTCTCATTGCCCTGCCAAAAAAACCCAAAAAAAACAGAAAAAGCTATTGCACAAACAAAACTAATGTAACCAAGATTTCAAGGGAAGCAGAAAACTGGGAAAGAATTTTTGAAGCAAATATCTCTAATGAAGGTCTCATTTCTCAAATATATAGAGAATTGAATCAAATTTTAAAAAAATAGAATTCATTCCTCAATTCTTAAATGGTCAAGGGATCTGAACAGGCAGTTTTCAGACAAAGAAATGTTAAGGACTAAAATTCTAGCTAGTCTGTCTAAAATATCTAATGAGTGGTCGCCAATAAATTATAAGCTTTAGCAAGAGTTAGACTTTTAAGCATTTATTAAGGAGAATAAGAATTTGGTAAAGAGAGAGAAAGGCCTAGATTCCTATCTATTAAAGGGAGAGCACATTTCTAGCTCCCTTCTCCACCAGAGTCCAGAGGAAAGAGAGCAAGACTGAGCGCCAGTCTCTTCCTTCCTCCTCCCACTCGCCCGCGTCACTTCCTCATGCCAAAGAAAAGACTCCTGGTCTTGCCCTCAAAGACCTTCCCTTCATGGGCGGAACTCTTCTACAGTAAGTCCAGCAGGTGGCATCATTCCAATCGTTACAGAAATCAAAGTTATCTATAATCAGATGGAAAAAATGCTCTAGATTACTATTGATTAGAGAAATACAAATTAAAACAACTCTGAGGTATCACCTCATATCTATCAGAGTGGCAAATATAACAAAATTGGAAAATGTTAGATGTGAGAGGGGATGTAGGAAAGCTGACACACTAATCCACTGTTGGTGGAGTTGTGTAAAGATTCAACCATTCTGGAAAATAATTTAGAACTATGCTCAAAGGGCTATAGAACTGTGCATACCCTTTGAGCCAGCAATACCACTGCTAGGTTTACATACCAAAGACAACCCCCAAAAGAGAAAAAGACCTATTTGTACAAAAATATTTATAGCAGCTCTTTTTGTGGTGGCTAACAATTGGAAATCAAAAGAATGTCCATAAATTGGGGAATGTCTAAACAAACTGTGGTATATGATGGTGATGGAATATTATTCTTCTGTGAGAAATGAGAAGCAGGATAATTTCAGAAAGTCCTGGGAAGACATGGATCAAATGATGTATAGTGAAGTGAGCAGAACCAAGAGCATGTTGTGCATAGACAGCAATATTGTTTGATGAAGAACTGTGAATGACTTAACTATTTCCAACAATACAATGATCCAAGACAATCCCAAAGGACTATTGATGAAACATACTATCTACCTTCAAAGAAATTACTGATATTGATTGGACAGACTGAAGCACACTATTTTTCACTTTCAGTTTTTAAAATCAAATTTTCTTGTACAAAATGACAAAAATGACAAATACATAATCATACATGTATAACCCATATCTGATTTCTTCCCTTCTCAGGGAGGGAGGAAGGAGGGAGTGAAGGAAGGTTAAAAATTGGAACCTAAACCTATAAATAAAAATGTTTATTATAATTAAATTTTTTTTAAGTTTTATTTACTTCAGACCACTGACTTTATAAACATCACCTCTTCCTATTCTTTTATCCCTTTCCTCTCCTACTTTCCTGTGGGTTGAGATAAATTTCTATACCCAATTGAGTGTGCATGTTATTTCCTCTTTGAGTCAATTCTGATGAGAGTAATATTGAAGCTTCATCCATCACCTTCCATATTCCTCTCCACTATAAAAACCTCTTCAATTTTGCACCTGGTTTATGTGAGATGATTTTCACTGGTCTTCTTTTCCCCTCCCCTTTCTCCCAATGCATCCCTATTTCTCAACCCTTAATTTTTTTTTTTTGAGATTATCTCATCATGGTCAACTTGCCTCATGCCCTCTGTGTTCTTCTAATTGCCCTAATAATGATAAAGTTCTTAGGAATTACAATTATCATCTTCCCATATAGGAATGTAAAGAGTTTAACCTTATTGAATCCCTTATGAATTCTTTCCTTTTTAAGTTTTGTGCTTCTCTTCAGTCTTGTATTTGAAAGTCAAATTTTTAATTCAGCTCAGCTTTTCATCAGCAATGCTCAAAAGTCCTTCATTTCATTAACCACCCATTTTTTTTTGTAGGTGATTCTTGGTTGTAAACCTAGCTCCTTTGCCTTTTAAAATATCATATTCCAAGCCCTCTAATCCTTTAAAGTAGAAGCTGCTAAATCTTGTGGGATCCTGACTGTGGCTCCATGATATTTGAATTGTTTCTTTCTGGCTGCTTGCAATATTTTCTCCTTGTTTTAGGGTTTCTGGAATTTGGCTGTAATATTCCTTGCAGTTTTCATTTTGGAATCTCTTTCATGAGGTGAGTGGTAAATTCTTTCCATTTCTATTTTACTATGTGAGTGTAGGATATCAGGGCAGTTTTCCTTGATCATTTCTTGAGATATGATGTCTGGCTTCTTTTTTTTTGATCATGGCTTTCAGATAATTCAGTAATTCTTAAATTATCTCTCCTGGATCTATTTCCAGGTAAGTTTTCAGTTCAATGAGACATTTCACATTTTCTTCTATTTTTTTTTCATTTTGTTTTATTATTTCTTGATGTCTCATGGAGTCATTAGCTTCCACTTACCCAAGTCTATTTTTTAAGGAAGGATTTTCCTTAGTGAGCTTTTGTACCTCTTTTTGATTTAAGTAATTCTACTTTTTAAGAAGTTCTTTTCCTCAGTGAATTTTAGTACCTTTTTGGTCAATTCTATTCTTTAATGGGTTATGTCCTTTAGGGGGGTTTTGTGCCTCTTTTACCATGCCATTGACTTTTTTCATAATTTTCTTGCATAATTTTCATTTCTTTTCCCAATTTTTCATCTGTTTTTCTTATTTGATTTTTAAAATCCTTTTTGTGCTCTTCAAGGAATTCTTGTTGGGCTTTTATCTAATTCACATTTTTTTTTCTTTGAGGATTTACCTGTTGCTATTTTGACATTGTTATATTCTTCTGAGTTTGTGTCTTTATCTTCCTCATAACCATGGTAACTCTTTATGATCATTTTTTGTTTGATTATTTCCCCAGCCTATTTATTGACTTTTACCTTTATATTTAGTTAGGCTCTGCTCCCTGGGTGGAGAAGGAATTGTCCAAAGCTTCAGGTTTTCTGTGCTGCTGTTTTTAGAGCTAGTTCTGAAGGTCTATAGTTTTTCAGTGTTTTCAAGATGGTATGATTTAAGGAGAGGCATGTTCACTATTCTCCTGACCTATACTCTGCTCTTTACCCAGGAAGAAATCTTGTTCCTCTGTAGCCATAAGTGCTAGCAGTCCTTTTGGCCCTGGAACTTTGACTAGGTCCTCTGCAGCTTCAATCACTGTTGTTCCTTTCTGCCTTGGAATTGAGACCAGAGTCCCTACTCTGTTGTAAATGGCCACAAGTAGTACCCTTCTCCACTCTAGAACTGTGACCAGAGCCCCTGTGCCCTTGTGTTTGCAAGAGCTATTACTCCTTTTGGCTCTGGAGCTGTAACCATATTCTCTGCTCTCCTTAGCCCCTAACTGCTTTTCTGACTTGGAACTGAGATCAGGGTTGCTGCTCACTTCTGAGTGACTTCAAGCACTCTTCTCTACACTGGAACTATAACTAGGCCCCCTCTTCCCCTTGTGGCAACTAGTGATCTTCTTCACTCTGGGACTACAACCAGGAACTGCTGTATTGGCAATGGAATAGGGTCCTGAACCCAGTGGCAAGCAAAGGGTTCTCTGCAATCTCTTTCTGACCAGTTGTCCAATCTCCTTACTATCTGTGGGATGAGAGCCCCAGAAGCTGTTGCTGCCACTGATGCAGCCATCTCCAAGGTCTGCTATTACGCTGTGTTCCAGGCAAATCACTACGTTTCTTGCCAGTGTACTAAGTTCCCTTGGGCTGGAAAATTGGTTCACCCAAACTATTGTTTGTTTGGCTCCTCCATAATTTAATTTGATATTTTATTTGAAGTTGTTTGAAGAGGAATTGGGAGACTTTGGATGGAATTCCTGCTCCTACTTAGCTGTCTTGGCTCTGTCTTCTCTCTTCCTCCCAGTCTTAGGAACTTGCATCCTAATAGAGGTAGAACTGAATTCAACCTTACAGCTGTGGTCTAGCCAGGGCAAAGCATGACAATACCATTGCTACTTCTGACTATAGTTCATGATAATATCAAGAATGACTTTGCAGATGTTGATATTTAGTCCACCTATTTCAATAAATTTTTTATTAGAACTTTAGAAAATACTCACATTGGATGACTAGCCCCTTTAATTTTGGCACACACTTTTTCTTAATTATAAAAGTATTTTAATTATTTTCCAGTTACATGTAGAGATAGTTTTCAACATTTGTTTTTATAAGATTTATAATTTTGAATTTTTCTCCCTCCCTCCCATTCCCCACCCTCCCCAAGACAGCAGGTAATCTGATATAGGTTATATATGTACAATAACATTAAACAGATTTCTGCATTAGTTGTGTTATAAGAGAAGAATCAGAGAAAAAAGGAAAAACCTCAAAAAAGAAAAAACAACAGTACCAAAACCAAAAGAAATAGTATGGTTCAATCAGCATCCATATTCCACAGTTCTTTTTTTTCTGGGTTTGGAGAGCCTTTTCCATCATGAGTCCTTTGGAACTATCTTGTGCCATTGTATTGCTGAGAAGAATCAAGTCTATCACAGTTGATCACATAATGTTGATGATACTGTGTATAATGTTCTCCTGGTTCTCCTCATCTCACTCATCATCAGTTCATACAAGTCCTTCCAGATTTCTCCGAAATCTGCCTGCTCATCATTTCTTACAGCACAATAGAATTCCATTACATTCATATACCACAACTTGTTCAGCCATTCCCCAGTTGATGGGCAGCCCCTCAATTTCCAATTCCTTGCCACCACAAAAAAGAGCAGCTATAAATATTTTTTTACATGTGGGTACTTTTCCCTTTTTTGTGATCTCTTTGGGGAAAAGACCTAAAAGTGGTATTGCTGTGTCAAAGGGCATGCACAGCTTTATAGCCCCTTGAGCATAATTCCAAACTGCTCTCCAGAGTGGTTTGTGATGTCTAAAATCTAAATTGTGGTCACCTCAAATCAGAAGCTTCAGCACCAGTCTTTAGGCATTAAACATTTATTAAAGCATAGAGGTATTCACAAGGAGTTAAAAAAAAGAAGTCCTACCTAGCCTAGAGTTCCAGCCTGGTTGGGTTCTTCCTGAAGTCCTCCTCCACGAGCCTTCTTTAATCAGGAATTCCCTAGTAAGCTGTTTGTGGAAGCAATTATAAACAAATGTGTTGATAACGATATAGGAATCTCTTAAATCTACTGGATCCAATGTGGTGTACTGTCTAGCGGCCTCACAAAGCAATAGGTTTTAAACATAATACCATAAACATACTCATTAAACTCAAAAAACAAACAAACAAAAAAAGCAGTTTACCTGCAGAAGGAAAAGCTTGTTAAGGTTAAAGTATTTAAGCAGTCAGAATTTATTTCATCACAGGCTGGATCAGTTCACAGCTCCACCAACAATGCATTCATTAGTGTTCCAATTTTTCCATAGCTTCTCCAACATTCATTATTTTCCTTTTTGTCATATTAGCCAATCTGATAGGTGTCAGGTAGTACCTCAGAGTTGTTTTAATTTGCATTTATCTAATCAATAGTGATTTAGAGCATTTTTTTCATATGGCAATGGATAGCTTTGATTTCTTCATCAGAAAACTGCCTGTTCATATCCTCTGAACATTTCTCAATTGAGGAATGACTTGGATTCTTATAAATTTGATTTAGTTCCAGCTTTCTGCCTCCCTTCTAATTTTGGATAATTTTTGCACACACTTTAGCAGTCTTCTAAGTACAGAGTCTGTTTCACAAAGTATATTATTATACCCAGAAGAACAGGTAAAGGTTTCCCTTGAAAACTGAAAGAATTAATAGGACAGGTTTTTTTTTGGAATTTGCAGAGAATTTTATTGTTTTACCTGCCTGATAAGTGTGGAGTAATGGGTGTTTTCTGAGATACAGGGATAGCAACTGGACCTATGATTTGATTGTTATTCATTTCTTGGTGAGGAAACTCCCTCTACTAAAGCAAGACAGGATCTTCTCTGTAGTTTATAGGCTTAGAGTTACCAAGAGCATTGAGAGGTTAAACAATTTGCCCAGGTTCACACAGTCAGTGCATGTTAGAGATGGGCTTTTAACAAAGTCTTTCTGGCATTAAGGCTAACTATCCACTATGCCATCATTTGTTCACAGTGTGAAAATCCTCTCCAGCAGAAAGAATACCTTGCTCTTCACCTGTGCTATATCCCCAGCCCCAACCAATGACCAATGTAATGTGAACAGAAAAATCAGAGCAGGAAATGAGTATTTCCAAGCTCTGCCATAGGAAATCTGCACTTGCATTATGGGAAGTACTGGAAATGGTACGCAAGATGAAAAGGCAGCAGCTCTGCTTGCTTTTTTGTACTTAGAAAAAATAATTGTGGGTGCATATTCACCCAGAGGTAGAACTGCAGAATTGCATTCACCTTTGCAGATGCATTGCATGGGGAAGATGAATCCAAAGAGCTGAGCTACTACACTTGTGGTTCCAACCCTTACTACCTGTGTGAAAGAACACTGCCTCTGTTACTTTTCTAATAAGGACATTTTGGCTTCTGAATGAAGAAGACCTGCTCACCATCTTATTTATAATATTGATCTTATAGAACTAAATGTCCCCATCCATGATTCATCTTATGACTGCCTGTCCCTAGAATGAACCTGGACAAATTGGTCCACTCCCCACCAAAGCAAAGTTTTAAAGGCATTTTCTGTACTTCCCTGCTACTTTTTCATCAACAAAAGCCAAGAAGAAGTGAGTTGCTTTAGGTTTTGATCCTTTCCCCCATAGGCTTTTTAGAACAAAGAAGGGCATATCTTTGCTATGGTTTTTGTTTGCTTGTTTTAATACATATAATTCCATATGCCACCTCTGTTTTTTGGTATAGTCTGCCCCTCACTCTAGAATGCTCTTCCTCCTCACCTCCAACTCTTCTTGCCCATCTTTTACTTCACTTTTTACTCCTTTTTAAAGTGGGGCACTGCTTTCAGGATGTACTGTCTCAAGCTTCAGGGGGTCTAAGGTGGTACAATTTAAGGAGGGACAGGTTCTTCACTCACCTGGCCTGTTCTCTGGTCCACAGATAAACCCAGATCAACTTGCTAATTAACCAGGCAGCAAAACTTTGTGTGCTGTGGTTTTTAACTCCAAAAAGCCCAATTCCCTCCCCGAACTGGGCCACTGCAACTCAAGTCTACTTCCTGGTTCCCAGAAGGAGTGAAACACCCAAGTTCTTCTTCAGCACTAGAAGAGACTCCTGTAATCTCCTCCCGGCCAACTGCTCAGCCCTTTCACCAGACCATGAGTTTAGTTCCAGAAGACACTGGTGCTACAGCTGATTCAGAGGCTCCAGGGCGGGGACGGGGGGGGGGGGGTTGTCTCTTTCTCTTGCTCAGCTTGCCTGGGACTGGATCTATGTCAGTGTGATGATGGGGTTGTGCTCCACTCCTGCCCCAGCACAGCATCTCCCTCCTGCTGACCTTCTAAGCCATCTTTGGCTGGGAAATGATCTCAGCCCATTCTTTTGTGGGTTCTGCTGCTCCAGGAATTATCCTATGGCATTATTTGGAGGGTTTTTGGAGGGATCATGTCGTGAGTTCTGAGAGCTTACTGCTTTTCCTCCGCCATCTTGGCTCTGCCCTGGAAATCAGGAAAGAGTTCTGAACTTGGAGTCACAGGATATGAGTTCAAATTCTCACCTCCACTTCTTAAAAGGCCTTACTCTCTTCAAGGCTGGCACCAGTACCACCTCCCACAAGAGGCCTTTCATGATTTCCCTAGTTGGTAGTGTTCTCTCAGAATCTAACTTGCACATATTTTGTGTTGACTTATCTATAAGTAGTAGTGGTGTGGTGAATACAGAGCTGATCTTAAAGCCAAGGAGATTTGGGTTAAAATTCTACCTCTGATACACACTAGTTGTATGACTCTGGGCAAATCACTTAACCTCCAAGTACCATAGACAGCTCTAAAACTATAAATTGTGCAGAAAGTGTTGAATTGAAATTGTAGGAGTTTTTTCACCTAGGAGTTCCTTATATCAATGAAATTAGGTAAAATTCTTTTCACTATTATCTTTATATTTGTTGCTTCTCTGGGAGGGATGTAAGTTCTTTGATGGGAAGGAAACTATCCTTTTTTTGTGTGTCTTTATCTTCTAAAGTTCCTATCACACAATAGGCCCTTAATAAATAATTATTGATTTATTCTACTTGTATATGTCTTCCTATCTACATGCTTCTTTTTTTTTTTTTTAGTGAGGCAATTGGGGTTAAGTTACTTGCCCAGGGTCACACAGCTAGTAAGTGTTAAGTGTCTGAGGCCGGATTTGAACTCAGGTACTCCTGACTCCAGGGCCGATGCTCTATCCACTGCACCACCTAGCTGCCCCTCTACATGCTTCTTAGTCAACAATAAGTACTGATTAAGAAACTTGGTTGATATCAGGAAAAAAATGTAATTTACAAACTGTGGATTTTTATTCGCAGATGTCTTCATATAAAGGTTTAACAGACTTGGACATCAGAAACCAAATGGGTTCTAATAACTCTCCTGGGTTATTTTTAGGACTGTTTATCATTCTTTTGAGGGTAAAATTTTATGCTAGTCCTGATGTGTTCTTAGGTATCATGGAGTAATAAGCTTTTCTGGGAGTAGTCTTTTTTTTTTTTTTTTTTTGCTACAGTTTTGTTCATGGCTAGAATATGTCCAGTTAGGGTTTGGTATTAAGTTGCCATTATGATTTCTGAGGAACTAAGTAGGGGGGAAAGCTATCCTTGTTTGGGGTCTTAAGTTATTCACTATGGACTCTCCCCTTGAAATAGCCCATCCACTCATATTGCTGCTTCCTCTTTGCTATTTAGGTTTTTGGCTGGGGGATAGGGAAGTACATAAATGAAATAAAGTAGGATAAAATGCAATTGAATGCTAAAGATAATAAAAATCAGATGAGATAAGACTGGTTCTTAAGGATTTAACTAAGTCATTAGTCTAAAGTAAACTGAAAGGTGCTAAAAGATAAGAAAGTGAAAGTGAGTGAGAGAAACTCAGAAGGCAAAGCTAATTTTTTTTTTTTGGTGGGGCAATGAGGATTAAGTGACTTGCCCAAGGTCACACAGCTAGTAAGTGTCAAGTGTCTGAGGCCACATTTGAACTCAGGTCCTCCTGAATCCAGGGCCAGTGCTTTATCCACTGTGCTACCTAGCTGCCCCAAAGCTAGATTTCTTTAAGGAGAAATACTTTCTTGGAATACAGATTTGTAGGATGGATGAGCATTGTCTGAGGTTTCTGAGTCTGGTTTTAGGCTGGGAAGAGCTCTTACGCACTGATCTATTGAATAATCTACCTGAGAGGAGAGATGTTAGCTTTCTTTAGTGAGCATTAAGAACTAACACCTTGGCAAGTAAGGCCTACCACATGAAAACCTAGAGTAGAGTCCAAACGAAGAGGTACTCATTTCCAGCAATTCCTCTCCCTTTTACTGACTGGGTGAATTGACTGCACATCCAACTGCATGCCAGAATCAAGGCAAAATGAATTTTTCATCACGTATATCACTTTAACATACATAAAGTAAATATATGATTATATAACATATTTAAATAATATATAATTCTATAAATAAATATATATTTCTTTCTCTTAAGAAATATTATATGATCTTAACATATGCATGGCAGACACTTTTTGTTTTGTTTTTTAAATCATAAAAGTATTATATTATTTTCCATTTATAGGTAAAGATAGTTTTCAACATTTGTTTTCATATGATTTTTAGTTCCAAATTTTTCTCCCTCTCTCCCTTCCCTTCCCTCCTCCCTAAGACAGAAAGCAATCTGATATAGAGTATATATGTACAATCATCTTAAACATATTTCTGCTTTAGTCATGTTGTGAAAGAAGAATCAGAACAAAAGGGAAAAACCTCAAAAACCAAAAAAACAAAAACAAAAGTAGAAAAAGTATGGTTTAATCTGCATTCAGAATCCACAGTTCTCTTTTTTCTGGATGTGGAGAACATTTTCCATCATGAGTTCTTTGGAAATGTCTTAGATCATTGTATTGCTGAGAAGAGCTAAGTCAATCACAGTTGATCATCTCACAATGTTGCTGTTACTGTGTACAATGTTCTCCTGGTTCACAGCAGATACTTTTAAGTCTATTTTACTTTCCTAGTTAAAAGCTTTTTTAAAAAACCAACAAAGAAACAAACATCAAGATCTTATATTCTCTATTACTCTTAGTAAACTGTGTATCTATGGAGAGTTGATCTGTCATACAAAAAAATCAGCAACAAAATATTACTTGTTCCTGTCTCATATATTTATCAAGGATACACTTGATGCATACAAAGCCCATACTTTAAAAAATTTATAGAAATAGAAAACAGGCATATAAGTTTGTAGTTGCTGATATTTTCTTGGGTGCCTTTGTGGGGTGGGAAGATGTGATAATATCATCTGAGATCTTTTCCATTTGTCTGGAATTTTCTTCTCTGAGCTATCTTGAAATTTGATTCCTGAATACCTTTAAAATTGTGCTTTCTCACATACAATTTTTTTCTCTATTTGGGTAGGTCTAACCAGTCCTGACTCAATTTTCTATAGATAGCAAGAGCTTAGAATTCAATGTGGGGTTCCACTGTTAGTAATAATGGGAATGGATAAACAGAGTCAGTGGAAGATTTGTAGCATTTCACATCTACTATTGTGCTTTCAATTTTTATCTATAACTGTTCTTGGGATGATCTGGCTTGGTTGGGTGTTAATGCCAACCTTTCTGCAGGGTCATTTTCTATTCCACTGCTTTTCACAGTTTTGCAAGGTGATACAATATTTTTTCAGTATTTTTTCAGAATCTTCTTTCTTTTCAGAATCTTCTATCATCTTTTTCTATAATGCTTTCAAGTAAGCTCATTTCTAAAAAAGAGTTATCTGTATGTCATATCTCTATGGAGATTGACCAAATTAGTTTCTGTACTTTGGGGGCTCCTTCAATTTGGCAATTGTTTTATATCAATCATATTTCTTAATGAAATAGCAATAATCAGAAATAATGCCCTTACTTTTATTCATTTTTTACTTTTTCCCAGTGTCCATAGCTTCTTTAAATAGGTCAGGACGGAATTATAATTTTCTACAGTGTCTTCTTCTGATCATTTTTTCTAATAATGTCTATTTTTACTTTAGCTATTCTGCATAGAGGTAGAAATAATTCCCACATACATAGTCAGTCATTTCCTGTTTGTGAAGAAAATGGCAACTTGACTGTTTTGTGATAGTCTTTTGCACTTACCATACCCAGTAACTTTCTACTCTCTTCTTGAATAAAATATTGATGATAAACAGACACTCAACTCCTGAGTAATCAACAAGATTTTGTCCTCTTTCCATTCTTAGTACTAAACATGTTTACCAATATATTTTGGTTTTTCCTCTCCTATCTCCACCTTTTCATTGAAGCCACTAAGAATTAAGGTATATATGCACTTAGTTTGTAAGAATTTGCTATGGTCTTAACAACTTTTCTTTTCATCTTCTGAAATAAATACTAGTGCATAAGCTATGACTCTCTTGATTCCAAACCCCTTGTTCTTGATGAGACCTGCAAGAAGAGATAACCAGATTTCTTCTGAAATGTTTATTATTTCCCATAGGTACCTAACAAAACCAACTCCAATTTCCTTATTTATTTCTCCAAAAAAAATTCTGATAAATTCTTCTCTTTGACTTTATCTTCTTTAAATATTTGATTTCATTTGTGGCGAGGTTTTCAGTACAGATATGATTCCATTTCTTAAGTGGTACATCAAGTCACTGAATTTTTTAAATTGAAGAATCAGTAATTAATGTTTATCGATAGTCAAAACCCCATGTGAGTCTTAGTTCCTTTTTCCTCCTTTTTATCTGCCAGTGCTACTATCATTTTAGAAATAGAATGAGTTCTCCCAGAACTAACGGCCATTTTGTATTTTTATTTGTCATTAGTTTCCATGGCTAAACAATTTGTCACCTAGTGGCCAACTTCCTCGAGAGAAGTCTCTCTCTAATTAGCTAGACCAGTCTTTGGATCATTAGCACCATGAAAAGGATTCTTATATTTAAAAAAAGATGGCCTTTTGAAATCTTTTCATGACTAGAGGATAACCATTTATTGTCTGATAATATATGGTTAATATACACTTTATGAATCTTCCAATATTTCACAAAACTTTGTATAATGAAAAGGACACTGGATTTAGAGTCAGAGGATATACATTATAATTTCAGGTTTGCAATTTATTAATTATGGTGTTCAGTATGCCCCTCTATCTTTAGGGCCTCAGTTTCCCCTCTATAAAAAGAGCAAATTGTCTAGTTGATTCAATATTATAAAAAAAGTAAGCACTATAAAAAGGTAGCCTCCAAATCTGACACAAATGGGAAATCAAATCAAGCAAATATGTACTCCAACATATATTGATAATCAACCTAATAGCTTCTAATCAGATAAAGGAAACAAATCCAGTGAATAAACCATTCTTATTTATTTAATTTCTTGAACAAAATACTTTGGTTATAGCGTAGGCTATACCACAGGCCTTTTTTATTGTAGTGAAAGAGATGTGTTGTACTCTGTATGTAGGGGCCATGATTCACCTCACTGGGATCAATCGTGTTAAATACTGAGATACCTTATATGAGGTTTTAACATAATAACAGTACCATGAATTAAAATTTGTCTATCTATATCATCAGGCCGCTTTACATAAATAAGGACCTTGAACACATGGGGATTTTAAGTTCATGCATTCTTTTTGTTTTTGTTTTTGTTGTTTTTGTTTTTTGGTGAGGCAATTGGGGTTAAGTGACTTGCCCAGGGTCACACAGCTAGTAAGTGTCAAGTGTCTGAGGCCAAATTTGAACTCAAGTCCTCCTGACTCCAAGGCTGGTGCTCTATCCACTGCGCCACCTAGCTGCCCTGTTCATGAATTCTTAATGCTCACAAAATACTCCTTTCTGTAATCTGTTGATTTTGGGGGATTAATATCAAATCAACATCTAGTTCAATGGTATGCATTTTCTTTTATCTTTCTTTTGCCTCTACATTGTCCTGCGTTCATTTTTCTGGCATTGCTCTAACTTTCCATTGATTCCTCAAAAAATACCAGCTGTGACTCTGTAAATTTCTTCAATACCTCTGGATACAATTCATCTTGACTACAGGAAGACATTTGAGTTTGAATCTTCCTTCTGCCAATGACTATCATTGGGTTTTGGAGCAAGTCATTTAATTTCTCTAGTCCCAGGTTTTCTCATCTATTCTTAATCTCTCATGAGGGGGTAATGATTTTTAAGATGCTTTCCATTTCTAAGTCCTAGGATATTATAAACTAAACTCATTTAAAACAGCTAGATGTTTTCTTACCATCTTACTTTCCTTCCAATTCCCCTTATACGTTCACTCTATCCTTCTCAGTTTGAAGACCATTATTTTTATTGGAAAAGACAGAAGCAACATTATAAATTCAACTTCCATTTCTTTGTTATCATTTTACTGAATTCCCCAAGCAGTGAGCTGGTGCTTCTATAATTATTTTCTTGCCTCCCTGTCCTCTTCTCTCTCCTTTTTATCTTCAAAGCCAGGCTTACTTAGCTTTAACTTGAATGTTACATTTCTTCACAAGATTCTATGGAACAATTCTGACCCCAAGTAGGGGGCAATATAAAAAAAGTTTGTCTAGTATTTCTTCATCCAGTCAGTCAAGATTTTGGTGCCCATGGAAGAAGCCAGAAGAAATAAATCTATATATTTGTTCTCTATGTCACAAATCTTAATTTTTCATAGTCTCCATTTTCTTCCAAAGTCAGAACCATAAGATGGAAGACAATATGAAAGAACCCAACTCAATTCCATTTCTCAATCCCATGCTGAGGAGGCTGCTCTTAAACCTGCTTGATTTCTCTTCATCTTCTGTCACTGAGCATAATAAACTGGCAAAGAATACATTGTTTAAGGCATTGATAAGATTGACACACAAAAGATATTAGGATCATATAAATTAAAAGATGAATTTTACCAAACAGAAGGAACAGCATTCTCTAAGCCATATACATTGCCTTCAGAAATAGATCATATTCTACCTAATTCTTTCTATGGAATCTTGATCTCCAAATCTGGGAAGGATAAGTCAGAGAAAGAGAACTGTATACCAGGACAATGTCATTCATTAATACCATTATTAAAAATATTCATTGGCAAAGTATATCTAATATAATATACACAATGAACAATAAAAAAATTCTTCCCAAACTTCAGAGATGATTCTTTCACACAGAATAATGAAGGTCCCTATATTTTGCTCACTTTTTATACTTTCCCCCTGCTTTTTTTCTTCTAGTGCTCCTGGAACAGAAGCAAACAAGCTGACTCTCAGAAGAAATACAATTTGGACTCCCTAGGCTTGAAGAAACGTCAACATATTACATATGTTCTCATTCAAGTAAATAAAGTGATGACTTTCTCACTTCAATTTAGAAAATGAATTTCTATGTAATTTTCTTTGCTTCATAAGGATTAAGTCAAATTTCGAGGCAGAACTGTATTTGGGCAGGGTGATCAATCTCAGGGAGTTGAAATTTAGGAGAACTTGACTTATAATTCTTCATCAAAGAGAAACAACTTAGCATATTACCTAGAGAGCAAAAAATATTTTATTAAAATAGAAAATTGTCACATGCTTTTTCAAACTGACAGTTGAGTTCCCCCTATGGAGGAGCACAGTGGAATGGCCTCCCTATATCCCAGGGCCTTTATCTATAAGGCTATTGTCTGTCTCTACTTTAACTCAATAGGATTTGTCTTTAAAAGTTTATATGAGGGGCAGCTAGGTGGCACAGTGGATAAAGCACTGGCTTTGGATGCAGAAGGACCTGAGTTCAAATTCGGACTCAGACACTTGACACTTACTAGCTGTGTGACCCTGTGCAAGTCACTTAACCCTCATTGCCCTGCCCCCCCAAAAAAGTTTATATAAGATTGCTTTTCATGTTGATTTTCCAGGGCAGATTATCACAGGTTGCACTGAGAATGAAATATTCCAATTATCACTTTAAGTACATTTCTGCTGTTGTGTTGTTTCAATTGTGTTTGACTCTGTGTCACCCCATTTGGGGTTTACTTGGCAAAGATAGTGGAGCTGTTTGCTATTTCCTTCTCCATCTCATATTACAGATGAGGAAACTGAGGCAAACAGGGTTAAGCAATTTGCCCAGGGTTCAAATGTCTGACGCCATGCTTGAACTCAGGAAGATGAATCTTCTTGACTCCAGGTCTGGTGCTCTATCCACTGTACCAACTAGCTGTTCTCTAAGTACCTACTTGATATAGCAAAAAGGATACTTGTAGTTAGAATCAGCAGGCTTGCATTTTAATCCTGACTCTGCCACTTAATATCTTTGTTACCTTGGGAAAGCATTTTGCCTTCCTTGGCCTTCATTTTCCTATTGATAAAATTAATTGGAGTAACTAGATGATCTCTAAAGTCCCTTCCATTTGTAAATACTATGATATGTACCTTCTATCACTTCCATTCACCCCTAGATCTTTAATTGCTAGACTGAAAAGTGCTAATGACACCTCTTTGTTTGAAGGGGAAAGAGGCATGCATTCAGAGAAATAAAGACTTGTAGGTAGTTATGTATAATAATTCAAAATAAATAAATTCTGTCCCTTACCATTTAGCAGGAATCATATGGAATAGGAAAGTGGTTAGGGGGCTGTTAGGTGGCACAGCGGGTAAAGCACTGGCCCTGGATTCAGGAGGACCTGAGTTCAAATCTGGCCTCAGACACTTGCTACTTACTAGCTGTGTGACCCTGGGTAAGTCACTTCATCCTCATTGCCCTACCAAAACAAACAAAACAAAAAACAAACAAAAAAATCCTGGTTAATGACTAAATACAATACAACAAATATTTGTTAAGTAAATCCTCTGTGCAAGACTGGTGGGAGAATGGTGAAGGGACAGATAGATTAGGAAAAGTCTGGTCCTCTCCCTCATGAAGCCTTTAGTCTAATAAGGTAAGTTGAAAAGATATCCTCAATTCATATTTTACCAGTACAGGAGACTATTATACATATCAAAAAAGGGCAGGGAGGAAGTAATGAAAGCAGATTTCCTGTCTTCTGGGTGATTATAATAGAAATGTTTCTTCGATAGTAGCAATATTATCACACTGCTAACATTGTATAGCATTTGGCATTTCTGTGTTTGTTCTTTAATATTCATAGTCATTATGCTCATGTTAGCAATTATGTTCACAAGGGATGGGATCAGCCAAGGCCAGAATTCTGGGTGTAAGTTAGGACAGAAGGAAAGTTACTTAGGATGTTTTCTCGGAGAGATCCTATTCTTCAGAAAGGACCTCCTAGACATGGAAATAGGTCTAAGAGATTACTTCAGCCATACTCTTTCTGTTACACCCAGTATGCTCCTGGGTAAACAAATGCTTCTTTTTTTTCCAAACAGCAAATTCCCTTCTAATATCAGTAGGAATAATAACTCACATTTCTGTAGTGCTTTAGGGTTTCCAATAGAATAGAAGTTTTTTAAGGATAGGGACTGTCTTTTCTTCTCCTAGTATTTGCATTCTCGGCGATTAGCATAATGCTTGGCTCTAGGTAAGTACTCAATAAGCATTTTCTGAGTTGACATTTCCTAATGGGAATCAGATCTAACCTGGACCCTCATTTTTGTTTTGCTAGAGTGAACTGTGGAGAAGTTATTAATATGATCATGCCCCAGTTCCACCCTTAAACCAATTAGGATAGCATGAATGATATTAGTACCTAACGGTACCATAGAAGTCACTGATGTAGGGGGATGAGATTTTTCAAGTTATTCTGTAGTAGAGAGAACATTGGACTTGGAGCATAGATGTTTACAGCATATGCCTGGCCCGTGATCTCTGTACACCTATGACTTAGAGTCAGAAGGTTTAGATTCATTTATAATTTAGTTATACAACCTTGGACAGATTACTTAAATTTGGTGGGCTTCAATTTTTGCATTTGTTAAAATAAGGGGCTCATACTAGATGATTCCTTCTAGTCTAAAATTCTATGGAATTCCTCAAAGGCAGAGTACTTTGGAAAAGTTAAAGAATTAAAACCATAGCTTGATACCCTCATAGGTCTTCATCCAATGTCAAGAGAACTTAAGGACAGTCTCCAGCCTGTTGGATGGATGCTTTGAGGAGAATTTATGGGAGGACATCGACAAGTGTTTCACAGGATAAGAGGTCATGGATGAATTCTGAGCTGCATCATCAGAGGAAATATGCACAATGATGAGATCACAGACTCTTCAGGGCATCAACATATGAGTAGAGAGTCTGAATGAGCATCAGCAAGGAAGGCATTCAAAGCAGGAATCAACATTCATCAATTATTGATCAAACTGTCAATATTTAAACTGAATAATAGCTCACCCACTAGAGATGAACATGGCTTGATGCTGACAGGGATAGAACACAGAATCAAATACATATCCTTCATATGAGGCTAGTTACAATGCAAATGGCAGAAATGAGAAATCTCACAGAAGAAGAAAACAACATGAGCAGCAGTGGCTCAATAGAACTGATTACCTGCAAGGAAAAGAAGTCCACACATCTCTCTAAATTAATTTGCTTCCATCTGTGCATTCTCTTGTACAGAATCTGACAAATAGATTCTAACAAATGCTGTTCTAACATAAATATAGATTTCTATCTATGACAGTAGAAAAAATCAAAATTTAGCACCTCATCTGCTTTAGATTTACACCCTTTGGTGTCTCCTCCTTTACTAATTTCCATTTTTTTCTGCCCATGCCCTTCTACCCTTCTTAACCCCCCAAGTGTAAGCATGATGAAAATCTTGAAAGAGAATACAATTTGAAGTTTCACCTTAAAATGCCTGATAGGCCTTAGTGAATTCCAGTGAGGATTTACTTCACAGAGAGGTTGGATGAAATGATCTTTCAGGTTACTTTCACCCCTGGGATCCTATGATTATGTGATTCTTAAATACAATGCCAAGAGTGTGGTACAAGGGGTGCTGAGCCAGGGCATGGGTAGATCTTTAGCAAATGCTTGCTAAACTGAACTGAATGGAATGAAATTAAATTGATTTGGATTAAATTAAATTGAATTATTGGAAAAAGCTGCTGACAGAACACCTTGAAGTATAAGATGACAGTTCCTAGTGAATCAGACCATAAATATAAATTCATGGTTTTACCATAAATGCAGACAAAATACCATCCAATCTGATATTTTGTCTCTGGTCCCTTAAAGCACTATATAAATGCTAGTTATAAGAATTATAACGACGTGGTCATGATGATGACTAAGAGGAGGGGTAGAAAGTATGTGTTAAAGACAGTGACATTTATATAATGCTCTGTAGTTTTCAAAGCACTTCAAATACCTCATAACCTCCCTATTAGGTGAGTAATACAACTATTATTACCTCCATTTTACATTTGTGAAAAACTAAAGTGCAGGAAAAGTAAATAAATTGTCCAAGGTGACACGACCCAAGTTATAGAATTCAGTCTTGAACCCAGATCTTTAGACATCAAATCTAATAATATATCTATTACTCTGTAGTGCTCTACGTAACAGTAGTTATCAGTTTAAATCTGATTTTGTCTCTAGATGGTTGTATATTTAACCTCATTGAATCATAGTTGCCCCATCTGTAAAATGAGCTTAATCATAAATCTCTTATTTGAAGACAGTGGACTAAACCAGATTATCTCTTGGGTTTTTTTTTTTTGTTTGTTTGTTTTGTTTTGTGGGGCAATGAGGGTTAAGTGACTTGCCCAGGGTCCCACAGCTAGTAAGTGTCAAGTGTCTGAGGCCAGATTTGAACTCAGGTTCTCCTGAATCCAGGGCCAGTGCCTTATCCACTGCACCACTTAGCTGCCCCAGATTCTCTCTTAAAGTTCTTTCCAGTGCTAAAGTCTATCAATATGTATCTTGTGGTACACAAAGTAATCATTTCATTGATTTCCCAAATGCATGAAGCACTTCAGTCAATCAATCAATCTTTATTAAACACTTACTATGTGCCAGCATTGAAGATACAAAAAAGAGGCAAAGATAGTCCCTGCACTCAAGGAGCTTAAAATCTAATGGGTAAGACAAGATACAAACAAATATATAAAAAGCACATTAAATACAGGAAAAATAGGAAATGATTAACAGAGGGCAGGAATTGACATTAAGAAAGGTTTGGGAAGGCTTCCTGTAGAGAATGGGATTTTAGGTGGGACTTAAAGAAAGCTAGGGAAGTCAGTAGTTGAAGTGGAGGAGGGAGAACATTCCAGGCATGGGACATAGCCAGAGAGAATGCCAAGAGATGGAGTGTCATATTTATTGAATAGCCAGGAGACCAGTATCACTGGATAAAAGAATACCTGTTGGGAAGTAAGGTGTAAGAAGAAGCACATGTACCTGTATGTGTAGGCAGATGTGATATACATACAAACACTGTTAGATCATACAGCAGGTGCTTACCTGGGTGTTCAAGCATGGACAATTGTCCTCTCTTTTATTTCCCTGGATACCTGCTGTATCATATCCACAGTGTGACAGATCTAATCACAGCCAAGGTCTCTTCTGCAGTCACTCTAGAGTAAAAGCTCATCATGTTCCCAAGGGAATGATGGAAACATACAAATCAATTGGCCTCTCCTTTCTTTCTCCCTCTTTTTAACACAGGAATGAGGCTTGATAATAACACTGGGAGAGGGAATGAATTTCACATAGTCAGGAAATAATCAAAATAAAAGCCACACACAGACAAGACTGGAGTGAAAGTTCCCAAGACTGCCCAAAAGTCCAGTCAAATACTCAGATGGCCTTTACAGAACCTTCTTGTGTTCCTCTGGACTAAAAGCGATCTCCAAAAGTGATCCCTCTAAAAGTGATTTTCTCCCATGTCCCAATTGTATTAGGGAGATTTACTTATGTAGCTCACTCCTCTACTTGACTATAAGATCCTTGAGAACGAGGGTCATTTCATATTCTTCTTTGTCTTCCTTTTGGAGCTAACATGCTCTCTTGTATACATTTCTATAACTTGATGTATTGGGTACTTCCCTAATGGAAGTCCTCCCTCCACCTGTGTGGAGAAAATGTCTTCCATGCCTTCCCCACCCTATGCAGATTTTGTTCCTATGAGGTCTTCATGAAGTTAATTAATAGAAGCAGCGCATAGCTGTTGTTTTTCTGTTGGTATAGAGAATACCCAGTGAGTAAAGTACCTTCAGGAACACAGCTCAGCCTCTACTTTGCAATGTATGGCCTTAAGGAATTGTGCAGATGGGGTTAGGTGACTTCCCCAGTCACATGCTAGCAAGTGTCTGAGGGTAGATTTGAATTCAGGGATGTGAGTCTTTCTGACTCCAGACCTGACACTCTATCCACTGTGCTACTTCACTGCCTTGTGCCTACTGTGGCAGCTGCCATGTGCACCTTCTTTTTTTTTTTTTGTGAGGCAACTGGGGTTAAGTGACTTGCCCAGGGTCACACAGCTAGTAAGTGCCAAGTATCTGAGGCTGGATTTGAACTCAGGTCTTCCTGAATCCAGGGCTGGTGCTTTATCCACTGTGCCACGTAGCTGCCCCCATGTGCACCTTCTTAATCCACAAGTAAACTTAGATCTGGTTTGGATGAATGGACTAAGATAAGGAAGTCATCTTGCACATGTGTGCTTCTCATGGTCCTTTCAAGAAGGGGTCTGGTGAAAGAGAGGAAATAGAACCCTAAGCACTGCCCAGCCCCAGGACCAGGAACCTTAATTTTTCTCTAGGAAGTAATAGTTTTTTCAGAGTGAGATGATATTAATAGTCAGTAGACTTCTAATTTGCCATTCGTATTTCAGATATAGGGAGAGGGAAGGGAAACAAACTTTTACATAGAACCTATGATGTACTAGGAATTGTGCTATAAACATTTTACAAATATGATCTCATTTAATCCTCACAACAATCCTGTGAGGTGGGTGTTATTATCCCCATTTTACAGTTGAGGAAATTGAGGTAGAGAGAAGTTAAGTGACTTGTCCAGGGTCATATAGTTAGTAAGTATCTGAGACTGGATTTGAAATCAGGTCTTCCTGATTCTTGTCCCAGAACTCTATCCACTACAGCACCTAGCAGATCATAGAATAATGAACTTTAGATCTTATGTGTCCTACTTTTATATCTGACATGCTGAATTCAGAATCAATAACGTATCAATTGAGAGTTAATAATTTACATTATAAAATGGTTCTAAATCAGAAGGCCTGAGTTCTATTACCAGTTCTGTTATTAACTAGCTGTTAGACTTTAAACAAATACACTTTCCTTTCTGAATCTGTTTCCCTATCTGTAAAATAAGGGAATTACATGAGTAATATGTTTGACTAAATTCTCTCTCAGCTCTAAAAGAATGATTCCCTGCCTCCTTCCCACCCTACCCCCAACCCTACTGCCCCATTCTTTTCACAGTAAAATCCATTGGATTATTCCTTTAAATAGTAAGTTCCCTTCATCCACCCAGATTTCTATAAACCAATACTTAGCCACTGGATAAATAGGTTGAGAAATAAGGACCCATAAAACTGAGATTGATTGGATACAAATCAGAAAAAATGTATCTATCTGTCTATCTATCTATCTATCTATCTATCTATCTATCTATCTATCTATCTATCTATCTATGTGTGTGTATGTATATGCATGTTTGTACATATAAATATAAATAAATATATGTATATATTTCCGTATCTATCTATCTATCTATCTATCTATCTATCTATCTATCTATCTATCTATCTATCTATCTATCTATTATCTATCTATCTATCCTTACAGATGATGGGGGAAATTGATGGGCATATAAGATTCCCTGAGGAAAAAACTGGATTTTCATGTAACTTTCAAGGACCCTTTCACTGCTCAAGGCCAGATATATCCAGTAGCTCCTTGGAGGGTATATTTTCCCCTCCATTGATAGTGAGGCTGCCTGGATCAGCTGAACTTACTAAATGCAGCTAACTGTCTTTTGAGGTCCACTCAGACACACCTCTTTCCATTGACATTTACACAGTTCCTTCTTTTCTCCCTTTCACGGTCCCCCACTGTCACACCTGACCCTGCCTTTCTCCTTTCAGTGCCCAATTTTTATAAAAAGAAAAACAAGCCTTGGTGGGCTCTGTTCCAGGAGAAACCTTAAATTGGGCTCTCTCTATTGACTCCCACCCGCATCCCCCCCCTTCCCCCCAGCTCTGGGCTCAGGATGGCTTGTGAGAAATGTGGGTCTCAGAGTGAAAAGAAAGACGCCTCAGAGACCCTTTCTTTCAGCCAATTAAGTTACATTACAATACACTCGGGATTATAATCAGCATGCAGCCGATTAAGTAGCCTCCCAAGAAGCTAGACGCAAAAAGGTAGAAGATTGGACTTGCTCCCCAAGGAAATTCACCGTTCAGTGACTGCTCTGCTTTCTATAGAAACACATTGGAATAGCATGCAGTCCTCCCTCCCCCAACCCCTCTCCAGTCACCACACACACACACACACACACACACACACACACACACACACACACACACACACACACACACTCATCCCCTACATCAACCCATACATGCCTTAATTAATAAATGGATGTGCGCTTGGCAAGGTCAGCTGGGGCATGGAGGGCTGAGGTTGAGGGAATGTTAGGCTTCCTGAACTAAAGGAGCAGGTCTAAGTGTTGGAGCCCAGATGGCCTCCTGGAATTTACCTTCTAATCCCTACACAGCAAAGAGGCAAGAAGAGATGATCCCCGTGAATGGGATTCCCTTCCTCCTGCATCTTCGATAAAGAATCTGCCTTTCCTTTCTGAGCTCGTTACTCCAATCGCCTGTCACAGGATTTGACCAAAAATAAAGGGCAAACTATCCAGATTGAGTTTAGTTTGCCTTTAATCAGATGTTCAGTGTCTGATTTCCTTCTTTCACTCCCCACCCCCAGATGTTGGGTATATGTGTGCATGTGTGTTTGTGTGTGGACAATAGGAGGGGGTGGTATCAGGCTTTCTAATTCACTTGCAATGGCTCCTGATTCTGTCACTTGTTTTGCTCCCTTCATCTCATTAAGTGAAATTCTCCTTTCTGACCCACACAGTGGATCTTTTATCCACACCGCAGTCTTTTCCTTTACATATTCTGCCCTCATTCTCAGTGCAAAATGAATGCAGAATATGCAGAAGCGAGCTGTGGTGTGAATCAGAAAGGAGAGTCATAGAAATTGGAGAGGGGAAAGATGGAAAATTCCCATTAGTGTAGAAGAAATTGAAGCTCCCAGTTTTGTCCTCATGCTCTGGAAAGAATACTTCACCTCTTTCATGTGTGTGTGTGTGTGTGTGTGTGTGTGTTGGGGAGGGTAGTATAACTGGTCATATCTGGCATGAAAACAAAATAGAGACATTCTGTAGAAATAGTCCCTGAAGACTGTACATTTTGTCAACTGTTCTTTCTCTGACAGTGGTGGGAGCAAGGATGACTGCTGCTATGTGAGAAAGCTTTTGCATATTTTATGAGATTCTCTGAAGTCTCCACCTTCACAGTATCTGATACCTAAAGAGTTACCAACTAGGGGAATGGATCTCCATTTATTACAGCACACTTGATAGTAACTCCACCGAGAGCAGAAAGCCAGTCTGAGAAGTCTCTGCCAAAGACTGGGCCATTGTTCTCCTATCACAGGAGCAGGGACAGAAGGCAACTTGTGCAACTAGGAGCTCACCCTGGGAAGAAGACATCCACAAATTCAACTTGCTCTGTCTCAAGGTCAGGTTTGAATGTGCCCAAGCACAAATAACCTCTGTGGTATAGCCATGTGATCCAAACTGGCAACTTTAGACACTTAGAAGTGAAAGTCAAACAGAAATGGCCCTGGCATTTTTGCAAGATTCTCATATTCATCTCTACATCCGGCTAAGTCAGCCTCAAATTGAACTACCTATTGATTAAAATTTGATCATTATGTGTCTGTGATGGAGAAGGTACAGGATGAGGAGGCTAAAACCCTGGGTCTGGGTGATGCTTGCTGCCTTTGAGACTTTGGGCACATGACCAAATCTTCCTGAACCTCAACATCCTCATCTATAAAATGGAGATGATAATATTTGTCCTAACAACTACCTAATGAGATTCTGAGGATTTTTGAAAACTGCAAAGAGCTAGCCAAATATAATGCATACTCTAATGATAATATTGATGGCTGTGACAAAATGTGATGGATTTGAAATGTCCATTAGAAACTCCCATGGGGGTGCAGCTAGGTGGCGCAGTGGATAAAGCACCAGCCCTGGATTCAGGAGGACCTGAGTTCAAATCCAGCCTCAGACACTTGACACTAACTGTGTGACCCTGGGCAAGTCACTTAACCCTCATTGCCCCACAAAAAAAAAAACACACACACAAAAAAAGAAACTCCCACTAGTCTGAAATAAAAATACTCAAATACAAAACTCAGGTGATGGGACTCAATTTTCAATTATACTTTAATAGGTAAAAGATTTAATTGTGTCAAATACATTTGGATATTATATATATAAACATGTATGTGTGTCTATGTGCATATATACACATATACATGCACATACTCATGTGTGTGGAGATCTAGATTTCAATCTATATATCGGCACACATACATACATACATACATACATACCACAAACACACACTCATGTATATAGTACCTGTGTTGCACAATGGATAGAGTGCCAAGCCTGGGGTCATGAATACCTGAGTTTAAATCCAGCCTCAGACATTTACTACCTGTGACATTTAAACCCTGTTTGCTTTAGTATCCTCATCTGTAAAATGAACTGGAGAAGAAAATGGCAAGCCACTCCAGTATCTTTGCCAAGAAAACCGCAAATGGGGTCGTGAAGAGTTAGCCATGACCAAACAACAACATATTATACACATATATGAGTGTGCATGTATATATAAACATATACACATGCATTTATAAATAAATACGAGGAAATGAGACAAAAAGAAAAATACACAAGGTTCTTATGCTTAAGAATTAAATCTTGATAGCTACTGAGAAGACTGATTGAAATTACAAAGTACAGGTATTACTTTTAAGCCTCAATGTATCCATGATCCCCTTGGCATGGCTATTCCTTACAAAAGTACAAATTGTAAGCAATCAAATATTATTCGTGATTATTTCCAAACCCTCCATAAATAATTGACCCAATCCACCAGATGTTTTCTTTTGGTTTTTGTTTGTTTTTATAATTTTTTTTTTGGTGTGGGCAGGTCACACAGCTAGTTAAGTGTCAAGTGTCTGAGGCTGGATTTGAACTCAAGTCCTCCTGAATCCAGGGCTGGTGTTTTATCTACTGTGCCACCTAGCTGCCCCCTTTTTTGTTTGATTTAATATTCTTTCAATGCCAGCATAACACTTGGACACTCCATTTGTTATCTTTTAGGAGCCCCACCCTTCGTTTCCAGTCATACATGTTCTTAATATAATCTTTTATCTAATTAATCATTGGTAATATATTGTAGCCTACTTATTTATGTCTTTCCATTATACTTTAGACCTCCCACTATTTTTATTCTTCTGAGATGATGGTGTTCCAAGACTCGTGACCATATAGTAGCATCACCAGTATAAAACGTTTGTTAAAGAGATGGACTTTTGTTTTTTGTTTTTTTGTTTTGTTTTGTTTTGTTTTACTGGGAAACAGAGGTTAAGTGACTTGCCCAGGGTCACACAACTAGTAAGTGTCAAGTGTCTGAGGCTAGATTTGAACTCAGGTCCTCTTGAATCCAGGGCTGGTGCTTTATCCACTGTACCACCTAGCTGCCCCAGAGATAGCCTTTTGTAACAGTGATCAGCTCGGAATCAATTAAAGTCCCACAAAGCTAAATCAATTGCCTGTTCTCAGTCCTCAACTTTTTTGACCTCTGTCACACTTTTGATACTGTTGATCATCCTTTTCTTCTTGATAGTCTCTTCTCTCTAGGTTTTCAGGACACTACTATCTCCTGTTTTTTTTTTCTCTTTCTTAGTTTCCATTGCTGGATCACCATCCATGTCATCCTTGCTGACTATGGGTGTCCCACAGGGCCCTGTCCTGGGTTCTCTTCTCTTTTCTCTCTACATTATTTCACTTAGCAATTTATTAGCTCCCATGGTTTCATAATCATCTCTATATGGATGGTTCTCAAATCTATATCTCTTTTTTGACCTCCAATCTTGCATCTCCAACTGCCTATTAGATATCGGAGACTAGATGTCCTGTAGATAGCTTAAGCTCAACATGTCCAAAACTGAACTGATTTTTTCCTTCCAAATCCTTCCTCCTTCAAACTTCTCTATTACAGTAGAGAGCACCACCATCCTCCCAGTGCCCAAATAGCAACCTCACTTTCTTACTCTCTCTCATCCACAATGTCCGGTCTGTTGCCAAGGTCTAGTAATTTCTCCTTTGCAACATCTCTTGAATATGCTACCTTATTTCCCTTGATACTACCACCATCCTGTTGTGGCTCTTATCACTTCACACCTGGACTATTGCAGAAACCTGCTGGTTGGCCTGCCTGCCACAATCTCTTCATCATTCCAGTTCATCCCCCATTCATCCACCAAAGTGATGTTTCTAAAATATAGGTCTGATCATGGCATTCTCTTATTCAATAAACTCCAATGATTCCCTATTACTTCCAGGATCAAAAATAAAATATTCTGCTTGGCATTCAAAGCACCTTCATAACGCAGCCCTTTCTCTATATTTCCAGTATTCTTACATTTTACACCACCTCATGCCTCAAAAAAATATTCGATTCAGTGATACTAGCCTTCTCACTGTTTCTCAAACAAGACACTCCATCTTTTAGCTCTGAATATTTTCTCTGGCTGTTCCCCATGCCTAAAATGCTCTTCTTTTTCATCTCTGAATCCTGGCTTTAATGCCTTCCTTCATGTCCCAAATAAAATCCTTCCTTCTACAGGAAATCTTTCCCAGATCTTCTTAATTTTAGTACATTCTGTTGATTATTTTCTATTTATCCTGTATGTAGTTTGCACATAGTTGTTTTCATGTTGTCTCCCCAATTAGACTATAAGCTTTCTTGTGGGCAAGGACTGTCTTTTGCCCTTCTTTGTATTTGATTGTTAGGCTCTGTGCCAAGCACAAAGTGGAAGCTTAATAAAGGCTTATTGACTGATTGCTCTACATGTATACAATTTGGGGTCCAATTCATCCTTTTGCAGTATATGTCTATAATATATGCACTTGTGAAAGTCTTTGGCATATAGTAGGCACTTAATAAGTATTTATCGAATGATTGACAGAATGCTGGACTAATTCTGCCAATACAACTTTGTATAAGTAATATTCTTTTTTTTTGCGGGGCAATGGGGCTTAAGTGACTTGGCCAGGGTCATACAGCTAGTAATTGTCAAGTGTATGAGGCTGGATTTGAACTCAGGTCCTCCCGAATCCAGGGCTAGTGCTTTTTCCACTGCACCACCTAGCTGCTCCAATAATATTCATTCTTAATCAACTTTGTTTCTTCTGTATGAATGACTAGACCAACTACTTATCAATAATCATAACCATCTTCAATAAATATAAATTTTTTAAATCCAAAAATAGATTTAAATAACAAAATCACAGAATCTAAGATTTGGAAGGAACCTCAGAAGCCATGTCTTCCACCTTATACCTGGCCATGAATCTGTTACTGAGATTCTGCTTGAAGACATTTAACATTGGGAAAACTACCTCTCAGAGCAGCTCATTCTGGTTTGGAATACCTGTAATTGTTAGGAAGTTTTACTGAATAGTGAACTCAGATCTGTCTCTGAATTTTTAGCCATTATTTCTAGATCTGCCCTTTGGGGCCAAGTAGAACCAATTCTTGAAGATAGTCATCTCCTTTGTTCTTGTCTCTAAGATTCACATCTAATATATCCATCCCCCAGGAAGCCTGGGCCCACTTAATCATTTAGTTGTCTACCTTGTCTGTCTACCTTCTCCTTACCTATAACTATCACCCTCCAGGCCTGAGCTTCTGATCTCCATCCTTCACCCCCTCCTCTGTTATTGAATTCAACTTTGGAACTCTGCCATGGGGCTGAGCTGTCCTGATTGGGGAAAGAATGTCTAAACTTATCCGACCCACTATAACCAGCCCAGCCAGTCCCAAACCATTCTTCACATCCTAGCCAATCATTGACAATGACATCATGATCTACCTAGGAATCTTTTCATCTTCCCTGCCACTGAAAGCTTCTATTCTCCCTTCTCAATCACACACACACACACACACACACACACACACACACACACACACACACACACACACACATGAGAGAATACTTTTGCTGAGGGAACAGTAAATCAAGTTAGCATTGTCATTGCTCCTGGAAAGGATGTGACCATTAACTGCTCCATGCTTCCACTTATAATCCCTATCATTCCTCTGACCAAACTCCTTTTCCTCTGGCCACAGCTCTCTTCTACAAGTTTTCTCCCTCCATAAGAATGCAAAGCCAGGCCTGGATCACTTTTGTATTTGTATCCTCTAGTGCCTAGTATGGTGCTTGGCACATAGTAGGCACTTAATACTTTTTTATTTGTTCAAGCTAAACATCTCTAGTTCATCAAAATGGTTCTTATTTGTGGATTTTGCATAATCTGGTGCCAATAACTGAGCACAGCATTTCAGACTTGGCCCAACTAGAGCAGAGTATGAGGAAATTATTATGTCTGTTGTCCTGGATGCCACGGCTCTCTTAACATAGCCTAAGATCTCATTAGTCTTTTTGGCTGTCATATCATGCTGGCTCCTGTTGTGCTTACAGGCCTCTTAAACCCTTAACTGTTGGGTTTTTTTCAAAGTAACTAGACACACATCTTCCATCCTATACTTGTGAAGTTGCTGTCATGAAAAAAGTGCAGAATTTTGCTACCTCTTATTTCACCTTATTATATCTGGTTCATTCTTCTATGTTGATTTATTTGATCCAGATTCTGTCATCCAAAATGTTAAGTCTCTTTAAAAGTTTGTGTCATCCACAAATTTAATAAGTGTGTCATCTATCCTTTTGTATAAATTGGATCCAAAGAGAGATCATCGAAGCACTCCGGTGAGGACCTTCTTCAAAGCTGACATCAACCTATTAGTTCATTGCTCTTTGGGGAAGTGAGATGGTGCAGTGGATAGAGCTCTGGGCTTGGAGTAAGGAAGATCTAAGTTCAAATATGGCCTCAGACACTTACTAGCTATGCGACCCTGGGAATGGCCCTTAATTGCCTCATTTCCTCATCTGTAAAATGGGGTTACATTGGATAAGGAAATAGGAAACCATTTCAATATCTGTGCCAAGAATACCCTATGGACAAAAGTCCAAGGGTCTTGTAGAGTCAGATACAACTGAATGACTAAAGAACAATTACTCTTTGGATTCAGAATATTCATCAGTTTCAAATTGTCATCTGGTCTATGCTTCTTTATTTTGTCCATGTGGATAAAATGAGAAGGTTTATCAAATGTTTTCCTGGAATATATGCATATTGTATCTACAGTATTCTCTTAACATATCACGTTAGTTATCAATTAAAAGAAATGAAGTTGGTCTTCCATGCCCAGTCCTTGATAAAGGCATCATGATTTTGTTGCTTGTTTGTTTGTTTTTAAAGGAAGCATTGCCTTCCTTTCTAAACGTTTATAAACTGCCCTTTGGATAATTTTGTCTAGAATTTTTTCCAGGACTGGAAATCAAACTCACTGGTCTGAAGTTTGCAATCTCCATGCTCATCCATTTTTTGAAAAAAAAAAGGGGGGGTATTTACCTTTCTACAGCTTTAGAAAACCTCTCCTATTGTTCAGGATGTTTTCAGAATTCTCTACAGCTGTCACATTGGACATTTCTTTCAGGACTCAAGAATATAGTTCATGTAGGTCTGGTGATTTTAGCTCATTAGGGACAACTAGAGTTTTTGTTTGTTTGGGTTTTTTTTTAAATTGTCTTCTTATTTATTTTGGGTTTCCACTTCTAACTACTGTTTTTCTATCATTTGTAGTCCAAAGATCATTCTCCTTGGAATAGAAAAACAGAAGAAAATAAGAGGTGAATATCCCAATTTCCCCACCATCATTAATTTTTATGATCCTATTCATCCTGGCTTGCAGGGTGGGAATATATATGTATGCCACTGAGAAAATACAAAATATAAATGAAGTCAATATTAGGTCATTTGAGAACAGTAGAGCACTGCTGGGAATTGGGGAAAGGAAATGGATAGAGAAATGTGTCCACAAGAATGGTGCACCTGAGCTGAGCTTTGAAGAGAACCAGGGATTCTGAGAGGTGGATGTGAGAAGTGTGTCAGGCATGCAAAGGCACAGAGGGAGGAAATAGAATGTTGTCTATGAGGACCAGAAAGTATTCTGCTTTAGCTGTGATGTAGAGCACAGTGTGGAAGAGTTTCAATTTATAGATTTAGAGATGGACTAAACCCTAGAGTTCATCTTAGCCTAACCCCCCAGATTGACATATTTGGAAACTGAGGACCATATAGATCAAGTAATTCAAGTAATCAAAGGTTATGCAGATAGTTGGGGGCAGTTTCAAATATAGAGTTCTTTCCATTATATCACAGTGCTGTTAAAAATATGCCCTTATGAGCTGTAGCTATCTTTTTTTCCCCTATATGCAGGTGGTTTTAAAAAGAAATTTGATGTCCAGTAAAAAAAAATATGTATTATTTAGTGTGTGTGTGTATCTGGTACTTCACCTGTTGTTATTAGGCTAAATAAATAGCTCTAGCGAGACTCCCCAACATTAAGCTCTAAGCTAGCAAAGCCCACTTAGTCTTTGTGACCTATCTACTCCTCGGCAGCTATAAATTGGCATCATCTGAGTATCTATTCAAACCAAAGTAGACAAAAACCTATGCTATGTACCCTACTGATGCAATTTTTGATGACACTCTACCCTCTGAATAAGTTGGTGTGCATTAAGGCATAACTGTCATTCCCTTTCTCCTTTCTTTTCCCTCCTTTCTATCCCTCTTCAATTCAATTTCCTCTTTTATCTCTTATTTTTTCTTCCTCTTGACAAGTATTATACTTGTCAAATGGGAAGCTAGGTGGCCCAGTGGATAAAGCCCTGGCCCTGGATTCAGGAGGACCTAAATTCAAATCCAGCCTCAGACACTTGACACTTACTAGCTGTGTGACCCTGGGCAAGTCACTTAACCCTCATTGCCCCACAAAACAAAACCAAAAAAACAAAAATCGAATACTTGTCAAACATGCCTTAAACACTGCTTACCTCTATTAGTTGCACTAAAGCAAACCTGAACCCTGTCTCAGAACCTCCAGATTTTTATGTAACATACATAATGGTAAAACGAAAATCAAGCTTCATAATTTTAAGTACTCATTGTGTGACCTTGGTCAAGTCACAACTTCTCTGAATCTATTTCTTCCCCTTCCTATTGAGAGTTTGTATTGGATGATCACTAAAGTTCTTTCCATATTTAAAGCATGTCTATAACCCTATAATAATAAATGTCACACAATGATGGGCATAGTTTTCTCATTCCTCAAATTGAAAAATGTTCTCTTTTATCTAAGCCATGAACCTCTAACTCATTTCCTTGAAAATTCCAGGAACTGTACACACACATCTGATAGTCAAATGGGACCAATGAAGTTTGGAGGCAAAGTATTAATATTCCTTTCTTTAAAAAAATATGTGCCTGTGTTTTAGAGAAATTTAATGATATCTGGCTAACAAAAGCAAACTTTAACTACAAAATATTTTCATCATCACAAATCATCACAGTATTAACTATGCATCTTCTTCTCTTGAGAAATTCAAGGTCATGTCCAGGAAGGTGAATGAGTTGGCCCACTGGACAATATGGTGCTTCTTTTGTCATAGTAACATAGAATTGATGAAGTCACCACAGAATATCTAATTTAGATACTCTAATATGCACACAAACACACTCACTTCTGAACTCTAACCACAAAATTATATATTTTCTTGTTTGGCATGTGTCACTGAATAGAATTTTTTTCAAGGTACATATATTTAAGCTTCTTTCTGCCTCTCAAAGAGCAGAAGCATAAGGTCTAAGTCTTTTGCCTTTGAAAATTTGGTGTTAATCTATAGAGATAGAGATGTAAGCTAGGGTTGGGATTGCTTCTAGATGTGCTTTGGGAAAGAGTCTGACCTCAAGTGAGCTGAAAAGGTAGGTGATGCAACCAGTAAGCAATCGGATGATGTACCTGAGCTGTGGTATCTGGAGAGGATAAGGATCTTGAAAACTCCTCTGGGAACTTGATTGCATTAGAACTTTTGAGACTGAAGAAAAATAATAACAATAATTGTGGAAGGGTGGCAGTGGTGTTCCTGTAGCTGAAGTGGTAAACAGGCAGTCAGGTAAGCCAAGGCTCTCTTCCCTTTTCTGTGGGCTAGGTTATTTCTCCTCTTGGGTATAAATTTTTCTAGTCTCCTGTCTGGAGGAGTGATTTTCTTTCACTCATAGACTGGTGGCAATTTTGAATGGCCACCTCAATGCCAGACCAGGTAGTTAGCTAACCACTGCTCCTACTAACTGATGTGCTTACAGAAACTCCAGTTAAAAAAAAAAAACATTCTCTCTACCCTGGGAAGTTGTAAAAATGAATGAACAACTTTCTCTTTCAGCCCTGATTCCCCACAGAAATCACACTTTGGCAAAATACCACAGCTTTAAATCTCTCCCTCTTCCCTTCCTGGCATTCCAAATCACCCCTTCTCAATACTGCTTTCAAACAATGGTACACACAGTTTAGTAATCTGGTTGGTTAACAGTTTTATCATATTCATGGGCTCAACCGATAAAGCAAACTTTTAAATAAACAAGGATAAACAAGCTTTTAAGAAACAAAAGTAAGCCTTATGCTCTCCAGAGGAAACATCAGTTTCAGAACTGTGGGCTTGCCTTCTGAGAAGAGAGTGGAAAGGGGGAGGAGGAAAGATGAAGAGCCACTAACTTCCCCAGGTTTCAGTGATTCAAGTTCTTCCCTGACATAGCTCTTGGGAGTCAATCCTCACATGCTTTCCCCCTCAGTGACATTGTCTCCACAATTTCCACATTTTCATATTACTCCTATATTCTCCCTTTCCTCCTTCTTCCCGTGAGGAAAGAAAAGGAGGAATGAGTTAATCAGTAGAAGTTATTCACTTCTGTTATCCCCAAAGTCAGGGCAAAGCTTCTTGGAAGGAGGGACTCAAGGAGGATACTGGGAGATTCCTGTCTGACCAGCAGGCATCCATTTCTAGTATTGTAATTTCCATGCCATTGTCTATAGAAAGCACGGCCAAGAAAGAGCTACAAAAGGGGTGTGGGAACTTGGGTGATATCACCAGCCTAACATCTGTTGTAGAGACTGAATTTTCTTTTGGATACGTAAACTGTACACCAAATCTGGACTACTCTTCATATTCTTCTCCTGTGAAACTCTCCTTTTTTTGTTTGTTTTGTTTTGCAGGGCAATGAGGGTTAAGTGACTTGCCCAGGGTCACACAGCTAGTAAGTGTCAAATGTCTGAGGCTGGATTCGAACTCAGGTCCTCCTGAATCCAGGGTTGGTACTTTATCCACTGTGCCACCTAGCTGTCCTCTCTTCTCTATTTCTTTCATTCACATTGTACCTGTAATGAACTCTCTCGCTCCCCATTTCTGTCCATTGAAAATCCTAACTTCCTTCAAGACCCATTTAAGCATAATCTTCTCAATGAAACATTTTCAGAGACTTCTGATTACAATCTTGAATAAAGGGGGGGATACCAATGAAAAAAATCAGCATTTTGGACCCCAGTCTCACCAATAAGCATTGACTGTTTGCTGGGGTGCAAATGGGAACCAAGGTGAGAAGTGACTGCCCCATTTTTAAATGTATAAAGTATGGTTTCATGAACTAAAATTCAATAAGGAAAACAGCTCAGGAGGAATGAGAAACTCTCAAAAATTAAATTCTGATGACACTAAGAAGAAAATTTCTCATGAAGGAGAAAATAGAGGAGTTGAGAAAACACCTGTATAGATACACTAGGGAATCATCAAGCAAGTTAAATTTTAAGAAATCCAGAAGTTGGAAGCCAGGCCAGGTAAAAGAAGATGAATATGAAGCATGACAAGATCCACTTATAATAGTGTCAGCAATAGTAATATCTCAGGATTGGCAAAACAAAACAAGAAAATTATTACAAACCCACCTCCACCCCAAACAACAATAACAAACCTAAGGACAATGAAAAGTAGATAAGAAAGAAGAGGGTAAAAGAACAGAGAAAATTGCAGCTTAGGGTGGCTAGAGCAGTGTTAATTAAGGACAGAATGAGGGCAGGTCAGCTCAAATGATTTGCTTCTATTTACTCTAAGGGTGCATGATATTTAGCCTGAAAGGAACAGAATAAGAGAGACTAAAGACAGGAGTTGATACCAAGAGTAGTAAAATATAGTAAAAGCACCTAATTGCCCATAATGAATTTTTTTTTAAAGCGGGGCAATGAGGGTTAAGTGACTTGTCCAAGGTCACACAGCCAGTAAATGTCAAGTGTCTGAGGCTGGATTTGAACTCAGGTCCCCCTGCATCCAGGGCCCGTGCTTTATCCACTGCATCACCTAGTTGCCTCTACGCATAATGATTTGATGTCTCTAGTAGAGTAGAAAGAGAATTAAAGTCGATGTCTTCTTGAGTTTTCCAATCATTGCAAATTTCAAAACAGCAAAGAAAAGTTGCTGTGAACACTTATAAATCTATTCTTCCCACTTTGGTTTTCTTTCTCCATTTTTTACTCATGTCTTGTGTATATATGTATATGGACACATGTGTATCTATATATCTCAAGCCTTCCACACTTATCTACTCACATACATGACCTAAGTGAAATCACTTCTATCTTGGTAAAGCCTGAGACTGGAAGTAGGGTTCACCTACAAAGACTAAATGGGTCTAGGGCAAATCACTTAAAACCACTGAAATGAAAAAAAAAGGAGGGGGTTGGTATGATATCAACTGGCAACATGAGGTAAATTGTCCAAAGGTAAATTTTAGGCAAATTCCTCTTTCCAGTCCATAACCCCTTAAACATTTGGCATGGGTTGTGTGCAAACCTAACCAACTTGCTCCTTTCCTCTTAGCCTATATATGACCATTTCTTTCACTATGTAATTAGGTCTTCCCTAGTGTGGGCCTCATTTCATTAAACTATTCAACTATAAAAGGAAAACCTCACTGATGTGTGAGGTATTATTCAGGATTTGTGATTCAGACTGCCTTTTCATCATATAGTCAGGAAACTAATGAAATAAATGGTGTAATCAAGACTACAAAAAGCAGCAGAAGCATAAATGGAGGTTATCAAGCACTGAAAATGAGTTAATTACTGAATTTGGACATTGAATTTATCTCTGAGAAGACACTGAAGCAACTTAAGTAATGTTTCCTATAAATTTGATTCTGTCTTCTACCTAGATGTTTCTGTGCAAATGGTTCCCCATCTCTGGAATGCCGCTCCTCCTTACCTCTGTCTCATAAAATCTTTAGATTCCTTAAAAGCATAGTTCAGGTGGCATTTGCTACATGAGGTCTCCCTTGATCTCTCTAGTTACTAACATTCTCTACCTCTCCAAATGACTGCATTTTGAACACCCTTCATATTCACTTACTTGTATATACGTTCTTTCCTCCAGTACAATGTCAGCTTCTTGAAGGCAGGAGCTATGTCATTTTGTCTTTGTATTGCTGATACCTTGTATGGTACCTTGAACATAGTGGGTGCTTAACAAATGTCTATTGACTTGAAATGAATCTAGATGGCATCTAAGTTGAACATTTAAGGAAGATCAGTATTCTGATAGGCTGAGATGAGGACAGAGTTCATTCCAGGCAAAGAAAACGAAGGATCTTTCTGCTATACCACATTGTATTCACTTGTAGCTTCCCTAATCTTTCTAATTTTAACACAGAATCTGCTGTGTCCCCTACCACATGGGTGGGGATAGCTTCCTTTGATTGGAGACCTGCATCTTTAAAACTAATGAGACCAAGTGAGTGAGTCTCTTTCTTTCCCACCATCTTTTTGGGAATCCTAATTGCTACACACTAGTCCAGTGGACAAGTTTACGGTCCTGCTAGTTTTAAAGACAAATTGGGCATACTCAAAGGTTCTTCAAGACTGTTTCCATGTTGAAACTGGGCATGCTCAGAAAAGCTACACACTCATCTGTTAGTAAATTATTCTTATCCTCAGCCTCAATGCATGCCCACCATGTCATCATTACAATTATACCACTTATTTTATAAATAAGCCTTATGGAAAGAGCCCTGGAACAAAGATTGGGATACTCAGCTTCAGTCCCTACCTCTACCACTTCCTATCTAAGTGATCTTACCCAAGTCCTTTCCTTTCTTTTGGGCTTCATTTTTTTTCATTTAAAAAATGAGGGGTGGAGTATAGATGCTGATTGAACAATATTATTTCTTTTGTTTTGGGTGCTGTTTTTTTTTCTTTCTATTTTGAGGTTTTGCATCACTGCTCTGATTTTTTCTCTTGTAACAGGATTAATGCAGAAATAGGATTAATGTTATTATATGTATATATGTGTGTGTATATATCTATATCTATATGTATATGTATAGAGATATATAGACATAACCTATATCAGATTACCTGCTGTCTAGGGGAGGGGGGAGGGAGGGGAGGGAGGGAGAAAAATCTGAAATTGTAAAGCTTGTATAAACAAAAGTTGAGAACTATCTTTACATGTAATGGAAAAAATAAAATACCTTATACATAAAAAAAAAAAGAAATGAGGGGACTGACCTTTTTGTTGTTCCTCCCACAAGACAATGCATCTCCTTACTCTTTGCATCTTCACTGGCTTAAGCTGACAAGGCTTTGCTAGACCACCAGAATATTTGATGAGTCACTCAATCAACACTGTGTGAAGTTCTGGGTATACAAAGAAAGGCAACAATATCATCCTTTCTGTCTCATTGTAATGAAAGTTAAAGAGGCTTTGAAACCAGCTCTTAGTGGCCATGAGGCTTTGGGCATTCTGGGTTTTCTTTGGAAAATAGACCTCTCCCCCTACCTCTAGCTCCTTCTAGGAACAGCAGTAGAATAAACAAATCAATAAGGGCCTGACAAAATAGCACCCTATGGTCACACTAACAATCTGTGACTGCCTAGACCAAAACTTTTTTCCATAACCTCTACTCCAAACATGTCTGGTATAACTATTAGAATGTAAGTACCTTCAGGTCAGGGGCTGTCTTCCTTTTTGTATTTTTGTCCCCAGTTCATATCATACTTATTAGCACATACTGGGTGCCTAATAAATGCTTGTTGATTGATTGAGAGGACACTACTTAGGTGTAGGCCACCATTGGGTCTTTGAATTTCATATATACAACATCATTCATAGGTCCCAAGGTACAGAAGTGATTCTTCCATACATGTGATTTACAGAGAGGGAGAATTCTTCCCTTCCTTTCCAAACCACCACATTCTGTGGCTACTGGCCCAGCTGCTTTCACTCTAACTCCAGACTTAGGGTCACAGCATTGCTTGTGGGAGAGACAAGACACAACTCTGTGTTCAGGAGGTGCCAGGGCCAAGGAGTATGAGCACAGCACTGTACATTTCTGGGAATGCATTACTACTCAGCACACATGTACATCTGGAATGCCACATGCTAACCCTCCTCCCCAAATGCTGATTACCTGATGCATTTTAATGATATGCCATTATAAATAATACAGCAGACCATTTCTTGTAAAAATACAAAGGTTTCTGCATAACCAGCAAATTATCCCAAATCATAATTTCATCAAAAACACTGAAAAAAAAATCACCCTTTCCTTCATAGCCTGAGGTAGAAAAGGTGCTGGAAATTTATGTCTTTCCTTGAACATGCAGATTTATAACAGTGGATAATGTACATTCATTTCATCCATATTTATACCTGCATTGATGCAGAGTCTGGGATCCATTACTTTAATCTATGTAACTTGATCATCAGAAATTTGAACCATAATTTTTAACACATATTACAAAGAGTTTCTTTTAGTTTTCAAAAGATGAGGACAAGGAAGAAGAAAGGTGCTCCAAGAGTCCAGCTGCAGTCACTTATTAAGACTGCACTTCCTTTCTGCAATACATGTGTTCTTGCACGTTTCTCACACTAGGCTGTCCTGCCTGGTCTCTCACTCCAACCTAATCCCCCCCCCCCAGCCCCCAGTCAGACAACCACGACCGGTAAAATACCTGGGGGTGGGGAAGAAAAGTGATGCAGCTGAGCAGATCCTGGAGAACTCTTGTCAATAAATCTTTGACATCTTGGCAACGTTGAAGCCCAAACTGGGAGACAGTGATAGGCTGGCAGTAGCCTCTAGTCACTTAGGCGAAGTGAAAAAATTCAGGCATTGATCAAAGCCTTCTCCTGACAGACAGTAGAAATTAAACCCAGATAAATGCAGTTCATAGACACTGAACAACTGGCACTCAACACATGGTTATCATCCAACTTCTAAACACCAAACATGCTCAAAATCCCCAATGGCGGGCACTTGATTGAAGCCAATTGGTTGTATGGTTTGCAGTTTTCAGGACACAACATTGACTTCATGGGGGATGGGGAAGAGAGGCAAGGACTCCCAGAAGAGGAAATTCCCTGTACTGATGAAGATTGTCAACTTCTCTGAAATTTAAAGCACTTCTTAGAAAGATGCATAGGGCTCTGAGAAGTTAAGTGACTTCTGAGTGATCACACAGCAAGTTCATGTGGTCTGGACAAATCCAGCTTCAGACACTTACTAGCTGTGGGATCCTAGGCAAGTAAGTCACTTAATCTCTGTTTGCTTCAGCTTCCTCATCTGTAAAATGGGGATAATAATAACACCTATGTCCCAAGGTTGTTGTGGGGATCGAATAATTTTAAAGTGCTTAGAATACTGCCTGGTACAAAGTAAATATTATATAAATGGTGGTCATCATTCATTCATTCATTCATTTGTTTATTTGTTCCTTCATTCTTTTATTTATTTATTTTATTCATTCATTTGTTTATCTATTTATTATTAATTACTCAAGACTACAAATTAATGGGATTTCATGCTAATGCTCAAGTTCACACAATGTACTTCAGCATCCTATGGGACTGCCTTGGAATGTCATGGGGGATGTTAAAATACTAAATGAATATCTATCAAGTCCCCAGTCTACATAAGGTACTGTGATTAGAATTGTGGAGATAAAGATGTTAGAAAGAATCCAGTCTCCAGAATCAGAGAATTTTAGGATTAAATCCCACCCTTAAAATTCACTAATTGTTTGACCTTGGACAATTCACTTAAACTCCTTTGGTCTCAATTTCCTCATCTGTAAAATGAGGGGCAAGTAGTCTAGATTAGATGAGGCAACTAGGTGGTGCAGGGAACAAAGCACTGGATCTGGAGTCAAGAAGACTCAATTTCCAATGAAGCCTCAGATACTTACTAGCTATGAGACTGTGCAAATCACTTCCTCTCTGTCTGCCTTGGTTTGCTTATCTGTAAGAAAGAGGATAATAAAAACACCTAACTCCCCGGGTTGTTTTGAGGATAAAATGAGATAATGTTTTAAAAACATTTTGAAAATTTCAAGGCATTTTATAAATTCTACCATCATCATCACCATCAATATTGTTATTATTATGTAGTCTGTAAGGTTCCTTCTAGCTCTTCATCTAGGATTGTTTGATATAAAAGTTTCTGTCCTTAAAGTACTTCTAGGAGACAGAGTACAGCTGTGCATCTAGAGGTCACATTGGTGCACCATCAAGCCAGCCATCTCATATTAAAGATAGAAACCAAAAGAGATGAAGTGATTTTTATCAATATTACATAGTTAACAAGTGGCAGATCCACTTTTTGTACCCTGGTCTTCTGATTCCAAACCTAGAACTCTTTCTACTATACCAGGGCTAATTAGACCTCAGATATACAAATGTCTACAGCATAATTTAGAGAATAACTATGTGTGTAGAAGCAATCATATGCAGTAGCCCAGGAGATTCAATGAGAAAGTTATCACTTTTAGCTGGAGCATCAGGGAAGGATTTAAAAAGAAGATGGTGCTCAAGCTAGAAGTAGTGGGAGGATGTCAATGGGCAAAGATGGTGGGCCCAAGGAAGAGTTTAGTTCAGCCAGACATAATATACCTAGGTCAGAGAGGGCATCAAAGGATGGAAACCAGATTGTGGAGAGCCCTGAATCCCAGGCTGAGGAGTTTTAACTGGCTTTGTTAAATAATGGGGAGCCACTGAAGGCTTTTGAGCAGTAGGTCAGAAGTATACATTAGGATGATAACTCTTGCAGTAGTTTAGTAACTGAAGTCCATATACAGCCCCATGGAAGAGTGAAAAGCCTGTGCGATAATGTATCCTGGTACGAAGAATTAGTACAGGATGACAAAGAATGGAGATTTGAAATGAATGGCCATATTATCTGAGATTCAGAAACAGCAGCATTTTCTATGAGATTTCCTCATATCTATAAAAAAATATATGCTATTGGGGAAGCTAGGTGGTGCAGTGGATAAAGTACCAGCCCTGAATTCAGGAGGACCTGAGTTCAAATCCAATCTCAGACACTTGATATTTACTAGCTGTGTGACCCTGAGAAAGTCACTTAACTCCCATTGCCCTACAAAAACAAACAAACAAAAAGAAACCATGGGTAAGAAGGACAATTTAAATTCTACTTGCCTTTATTAAATACTTGCTGCATACCAATAAAAAAATAGTCTTTGCTCCATGGAACTTACATTCTCCTGGGGAGTGAGTGGGGTTTGGATAGGAAAAACATGTTTACAAATCAGTAAATAAAAGGTATATGTATATATATATATATAAAGTGATTACATGGATGGCATGAGAGTACTAACAAAGCCTTGGAAGGGAGTGAAAGCATAAGCCTTGTGTAGCCCTGGAGCCAAAGGCAAAGGTTCCCTGGATCTCCTCCAAGGAGTAGCTGGAATACACAGGAAACTGACTAATGGCAGCCTTAGGTTCAGGGCTGGATTTTTCTCATGTGGTAGAAGGCAAATAATGGTGCTGATGTCACTACTGCATGCAAAGACGTGGATATAATGGAATGGGCCTTGAACTGGAATTAAGGGATGTAGATTCTAGTTTGAACTCTGACAATTATTAGGTGCATGACCTGGAATCAGTCAGTCAGTCAGTCAATAAACAAAGTACCTACTATGTACCAGTCACTGAGATAAGTGCTAGTGATACAAAAAGAGGTTTAAGTCAGTCCTTACCCTCAAGGAAGGAAGGAGAATCCTAGAGCAAAAAGAAATAGGGTGGCAAGACCTGAGTTCAAATCCCAGCTTTACTAATTACTTTGCAGGTGAATTTAGGCAAATCTTTAACCTCTTCAAGTCTCAATTTCCTCATCTGTAAAATAAAAATAGAGATACTTGCTTTACTTGAATCATGGGGTCATTATAAAGAAAGGGGTTTGTGCATTGTAAGCATTTAATAAAATACTTTAATAAAGCATTTATTGTAATAATGTAATAATTTAATAATGTAAGCATTTAATAAAATACAACTCTTTGCAGCTCAGTGGTACAGTGGATAGAGTGCTGAGCAAGTGTGAGGAAGATTGATCGTCCTGAATTAAAATCTAGCCTCAGTTACTTACTAGCTATGTGACCTTGGGCAAGTCACTTAATCCAATTTGCGTCAGTTCCTCATCTGTAAAATGAGCTGGAGAAGAAGGATTTTCTTTGCCAAGAAAATCCCAAATAGGGCCATGAAGAGTCAGATATGAGTGAACAAGAGCAAACCTTAATAAGGGAAAGATCAGGTGATTTTGTCAGTTTCCAGTTTGGGACCTCCCTTCACCAACACAGATTACAATCTGCCTATGATTTAGTAGAAAAAGCCTAGGGAACTGCCTGGAGTAATGAACAAGTTAAATGACTTAGCCAGGGTCACTTAGTAAGTATCAAAGGTCAAATCTGAACCCAACATTCTATTCTCTGCCCCATGCAGAATAGAAATAGGGGTAGAAATGCATCTTCTCATTACAGTGCCAGGAGCTCTGAGGTCTGATGTGTCCTGCCTTAGACATTAGTGCCAAATTTCCAGACCACAAATTGCTAGAGGCTGGTATCTCATATCTTCAGTCTCCTTGGAGCTGTTTTGGGGTTCAATAAGGTGGCCACTCCATGACTCAATTAGCTGTCACCTTGAGAAAGAAGAATCCTCTAGTCCCCAGCTATTGCTAAAGTTAAAAAGCAAGAGGCCCTGTATTTCCATGCACCAAAGGACTTCTGGATTCCAACAAGAAATCCAAATGTAGCTCTGTCATTGATGAGAGTTCACTAACATAGGGACATCACAGCACTGTTCACATTTGGAAACTGAGAAGCCCTGAAAGTTTGGAGTAAAACTAATGACAATTTAGTCACTAGTAGGCGAAAAAGGGAAGACATTGAAAATAAAGGCTAAGATGATGGAAGAATGGCTCTTGGAAGCATTGTTCAATTTCACAATGACTGGAGTATCCTGCCAAGTAGCTCCAATCAATCTGTAGTCTACATTCTTGTCACCCATGCAACCACCTGTCCTGGGCTTCCTGCCTTACTACTTCCCATATCATAGGCTAAGATGAACATTAAGGAATGTCTCTAGGCAAACACATTTTCATTTCCCTTAAACTGAAAAAGAATTAGAAAAAGATGGCAGACACAAGTAATGTCTCTGAGTCCTTCTGCCTGTTGTTTCAAGGCACAATTAATTAAAAAGTGGTTATTGAATGCCTACCAGGTATCCAATATTAAGTACTTTGCTAAACTCTAGGGCATCTCCTCTAGTTATCCTCCCCCAAAACATAAGCCTTGGTCTCTGCATTAGGGGCTTCTCCCAATCCAGTTATAGACTCAGAGATGACATACGTTCAATTAAAAAAAAATTAAGTACTTATGATTCAATTCAATAAAATTCAATTTAATGAGCATTTATTAAGCACCTACTATGTGTAAGATACTGTACTAACCCCAAGAAAGAAAAAGACAAAGACAAATGCTTTTCTATTCTTTTATTATTATTATTATTTTTCAGGGCAGTGAGGCTAGTAAGTGTCAAATGTCTGAGGCCAGATTTGAACTCAAGTCCTCCTGAATCCAGGGCTGGTGCTTTATCCACTGCACCACCTAGCTGCCCCAGACAAATACTTTTGATAATCTTTGCCCTCAAGGTGTTTACATGTCCTGGGGAACTAACTAAAAAGCTATTAGAGAAGCAGAAAGACCTACATTTAAGTCTTCCCTCAGACTCAGACTGGCTTTGTGGCCAAGGGCAAGTATTTAATCTCTTAATGCCCTCAGGTAACTCTTGAAGATTATATAAATTACAGATGTGGAGTTTCTACAATAGGAAATTTATCACAGGTGGGGCAGGTTGAGTAGATGAGGGTGGAAAGAGAAACAATTAAGTGTTAAATAGCCCATGACTACGTCAAGTCCAAAAATGCTACCTGTTCTTACACTCAAATGTATCCTAATTTTGTTTGGTGTTTGATAATATAACAGTAACATTAGATCTGTTCTGGTTTATGTAAATTCGCAACAGCCTTTAACTTCTTACTTTTAGAGTTACTAGAGATCTTAGAAATCCCCTAATCCAGGGGCTTTTAATGGGGGTCCCTGAACTTGTTTTAAAAATATTTTGATAACTTTATTTCAATATGATTAATTTCCTTTCTAATCCTATATGCTTTCTTTTATTTATTTAAAAACATTCTGAAAAAGGGTCCAGAGATTTTACCAGACTGTCATAGAGGTCCATGACACGAAAAAAGGTTAAGAATACCTGTCTTGATCCAACTTTTTTTTTTTGCCATGAGAAAACTGAGACCCACAGAGTTGAACTGACTTAACCCAAATCAAATATCTGATTAGCAAGAGAGACAAGACTCAAAACCCCAAGGCTCCTGCCTCCCACCCAGGTCAAAGTGTGTGCCTTTATAACAGTCCATCTCTTTTTGGCCAGAAGTAATAAGATCCTAAACTAGCATGTAAGTACAATAGGATTCCATTCCCTTTCACTACTAAAGTCAGTCTCCCTAGTCAACATCAATCAAGAGACTTCAGTCAATCAGAGCATATTCTAGGATCAGAGATATTACAAATATGAGTCGGGCTATTAGATTGATAAAGGTACAAAAAACAAAGATCCCATCCTGGTCACAATTGAAAGCCCCAAACAAAGGAAGATGATTAATAACTTGTATTTTTAGCTGCTTGATATACATCTCCACTTGAATGCTCTAACTGCCATCATTTCAACCTCAACACATCTGAAATTGGACCCATCATCTTTTTCCCAAAACCTGATGAATCCCTTGTAAATTCTCTGTAAATCACTCCAACATTCTCCAACTCAATCAGGGTCATGACCTTTGAACCATCTTTGACTCCAAAGAATCCCTGATGACTGACCAGGCTCAGATGGCCCTCACTCTAGGGCAGTGATGGTAAATATTTAACATCTATCTCTTCAGAAATAAAAATGCATGCATAACACACCTATAAGTTTAATGTGTAGTATTAATATTTTTCTTCACTTTATTTAGTCTAGACAATCAACAAAACAATAAACCAAGCCCTGATTTGTAGCTTGAAAATTTCATGAACCATTTAAGTTGGTTCCAGCATACCTACCTCTAGGGTAATGTTGGGATATGCAAACTTGATTTCCTGGTTTTCATGATTTCCAGAAGCTCATCATTCTGCAGCATAAAATAACTCTGAAACTCACATCTCCTCAACACCCCCTGTCCCTAGGGTCTTTCCTTCCCTCTGGTTGGAGAGGGTAGGGGGATGGATATCTGGGAGCTCCTCCTAGACCCTGTGTTTGAAGGAGCACCCAGGGAATTCACCTTATTTCCTACCTAACTCATTTCCTGGATTTCATGATCTCTAGAAATTCATTATTTTTTAGAATAAAACCAGCTCCTCCCTCCCCCAACCCCTTCTTTTCAGCTTTTTACTAAACATTCTCATGTTATTCTTGTGAAGAAGATATAGAGATTTGTCCTAAATTATAATGCAGAACTGATTTAAATTTTGTTGTTCTTCACTCATTTCAGTCACGTCCAACTCTTTGTGACTTCGTTTTGGTTATTTTGGGAAAGATACTGGAGTCGTTTGCCATTTTCTTCTCTAGCTCACTTTACGGATGAGGAACTGATGCAAACAGGGTTAAATGACTTGTCCAGGGTCAAGCAACTAATACATATCTGAGGACAGATTTGAACTTAGAAAGATGAGTCTTCCTGATTCCAGTCCTGGTGTTCTATCCCCTGTGCCATCTAGCTGCTCCAAAGAGTAGTCTTTACTGCATCAAGGACAACTTAGGAGTTCTCTGGCAAAGTGCCTGAGATCTATCCTTGGCCTTGTACTACTCAATAACTTCCATAAAAGTATATGTGGCATGCTTGTCAAGTACGCCAATGATATGAAAGTGAGGTGGTATAGCTGACACTTTGGGTGACAGAATCAGGATCTCCAAAATTTTTAAGTGGTAAAAATACTAAATCAAATTTTGTGATTAAATTTAATAATTAACTGTGAAGTTTTATATTCATGCTTGAATAATCAACTTTATAAGTACAAGATGGAAAAGCAAGGCATAGACAAAGAATGCTTCATGTGGAAAAAAACCCCAAACCTTTGGTTGTTTTAGTGGACTAAGGGTCAATATGAATCATCAATGTGGTTGGGATAACCAAAAGAGTTAGTAGCATCTTTGGTTGCATTAAAAGAGGTATAGCATACAAAATGAGAGACAAAATACTTCTGTCATCGTCATCTTTTGCTCTTTCAGACCCACAACTGGAATATTTTTCTTAGTTCTGGGTGACATCTTTTAGAAAGGTCTATGACAAGTTACTAGTCCACATTCTCACTTGAACCTACGATACCTATTCATTGTTATCTTTTTAATTTTATCATTCAATTGTTTTGGTTGTGTCTGACTCTTTGTGACCCCCTTTGGGATTTTCTTGGCAAAGATACTGGAGTGGTTTGCCATTTCCTTCTCCAGTTCTTTTTACAGATGATGAAACAAAGAGGGTTAAGTGGCTTGCCTACAGTCACACAGCTAGTAAATGTCTGATGCTGGATTTGAAATGAGGTCTTCCTGACTCCAGGCACAGCACTATCCATTGTGTTGCCTAACTATCTATAGTTGATATAGTTTATATTCCAGTCAAGCTGAACTGGGCAGATAATATAGTACTGAAGAAAGCACACTGAATTTTGGAATCAGAAGACCAGGGTTCACAGTATATCTGTTATTTACTGTGTGACCTTGGGCAAAGCACTTCTTCCTCTAGGACTCAGTGCTCTCAAAATGAGGAGGTAAGACTGAATGAAGGTCCCTAGAAACTACAAAACCACTATCCTGTTATCCTACTCTCTACCCTCCTGGTCTTACCCTGTCATCTCTTGCCTCTATGCCTTTTGTCAAGTCATTTCTCAGTGTTGAAATAGACTTTTCTCACCCTTCATTTTCATCCATTGAAGTTCCTTAAAGACCCAACTTGAGTATCTCTGCCCCAGTAAAGGCTTACCATTCCCTACTCCATCCCAGGTTAAAGTAACCTTTCCTTAAAGGAATATATTGGCCTGGCTCTCTTTACACTTACTGTATTCCCTTTGCATCATCTTTTTATACTTGCCCTTACTAACCACTAGATTACTAATTTTTAGAGAGCAGACTAGATCCAAATATAGCTATCTTTGTTTTCTCTAGTGTCTACCATTTTGCCTTTTTCCAAGGAATTATAATTTCTTCAGAAATTTGTAGAATTCCTGAGATGGGAACTTCCTCCACCAGTGAAGAGTATACTATGTCTATGGGACCTTGGACAAGTCACTTACCTATTATCTGTAAAATGAAGGAGTCAGACAAGGTGAACTTTGAGGTCCCTAACAGCCCTATTTATGATCCCAAGTACTTAATAAGTGTTTGTTGAACTGGACTCAATTAAATTGGAATGAGATTACATTGAAAGCAGGCTATAGGGCTGGTATCAAATTAAAAAAAACCTCAAGTTAGAAAATCTTGCTTTTTTCAAGGTCAATATCTTGCCTAAGGCAGTTATAATTTTCTCTGATCCCAATTTTTGGTTTAGGTGTTTAAACAACAACAACAACAACAACAGAATTAACTTCTTTTCTTTTTTTTTTCTTTTTTCTTTTTTTTCATTTTTCAGGGCAATGAGGGTTAAGTGACTTGGCCAGAGTCATACAGCTAGTAAGTGTCAAGTGTCTGAGACTGGATTTGAACTCAGGTCTTCCTGAATCCAGGGCCAGAGCTTTAACCACTGCGCCACCTAGCTGCCCCCAACTTATTTTCTAAATGTTCCAAAGTTGCTTTGAAAAATGGACATTCATTTGAAGATTGGAGAGAAAGTTTGAGGTTATCAAATTCCTTGACCCACCCCTGAGCCACTGGAACCAGGACAATATAATTTCCACCACCACCCCAGAATCCTAATCCCCAGTTTTCATCTTATCCCAAACATCAGTAGGAATGTCTATTTCAGGGACTTTGAAACCCAGGGCTCTAGAAATTCAGAATGCCTTTCCATCGTACAGGCTCACAGTTGGGAAAACTAGCAGGCGGCTTGTTCTTTTTAAAGGAGTCAAGTTATAGCTGCTGGGTGTATGAAAACATCTCTCGCTTCCCCTCTCTCTTTCTTTCCCCTGCTAGGAGCAGCGATGTTCTGTCAGTCATCGTGTTTCCCACAGCTGCTGTCACACCACTTGAAAACAGAGCCCAGGTGACCAGACTCCCTGATCCATCCCACAGCCCAAGCAATATGTGAACTGCCATATGTTGCTATGGGTAATTGCTGACGCTAAACAGGTGTATGTCATCACAGCCAACCATCTGGAGGGCAGGAGTTTCACAGAAGGAAGGTAACATTTTCAATTTACCAGAGGCTCTTAAAAGACTTGGGAAGAAAAAGGAGGAGTCTGTGTGTTTATCCTCATTCTCCCATCCCCCCAGCCCCCCCCCCCCACACCATCTTTCTTTCTTTCTTTTTTTTTTTTGCTTTTGCTTTTCATTCAGAAAGTCTGATTGTAAACTCTTAAAAAATGATGCTCTTGCTGCTGTTAGAATTATTTCCCAAGTTCACCAACACTCAGGATCCTTCAATTACCAAGATGCTGTAATTTCCAAAATATTTACAGGGATAACACTATCATATTAAGCTATTATGACAGAAAGGATGGCAGTTTAACCTCATTCAGGTGTTTCTGTGGGACTTTTCTATACATCAATTTAAAATTCTGGGACAAATATGTAATTAACATTTATGTCAAAATGATTGTCTCTTAGTAATTCAGATGTTGGTGTCTGTGTTTCTAGTATACTTGTAACAGAGTAAATGTTTTTTTTTTCTTTTTAATTACCTTGACAAAATATGGTACTTACTAATGTGGATTAAAACTTTTTTTTCACAATTTTTTTTCACAATTTTTCACAATTTTTTCACAATTTTTTCACAATTTTTCACAGTTTAGAGCTTAGACTTAATTTAGACTTAGTGCTGTCAAGGACATTGATGGTCAGTCTAACCCTGTCATTTTACAGATGGCAATAATAATAACAACAACAATGTTGATGGAAGGCATTTATATGACAATTTAAGGTTTGCAATGTGATACCAATAAATTATCTCATTTTACTCTCAAAGTTACCCTGTGAAATAGATATTATAGGTGTCATAATATTCATCGGAAGTCAGGTGGTGCTGAACATAGGACTTGGAGGCAGAAAGACCTGAATTTGGATGCTGCTTCAAACAATTACTAGCCGTGTGACCCTGGGCAAATTGCTTAACCCTCTTTGTCTCAGTTTCCTCATCTGTAAAATGGGGACAATAATTGTACTTAAGTCACAAAATTGTTGAGAAAATCAAGAGAGTTAACCTAAGTAAAGAGCTATATAAATGCCAGTTTATCCTCCTAATAATAATAATAATTATTATTATCCTTATTTTACAGATGAGGAAAACTGATACCCAGAAAGGGATAGTGATTTGCCCAAGGTCAGACAGTAAGAAAGCAGGAAAAGGATCTAAATTCATGTCTTCTGATTTAAAGTCTATATTTTCCATAATACTACATTGTCTCTCACTATTTCTTATGAAATGAAAATGAGTGCTATGAACAACCAAAAGTTATGAATGAACAGGACACTCTTGGTGGGCAACCAAATTTTGCCAAAAATAGATTAGTTCATGCCATAACAAATATATTACTATGTGTCATACTGTTGAATTTCCAGATGATGTCCTGATGCTTGTTACTTAGCTGACACTTTATTTTGTAATACTGTGCACTCTCTATAACAGGGTTTCTTAAAAATGTTCAACTTAAGATCCCTTTTCACTTGAGAAATTTTTACAAGGCCTTGGATATATTGGTATATAAAAAAGGTATACATAACCATTTACTTTTGCCAAAATTTTGTGAACCACCTTCAGTTATACGACCCTATGGGGTCTCGACCCATAGTTTAAGAAGTTTTGTTCCATAGTATGCACCAAGTGGGGCTCTCCCATAAGCCTAAAGGTGATCTGGTTGGTAACATACCCTACCTGAAAAAATAGCCACTATCCTTTTTGGCATACTGATCACATGTGGAAACCAGACCACAGGATGAAAAGTTAGAAGAAGCCATGACTTGAGAGCCATGTGGTTCACTTTTTTTTTTTTTTTTAGCGAGGCAATTGGGGTTAAGTGACTTGCCCAGGGTCACACAGCTAGTACGTGTTAAGTGTCTGAGGCCGGATTTGAACTCAGGTACTCCTGACTCCAGGGCCTGTGCTCTATCCACTGCGCCATCTAGCTGCCCCTGGTTCACTTTTTTATCTCCCAGATCCCTATATAATTTGCATTAATGCTAGTGAAAGGGGAACCAAGTTATATCTATTGATGAACATTGACTCAGCATATCCAGTGCCTGAACTCTCCTCTCTTTTTACCCTTGAGTATCTTGGTTTACTCAACTGAAAAATGAGGTGTTGCATTAGACGATAGGTAAGATTTACTTCCAACTCTAAATCCTTCAATCTTGTGTTCTTTAGACCCTGTTCTGGAAAGTTCATGCAAGAGCGCATCAAATGCAGCAGTTGGCTTCTTTGTAGAGAAGACAAATAAGAAACTAGAAATGTTGCTTCCATGTGGATGCTACTTTTTTTTCATGTAAATGCTATAAATAGCATCCCTATTAGATTCAGAATGGCATATTCAAAGACAAGGATTAAAAGGGGAAAAGGGGAGAAAAACACAAATCTAACTGGTTAGCATGTTAATTTTTATCAGAATAAAAAGGAAACTAACTTAGAAAGATATATTCATTCAAAAACATTAAACACCTACTGTACACAGAGCACAGTGGTAGGTTTATCCTCCGTGTCTAGCACAGTTTTCTGGTACAGTGAGTGCTTAGAGAATGTTTGTTGAATTGATGGATGAATATATAAATTCCTTTAGTTTCTTTTTTATTTGATACATAGTCCCTGCCCACATGGAACTTACAGTCTCATTGATCATAAAACTTCAAGAGCTATTATTAAAACTGGGTTTGAGTTTTATTTTTCCTGCATTTCTTTCCCTGAAACATTCTCTTATCACTTAGTTGTCAAGCATCAATCAAACTTTACAGACTCTCATCATCAAGATTTGCTATTCAGAGATTCTACTGATAAATAACACCAAACTTTCCTGATTCTGCAGTTGGAAGTTACCTTTTCCCCATATGACTTTATAGCATTTTATATTCTTATGCACTTTTTATGAATTAATGAATATCATAATTATATTGTAATTTGCATTATTTGTATTTGTAAATATATCTATTCATGTCCTCTGGATTATAAATTCCTTGAAGATGAAATCATGTCTTAGGTATATTGCTTCTTCAGTCCCTATTAATGCCCTCATATGGTGGGTGCTTAATAAATATTGATGAACAAGTAAATATTGAGAGTATGAAGAATTCATGTCTACTTAAAAATGAAAAATATTGAAGGAAAATTTTCTTTGCTACTTAAGAATTTAATGTCAGGGGGCAGCTAGTTGGCGCAGTGGATAGAGCACAGGCCCTGGAGTCAGGAGTACCTGAGTTCAAATTCTGTCTCAGACACTTAACACTTACTAGCTGTGTGACCCTGAGCAAGTCACTTAACCCCAATTGCCTCACTAAAAAAAAAATTAATGTCAGAAGAAAAGAAGTTAGTGAGTGTCTGAGGCCATATTTGAACTCAGTTCCTCCTGACTCTAGGACTGGTGCTCTATCCACTGCACCACCCAGCTATCCCTCCTTATTATCATTCTTTCAAAAGAAAGTGTTACTGGGCTAGAGAAATAGGGAGCATTCACTCCATAAGAATATTACTCCTCAAGGGTAGCATCTCACCCAGCACCTGGCATAGTGCCTGGCATAATGTAGGTGTTGATTGGCTAAAATAGATCAAATCAAAATTTTAAATGGTTGATGTTCTTTTGATATAATGAAAAGAGTCGGGGCAGCTAGGTGGTGCAATGGATAGAGCACTGGCCCTGGACTCTGGAGTACCTTAGTTCAAATCCGGCCTCAGACACTTAACACTTACTAGCTGTGTGACCCTGGGCAAGTCACTTAACCCCAATTGCCTCACTAAAAAAGAGAAAGAGAGAGAGAGAGAGAGAGAGAGAGAGAGAGAGAGAGAGAGAGTCTAGGACTTAAAGTCAGGAGATATGGATTTAAATATGCATTCCAACATTTATATTAACCATGTGATAATGTGCAAATTACTTGTTCAAATTACTCTCTGAGTCTCAGTTTCTCTATCTGTAAATGAAAATAATAATACCACATTTGCTATCTTTCCCAAAGGAAAGGTTTGAAGAAGACAATTTTAAGCCTTAGAGTAATTTACAAAAAGAGGTTACTACTGTTACCATCTTCATCATTTTAATCATCATCCAGAAACCGAAATAAATAAATAAACTATCTGTGTCAAGTAGGAATCTTAGTATAATCTGGTTCAACTTTCTCATTTTACAAATAGGGAAACAAGGGTTCAGAAAAGTCAAGTGATTTCTTCAATGTCACAAAGGTAGTGTATGGTAGAATCATGCCTCGAAACCCCAAGGAGCTCTCATATCGCTGAACCACACTGCTTCTATTATTTTTCATCAAAGTTCAAGGACCTCAGGCCCATTGACATACTACAGATATAAAAAGTATCTTTCCTAACTATCCAGGGTGTCTAACTTCTTTGTTAAAATGTTATATCTTTGTCAGACAACAGAAGCTTTTTAAGTGAAGAATTTAAACATTGTTCAGGTCAAAGGGACCATTCTCATTGAGCTAGAATCTTCTTCAACACAGAGCCTGTGGATTTGTAAACACATTCCTAGGGCCAAACAAAGCCCTTATGTTTGCATGGAAAGGTATGATTTACCAGAGGACATGAATGATGGTCCTTTTATCTGAACTGTCACTTTAAAAGACATATGCAAACCTCTTACTTTATGCAAATTGCCCAGTTCATCAGGAACCTTGTTGATCAAATTACTGATTTATCAAGATAAGGTTGGTGAATAAAGAAGGAACTTCTCAGTTTCAAGCTGAAAGTCACACTCCACCTGCTCAAAGTCCTGGGATTCCAAGTAAATGAGAAGTTAACCTAAGCTACCTTAATGTTCAAAGAATCCATACAAGTCTTATTGGATTCTCGACACCAGACTTTAGAGATTCCTTTGTCCGAGCAGGAGCCTGTTCTTTAGGAATTTCTAAAAGTTTCTCTGGTAATCCTATAACACTCACTAGAGAGGTTTTGAGAGTTCTTTAATACCTCCCTGTACCTTATACCTTAAAAAAAAGTATTGATCTTAGACACCTACTAAAGAGTAGCAGACTGGAAAATGCGTCAAGGAACTATAAAAAGATAAATTCTAGGAGTCAACTAAACTTCAAAATGGTGAATAAGTCCCTAATGTTATTAGCCTGATGGCAAGAAAGTACTGTTCATGGTCTAGCAAATGTCATGGATTTTAAGTAAAACAAAAGCAACCTCCAAGATTCTTCCTCAGCACCAGAAAAGTAGCTTCCAGCTGGAGCATCTCCTAGGATAATTCCCGAAAGACTCTAATGTGAACATATATATTCTTCCTCCAGAGAGAACTACCAGAGAGAACTATAGAGGCTTAGATAATAAGACTCCTTGAGGGCAAACAAAACAAATTTTCTGACAGTATTATTAGCATCCAATAGAAATAGGTATTCAATAATTTAAACCCAGATCACCATGTACTTGGTTGAAGGGGGAAAGGATTCCCCCTTTAAGTACACTGGGCTGCCTTGGGAGATAGTGAAGTTCCCACAAATGGAGGTATTCAAAAAGAGGATGGATGATCACAGAAGATCCCAGTATTGTAGGCTTTAGAACTAGAAAGGGAACTTAGAGGCTCTTATTTGTCAGGGATTCTATAGAAGTGATTCACTTCTTAACAATAACTGGCTTAGAAGATGTCTAAGATCTCTTCAAGTTTTAGGACTCCATGATTCAAAGGGGAGGAAAGAGCATGTCAGAGGATGAATTGAACTTAAGCTGCAGACATTCTCCCCACTGGTCAGAGCCTAGAAATATTGCAAACTGCCTGTTATGGTGGAAGATCCTTGGTGAGGAGGCAGGACACAAAGAGTTCGATCCTGGGTCCAGCACAAACTGCTGATTGATATTGGATAATCTGTTTAACTTCTCTGAACCTCATATTGCTTCTCAGTAACATGGGATGAGTAGCTACCAACCAACTTCTCACCATGTAGTATTGATATATGTATTGCATGAGATAATATATTTAAAAGTATTAAGCACTAAGATAGCATAGGTAATATCTTCCCTCATGACCTTCACTATTGACCCTCCAGGCCATGTTTCTTCAATCCATATTGGATGAAATGACCTTTGAGCTCCCTTCCAGTTCTAGTTCCACATTCTTAAGATATCCCAGGCCTAGCCATATTTCTGTGAGGCTTCTGCTGAGTCTGAATCTCTCCCAGGTCATTCTTTCAACACAAGAGTCCTAATCCCATGGACTAATCATAGAAAATGTATAAATGAGGTATTATGGAGGCATTGGGACAACGTGCTGAAGCAGAAGAAAGGAAAAAAAATAATAGCACCACACAGTAATAATAATTATAATGATAGCAATAATAGCCAAAACAAAGATGATAACATATTTTATCATCAGATTTCTACAGGGCTTCAAAGTCTATACCCCTGTGAGGTAGGATAGTCCAGACTTGTGTAGTTAGAAGGGTCCTCTATGGCAAGCCAGGGAAGGAGAAGGAAACAAGCATTTTTAAAGCACTTGCCAGGCATTGTGTTAAGCACTATAGAAATGTTATCTCATTTGATCCTCAGAACATCCTGGGAAGTGAATCCCCATTTTACAGTTGAGAAAACAGGCAGCAAAAGTTTAAGTGACTTGCCCAGGGTCACATAGTTAATAAATGTATGCCACTGGATCTGAATTCAGGTGTTCTTGACTCCAGGACCATTATATCTTTTAAAAAAAGAGTTCCCTTTATAACACAATCAATAAATAATTGTCCATTCTTTGCCTGAAGACAATTAGTAAACAGCATTATCATCTCCTAAATCAGCCCACTCTACTTTTGTATGGTATTAATTGTTGGGAAGTTTTTCCTTATATCAAGTATAAATTTCTACCCATTGTTTCTATTTCCATCCTAAGGGTCCAAAAAGAGAAAGCCTAATCCTTCTTTTGTGTAATAACTCTCTAAGTACATAAAGACCTTTATCACAATTGTCTCCTTCCATGTTCTCTCCTACAGAATAATAATAGTTTCTCCAAACTAACTTCACGTGTCATGAACTTGTGAGTCTTCATCATGCTTGTTATTCACTTTTCAAAGTTCTTCCTAACATTTAAACATTTCTTCAATTATGATCTGACCAGGGCAGAGTATAGCAGGATCATCAACTCCTTATTTCCTTGAAGCTTTCTTTTTTCTGGCTCTGTCTCTCTGTTTCTGCCTCTCTTTGTCTTTGTCTCTGTCTCTCTTTCTCTCTTTGTAATTTCAGTCCAAATTAGTTTTCCTGGCTGTAATTTCAAAATAGGAGTTTATGAGCTTGTGGTCCATTAAAAAATCTCAGATCTTTTTCAGATGAGAGTGATCTTTTCCCAGTGATTCCTTACCATCTTGTTGTTTTTTTTTTTACATATAAGGTATTTTATTTTTTCCGTTACATGTAAAGATAGTTCTCAACTTTTGTTTATACAAGCTTTACAATTTCAGATTTTTCTCCCTCCCTCCCCTCCCTCCCCCTCTCCTAGACAGCAGGTAATCTGATATAGGTTATATCTATATATATATATATACACACACACACATATATATCCATAATAACATTAATCCTATTTCTGCATTAATCCTGTTATAAGAGAAAAAAATCAGGGCAGTAATGCAAAACCTCAAAATAGAAAAAAAAACAATAGCACCCAAAACAAAAGAAATAGTATGGTTCAATCAGCATCTATACTCCACAGTTCTTTTTTTTTTTTCTTGGATTCGGAGATCCTCTTCCATCATGAGTTCCCTGGAACTCTTCTGTACCATTGCATTGGTGAGAAGAATATAGTCCATCACAGTAGGTCAACACTCAATGTTGATGATACTGTGTAACCATCTTGTTATTATGAAGTTGTTGTTTGAATTCATATATGATATAGCATTTATTCCTATTAAATTTCATCTTGGGGCAGCTAGGTGGCGCAGTGGATAAAGCACTGGCCCTGGATTCAGGAGTACCTCAGTTCAAATCCAGCCTCAGACACTTGACACTTACTAGTTGTGTGACCCTGGGCAAGTCACTTAACCCCCATAGCCATGCAAAAAAAAAATCATCTTATTAGTTTTGACCCAAGGTAGTTTAATTGCTATTATCCACATTTCACAGGAAATGGAGATTCAGAAAGAGGATAAATCAGCAAGGACACACAGAATCAAGTGACAAACCCAATATTAAAACCCTAGTTTCTGCCCCCAAATTCAAAATTCTTTCTACCATCGTTAAATTTCCTGTATGCCTTAAAGGGAGGTATAAATACAAGTTTTTAGTGTCATATTGAAAAGCCCATTCATAACATGATCATGTACTTCATTAAGCAGCCCACGATGAGTTATGAAACATAGTTGTTAAAAACAATATTTTTTACATTAAGCCAAAAGCTGCTTCCTCTTAATTTCTACTCATTGGTTCTATTTCTGCCTTTGGAAATCACATAGTGCTAGTATGCTTCTTTTTCTACAGGACAATCCTTTTAAAAGTTGGATATACTCCCTTACCCTTTGGTTTATCTTTCTATAATTTTCTTAGGTAATGAGCCCTTTAGGAGGTTAAATGTTTTGTTAGTTTGTTTAGGATACTTTCCATTTTTATGGTCAAATCGATTATTTGGATGATGTGTACAGATTTGAAGATATCATATTTAGATATTTATTATTTAAATATTATAATTATAATATTTGTATGAATATAAAATTTATCTAAATCACTGAAAAATTTTAAACTGAATGGAGACAAGGAAAAAAACCAATTCATAGAAGACTTCTACCTAGATTGAAAATGAGCCATTAATCAGCATTCTCCAGTTATATTTAAGCAGTTGCAAATTCACTTTAAATATATAAACTTTATCCAATGATCAGAAAGTGGACCTGAACATGGAGGGACTGAATTCTATCACTCTTCTCATTCTTACTATAAATGAAACAAAGAAATGGAAGTTTATGCTAAATGGAAGGACAATTCACAGTCTGTCTTTGAAAAGGCAAATAAATAAATTGGCAGAATTTATTTTGCAAACATAGTAATTAAAATATAATTTCATAGAAAATTTAGTCATTAATTCAGTATTCATAGTAAATATTAGGGAAAAAAGACCATCATCAAAATAGTTGCTGCTTATGCACCAACATCTGTTGAAGAGGATGAAGGATAGATAAATTATATGAAGAACTCTATTGAGACCCTATAAATTAAATCAGGATATAGTTTGATACTCAAGCACTTCAATTCAAAAGTGGACAGAGGTGATTATGTTGAGAAATATCTTGGAAAAATATGATGTGTCTCAGGTATAAGAAATGAGAGAGATCAAAGACATGTGGACTACCTAGAAATGCAATATATACATCAAGAATACTTTCTTTGAGAACAGAATTAGAAGGTGCTTTTCCTGAAGAAAAGCCAAAGGATATCACAGAAAAGAACTTAATTATAATTTAACAGACAGGAAATACTCATTTCTGAATCAGCTTCCTCTGTATAGTCAGACCACTATCTTGTTAGAGAGAAGATGGAAATAAAAACAGAACTTGAATGATGAAAAGCAAGAAAAAGATATAGCATGCATTTAGAACAACTTCAACAAGACATATTTTATTGTTTATGAAAAATGGATGAAATAAATAACATTGATACTGATTATAACAATTCAGACAGAAGTTTATCCAATGTAAATAGATGTCCATAATGAAACCTAAAGAGCCAAAATTCTACCTCTGTCATCAAACACTTGATTTCTTGCCAAGCAGAAAATATGGCAGTCAAGATTCAGAATATAAACTCATTAGTCAAATCTTAGAGAGAAGGTGGTAGAAAATTATGAAAAGAATCTCCCAATAAACAATGAGAAGTTGTGGAAGGAAAAAAAAACAAGTCTGCATAAATCTTAGCAGGTTACTTAACTAGGCAAAGTCATTCCAAGGTATATATGGATAAAAGTGGAAGAAGAAAAACAAATGTGAAAAATGGAAAAGGCCTATAATGAATTTTTATAACAGTTTTATTTTTGCCATCAAAGTCAATGAAGTCAACATATTTGGATTCTAATACCAACATCCCAGATGTGCCTCTTGAAAAAGTAGAAATGACACTTAAGAAAAATAAATATGAGAAAAACAAATGGACCAGACCGAACGTGTAAAGCAGAGGTGCTTGATGGATATATGACAAAATGTTGAAAGACTGATTTTCAAGGTCTCTAAAGGAGAAGAAAATACCAAAATCATAGAAAAATCTCAAGCCCTGTTATTACCATGCAAAAAGTTGGTCTTAATAATTACCATCTTATTTGTTCACATATTATATATATATATGTAATTTTTAAATGAAAGTAAAATATTAAGGGAATCAATCCTTGAAGTCCAGCATTGAATAAGAAGAGGAGAAACAGGCAGGGTTGTCTTTGGGAAATTGCATGATTCTCTTAATCACTTCAAATTTCTCTGTGAAAAAAGACCCATCTTTATTACCAATGTTCTTCTAGTGATATTGTATGGCTGTTAGTCATTGAACACTACAGTCTCTGAAGAACTGGAATTGGAGCCCACTCATCTGCACATCAAAGATTATATTCTCTCTCTTCCCCCTCTCTTTCTTCATAGATAGATAGATATAAAGATAGAGATATACACACACACATATATATATATATATACACATACATATGTGTTTATGTATACACACATAGGCATTACATATGAAATGTAAAAATTTAGAATTAAAAAAGTATTTCTTTGCCTTTCTTTAGTATTTTTATAAGCCTTGAAAGATTTTAGTAGTTTCAGGTAATGCTTTTACATTTGTCATTGCTTCTATGGAACCCCACTCCCCTGCCAAATTTCTTATAAGCCTCATGATGATGGAAATGTAACTGGAAGGCCATTCCTAAATCTATGTTCCTCTGATCCAAGGGATATGGCAGCAGAGCTATAATTACTCTGGAATAGTAGTGTCAAACTCAAGTAGAAATATGAGCCATTAAAATGTATATAAGGATCAGGGCAGCTAGGTGGTGCAGTGGATAAGGAACTGGCCTTGGTTTCAGGAGAACCTGAGTTCAAATCCAGGTTCAGACAACTGACACACTTCCTAGCTGTGTGACCCTGAGCAAAGTCACTTAACCCTCATTGCCCTGGAAAACAATGTACATAAGGATCCCTATGGATCACATATTCATTTAGAAAACCACATATCATCATTATCTATATTCTATTGTTAAGTGTTTCTCAATTTCATTTTAATCTGTTTGGGACAGTACTTGGGAGTCTCATAGGCAGCTTGCTGTGTGTTTGATACCTTTACTCTGGAAGAACCTCCTAAGTTAAAAAAAAAGGTTCACGTAAGGTCTTAGTAACTATGTCTGGTATCTGAGGACCGGACTAAGAGTAAAATGTTTTATCATAGGAATACTGAGCACCAAGTGATGAATGGTTTTTTGGCCATACAAAAATCAAGAAAAGATTGTCTGCTCTGCAATAGAGAAGTTGGGATCTATTTTAGTAGATAGAATACTGACAAGATAAAATTTAAAAATCAATGAAATATTGAAATGTTGAAATAATGCATTTCCCTAACATTTTTCTTTTGTACATATGCATTTAAATCTGGCTTCTTAGAGAGCTCCTTGTGTAGCTATACTGGTTTCTTTAGTAAGTTACTCCTTTTATTTTTTTTCACCTGGATTCTTGTGAATCATGAACCTTTTTAAAATCTTAAGTCATAGAATCATTTCTGTCTTTTCTCTAAACTCAGTGTAATCAACTTCCTAGATTCAAGGATATATGTTCATCTATTCCTAGTGTCTAATTTTCTTCATGTTATAAATTTAAACACAATGTGGGCATCTTTTTATTTCCACATTGACAATCAACTAAAAGGAGAGAAAGACTGTGAATAAAGTTAGTACTTTTAGACACCAGAAAAATGAAAAAAAATTGTTTAAAGGGAAGTAAAAAATGATAAAGTTAACATATTAGAGAAAAAATAAGTAGAATAGAACATTAGTACAATGGAAATAAATCAAATTACGGTTATTTCTTTTCAGACCAGTATGATTGACAAACTCTGGTCAAGTATTTTTTTAAATTGAGAGAAACACAAATAATTAAAATTTGAATTGAAAAAGGAGAGATCATAACAACAAAAATAAGAATATAACCAAGGAGTATTACATTTAATAAATTAAAGAACTTTAATGAAATGTAAAATTATTAACAAATATAAAATAAACAAGACTGATATACTAGGAAATTACTATGTGTAATCAGAGGCCTTGGAATATGATATTCTGGAGGGCAAAAAGCTAGGATTACAACGAAAAATCACCTACTCAGCAAAACTAAGTATAAGCCTTTGGGGCAAGGATGGGGGTGAGGGGAATGGATATTCTACTAAGTAGAGGACTTTCAAGCATTTGACGTCCAAATTCAAGACTCAAGAGAAGCATAAAAAGATAAACAAGAAAGGGAAATCATAAGGGTAAATTGTTTATATTCCTACCTGGGAAGATGATACTTGTAACTCATAAGAACTGTTTCATCACTTGGGTGGTTTGAAAGAGTATATCTAGGCAGAAGGCACAGGTGTGAGTTGAATATGATGAGATGGTATCTAAAAAATAAAATTAAAGGGTGAGAAAAAGGAATATCCTGGGAGAAAGGAAAAAGGAAAGGTAGAATGGTGTAAATCATCTCACATAAATTAGGCAAGAAAGGGCTTTTATAATGGAAGGGGAGGAGGAGGTAGCAGGGAATGCTTGAACCTTACTCTCATCAGAATTGGCTCAAAGAGGGAAAACATACACACTCAATTGGGTATGTAAACCTATCTTACTCTACAAAAAGTAGGAGAGAAAGAGATTAAAATAAAGGATGGGTGCTCATAGAGGGAGGGTGGATTGAAGGAGGCAGTAGTCAGAAAGAAAATACTTTTGAGGAGGGATGGGTGAAAGGAAAGAGAAGATAGAATAAAAAGGGGGGAAATAGGGTGGAGGGAAATACAGTTAGTAGTCATAACTGAAAAAAAATTTGAAACAAGTTTCTCCGATGAAGGCCCCATTTCTCAAATGCATTGAGAAATGAGTCAAATTTTTAAAAATGAGTGGTTTCCCAATTGATAAATGTTAAAAAAATATGAACAGTTTTTAGATGAAATAAACAAAGCTATCTGTAGTCATATGGAAAAATATCCTAAATCACTATTGGATAAATGCAAATTAAAACAATTCTAAGGTACTACCTCATACCTATTAGATTGGACAAAAAAGAAAAATGACAAACAGAGGGTATGTGGGAAAACTGAGAAACTAATGCATTGTTGGTGCAGTTGTGAACTAATTCAACCATTATGTAGAACAATTTTGGACAATGACCAAATATTTATCATAGCTCTTTTCTGGTAGCAAAGAATTGGTAATTGAAAGAGTGTTCATCAATTGGGGAATGGCTCAACAATTTGTGGTATATGATTATGATGAAATACTATTGTGCTACAAGAAATGATGAGCTAGGATCTCTCAGAAAAACTTAGAAAGACTTACATGAACTGATACAAAGTGAAATGAGTAGAACCAAGAGAAAATTGTACACAGTTACAGCAATATTGTAAAATGATTATCCTAACACCATTATTTTCACCATGATGCTATGTAGTTGTGACTCATTGAATACCACAATCTAAGAAGTATCAAAATTACAGTTAATTCCAAGGACAACACAATGGAAAGAATCATGGTGGTGATAAGTGAGCTTTGATAACAACTAGGACTGAAATTCATGAAGTGAAAAAAAAGACAGCAAGTGGAAAAAATACTATATATAAAACTTAAGGATATAAAACTATTTCACTTTTAAGGAGGCTCATTCAATTGCATATCATAACCTGAGAAACATATTCTTCATCCATTTTTTTTTTCCTTATATGCATCACTAGGAAAATTTGTTTTGAATGACTACAAGTCCAGGCCTAATTCAATGAGCACATAGTTATCCATAAACAGTAACACCAGAGAATCCATCCACCACTTGTACTTTGTATATGGAGGCCTCCATAACAGAAGTTGATATATTTAGCCATAATATATCTGTCTCTTTTATGCTCCAATTGATGCTGATAGAGAATCATTGAGCAAAGTTATCTATGTAGATGCAACTAAAAAGGAATTTTGTCTGGCTTTCCCACATGTATGCAAGATAACAGATGTGAGGAGGAAAGCATTTGATATTATTTTTGCTCTACTAATTTAAAAACTGTTTTGTCAACAACAGAAAAAAAAATTTAAAACATTGCTGGATCTTCAAATTTCTACAACTGTCCACTATGGCACTGTAAAAATATGGGCTGCCGTAAAGCAAAATCATCATAATCCTGATTGTGTCATCCTGTTTTTTTCATCATAGATACCCTAGAAAATAAGACATTAAATTTATACAGCACACATACTTAATGTCTTTTTAAAAATTTTTAATAGATTTTAATATCTTTTTTTAACATACTCTAACCTGATCATTCAAATAACTGTATTGAAAATGCACCAGAGTTTTCATTATCCCCATTTTTAAGATGAGGAAACTGGAGGTCAGAAAAATTAAGTGCTTTTTTCATGGTCGCCTAACTGATTATCAGAGGTTTACCTGATTGCAAGTCCTGTGTTGCTTACTCTATACCACATCTGAGACACATATGGACAAGGTTTCTAAATATGTTTAAAGTTTCAAAAGTAGGTACTTGGGTCAGAAGGAATAGATTTTTTTTCTTGGTCATTATTATTACTATTATTTTTTTTTGTAATAGCTTCTTTTCTATTACTTTAGAATTCTTCCATATTTAAGATATCCAGTTTGATTTCTAGGCTCAATTTCTGCATTCTTGTTTCCTTAACCCTTGTAAGTGAAGTTATTCTCTTTTTTTTTTTTTGTGGGGCAATGAGCTTTAAGAGTGACTTGCCCAAGGTCACACAGCTAGTAAGTGTCAAGGGTCTGAGGTTAGATTTGAACTTAGGTCCTCCTGAATCCAGGGCCAGTGCTTTTTCCACTGTGCCACCTAGTTGCCTCATGAGGCTATTCTACTGAAAGGAAATGGTAGATATGGTTGCTGAACTGCTATTAAAGATTTTTCAAAAGATCATATAAAATGGGGGGAGAGAGGAGGGAGGAAGAGAGTGGAGAGATGCTTAAGGATTGGGGAAGGGCAAATATTCATGTTTTTGATAAAAGAAAGAGAATTGAGGTTATAAACTATAAGCAATGATATTTATTGAGTCTTGGCAAAATTCTAGGATCCTTTATTAAAGGGCATGATTAGTTAACATAGAAAATGGAGGAGTGAACACAAAAAGCTAACATAGCTTCATCATTGCTAATAATAGGGATAGGGACTGAACTGTGCTATAACTGGTCTAGAGAATTCCTTGAGGAAGAAGTTCTCTCTAACCAATGAAAGTCTACTTCTTCACTACAATTTATAATCTTAGAGAAGAAATTCTTAACCTATGGTCTCTGAACTTATTTCTTTCAAAATATATATACAGTGGGGGGGGCAGCTAGGTGATGCATTAGGTAAAGCACCAGCCCTGGATTCAGGAGGACCTGAGTTCAAATCTGGCCTCAGACACTTGACACTTACTAGCTGTGTGACCCTGGGCAAGTCACTTAATCCTTATTGCTCTGTCCCCCCCAAATATATATATGTGTGTGTGTGTGTGTGTGTGTGTGTGTATACATACATACAGACATATATATACATACATACATACATACATATATGCACACACACAGTGTCTCCCCAAAAATGTGCTGCACAAAGACTTTGGGGAGTTCCCTTATATATTTTGATGATATTTCAATATAATTGGTTTCCTTTGTAATCCAATGTATTTTATTTTATTCAGTTAAAAACATTGTTCTGAGGAGTCAATAGGTTTCACCAGATTGCCAAAGGGGTCTGGGACAGAAAAAAGGTTAAGAACCCCTATCTTACAGAGTTTCTATAACACTAAGTTGTTAAGTGACTTCTCCAGGGTCATAGAAAATATGTGTCAAAAGTCAGATTTCAACTGAGCTCTCTCTGGCTCAGAAGTTAGGAGTATATATTATTGCCTCTCTCATAGATAATAATAGTACTTGAAATTTATATAGCATTTTACACCCATAATATAAACTTATTTTCCTTGCAATTATATAGAATAAATAATAAACATGCCATTATTCCCTATAGATAATGACATGAAAGGGACCTTCTTTAAAATAATCAAAAGTCTATCTTTAAAATAAGAGATAGAACTGTTTAAAAGGAGAGATACTGGAATCTTTTCAATATGAGTATTGTACAATAGGGAAGCTCTTTCTCCACATTATTGCTTGACATCATTCTGGAATTATTAGCTGTAGCAATAAGACAAGAGAGAGAAATTAAGTGTATAAACATCATTAAAGAGGAGACAAAATAATCACTATTTAAAAAAACAAAACAAAACCCAAACCAACCAACAACTTAAAAGTGCTATACTTAGAGAACCCAAGAGAATTAATGAAGAAACTGAGACAATTAATGGCTTTAGCAAATTAGAAAACTATAGAATTTATTGATAAACATCATTAGAATTTCTACATGATACTGACAAAACACAGAAGGAAATGATATAAGAAATTCCATTCAAAATAGCTACAAAATAAATAAAATATCTGTGACAACCTACCAAGTCTCACTAAGGACCTATATAAATACAATACAAAACACTTAAACACTTTAGAGGAAAAAAATTTAATTCAATGAGCATAAAATGTTTTAATCTTGAGGGAAATAATAAAAAAGTAAAAATAAAAGGGGTGTAACATTACCCAGTCTCTATTATCTTATAAAGAAGTAATCCTCAAAAGTAATTGGTTAAAAAAAATTAATTAGATTAGTGTAACTGTCCAGATCTACAAGAAAAAGCAGAAAATAAGAATTAGTGCTCAAGCTTTTTATTTCAAGAACAAAAATTACTGGAGGAAGGGTGACCTATTTGAAAATTGATGCTAGAAAAACTGTTAAGGTCTATGAACCAATGCAAGCTGATGTGGTCAAACAGGAGATGGAAAGTTTAAACATTAACATCAGCATGAACTTCAATGGATAGGAATGAGTGAATTTAATTCAGGTGATCATTATGTATACTGCTATAGGCAAGAATCACCTAGAAGAAATACAGTAGCCCTCAGAGTCAATAAAAGGGTGAAAAAAGTAGTACTAGGGTATAATCTAAAAAATGACATGATGATATTCGAAAACAAGGCAAACAATTCAACATCGTAGTAATACAAGTTTATGCTCCAACCACTGATTCCTAAGAGACCAAAGTTGATTAGTTATGTTAAAACTTTTAACTTTTAGAAATAACACCAAAAAAGATGTCACATTCATTACAGGGGGTTGTAATGCTAAATTGGGAAATCAAAAGATAATTGGAATAATAGACAAGTTTAGCCTTGGAATATAAACAAAACATGTCATAGACTAATAGTGTTTTGTCAAGATAACTCATTAGTCCTAGACAACACTATTTTTCCACAAGCAAAAGTTGCCTCTACAAATGGACATCTTCAGATAGTCAACAGTGAAATCATATTGACTGTATACTTTTCAGCCGAAGGTCACAAATCTTTATATAATCAGTTAAAACAAGACTTTGAACTGACTGTTGCTCATATCATCAGCTTCTTATTGTAAAATTCAGGCTTAAATGGAAGAAAATAGGGAAAACCCTCATATCATATAGGTATGATGTTAATAACATACCTTATGTTTATGAAGTAGAACTGATTGATAGATTTAAAGGATTAGATCTGGCAGGTAGAGTGCTTGAGTAACTATTGACAGGGGTTCACAATATTGTATAGGAAACAGCAACAAAAACCATTCCAAAGAAAAAGAATAAGAAAGCAAAATGGCTGTCTGACTATGCTTTACAAATAGCTGAGGAAAGAAGGAAAATGAAAGGGAAAAGAGAAAGGGAAAGATATAATCAACAAAATGCAGAATTCCAGAAAATAGTAAGGAGATTTAAGAAGGTTTTCTTTAGTGAGCAATGCAAATAAATAGAAGAAAACAATAAAATGGGAAAGACAAAAGATTTCTTCAAGAAAATTAGATATCAAGAGAATGTTTCATGCATAAATAGGTATGGCAAATGATAAAAATGGTAGGGACTTAGAAGCAGAAGAGATTAAGAGGAGGTAGCAAGAATATTCAGGAGAACTATATAAGAAAGATCTTAACATCGTCAATAACCATGATGGTGTGGTTACTACTGATTTCGAACCAGACATCCTGGAGAATGCAGTGAAATAGGCCTTAGAAAGCATTGCTAACAAAAAGGAGATGATTGAATTCCAAGATGTTGACTTTTTTCTCATGACTCTCCTGCATCTCTTTCATTTCTCTTTCTGTTCTTTCCTCCACCTCTCTAAATCTTCCTTCTATCTCTCCTACTTTCTCTTCAAAGTCCCTTTTGAGCACTTCCATGGCCTGAGACCAATTCATATTTTTCTTGGAAGCTTTGGATGTAAGGGCCCTGAGGTTGCTATCCTCTTCTGAGGGTGCACCTTGATCTTCCTTGTAACTAAAGAAACTTTCTATAATTCTCAACTTTCTTTGCTTGCTCATCTTGCCTGTCTTTTACTTGACTTTTAGCTTCCTCTTACAGTTGGGTCCTACTTTCAAGCTACACTGTCCCAATTTTCAGAGAGTCCCAGGTGTTTTGGTTTGAGGGAGGGCAGGTTTTTCTCTTGTCTGGCCTATTCTCTGGTCTCAAGATGACCTCAAGCCAATTTTCTAATTAACCAGCCAGCAGAGCTTTGTGGGTTGTGGTTCTTAGATTAGATGAGCCTGTGACCCTCCCCAACCTGGGCCTCCCACTGCTTTGATTTCTTCCTGGTTCCCTGCTAGGGTGGGATAGCTGAATTCCTCCTTAGGTCCCATGGACACCCCTGTATTTCCCCCCTGGCCAGCTGTTCAGCCCTCTCACCCAACTGTAAGTTCAGTTCCAGAAGACACTGGTACTGTAGGTGATTTGAAGGATCACAGCATGACTGGGGTCTGTGTTGGTGTGATTGCAGGTTTGGACTCTTCTAATAGCCCAGCACTGCCCCCTCTAATCTGTCTTTGGCTGGAAAATAATCTCAGACCATGTTTTTGTGTTTTTTGCTGCTCCAGGGGCTGTTTTATTGCTGTTTGAGGGGTAATTGTATCAGGAGTTATGTGCACTTAATGTCTTTCCTCCACCATCTTTGATTCTATTCTTATAATCCAGATGATAGAATTCCAACTGAGCTATTTAAAATACTGAGCTACTTAAAATCCATCTATTAAAGTGTTGAATTCATTATGCCAGCAAATTTGGAAAACTCAACAGTTGCCTCTGGATTGGAAAAGATCAGGTTATTTCCCATTCCTAATGAAGGGCAATGCCAAAGAATGTTGAAATTACCAAACAACTGGGCCCATTTCACATGCAAGCAAATTCATGCTTAAAACTTTCAAGCTAGGTTTCAGCAATGTATAAACTAAGAAATAACAGATCAGGCTGGTTTTCAAAGAGGCAGAAGAACTAGAGACCAAATTGCCAACATTCACTGAATTATGGAGAAAGCAAAGAGTTTCAGGAAAAAAAAATTATTTCTGCTTCACGGACTACACTAAAGCCTTTGACTGTGTGGATCACAACAAAATGTGGCAAGTCCTCAAAGGGATAAGAGTATCAGATTATTTTACCTTTCTCCTAAGGAACCTGAATGAAGGTTCAGAAGCAAAACTAAGAACCAATTATGGAATAACTAACTGGTTTAAGATTGGAAAAATTGTATGACAGAGTTGCATATTTTCATATTTTTTATTTAACTTTTATGCAGAGAACTTCATGTGAAGTACTAGGCTGGATGAGGAAAAAGCCAAAAGTGAGGTTGCCTAGAGAAATATCAACAATATGCAAATGTAGGCAGCTAGGTGCCACAGTGGATAAAGCACTGACTCTGGATTCAGGAGGATCTGAGTTCAAATCCAGCCTCAGACACTTGGAATTTACTAGCTGTGTGAACCTGGGCAAGTCACTTAACCCTCATTGCCCCACCAAAAAAAAATTACAAATTACAAATTCCACTAAGATTATGAAAACTGGTCCCTTTACTTTCTGGCAAATAAACAGAGAAGAAATGGAAGCAGTGTCAGATTTTGTTTTTTGGGCTTAAAGATCATTGCAGACAGAAACTGCAACCATGAAAAAAATAAGTTTGCTTCTTGGAATGGAAGCTATGGCAAATATGGACAGAATACTAAAAAGCAGACATATCACCTTGTCCACAAATGTTCATATAGTCAAAACTATGGTTTTCCCAGTAGCAATGCTATGAGACCTGTATTATAAAGGAAAACTAAGTACTGCAGAATTGATGTTTTTTAATTGTGCTGGAGAAAACTTTTATGAGTACATTGGACAATAAGGAGATTAAATCAGTCAATACTTAAAGAAATTCATTCAGACTATTTATGGAAGGATAAATACTGAAACTGAAACTTGAATACTTTGGCCACATAATAATAAGGCAACTCATTGGAAGAGACCCTGATTGAAGTCAAAAAGAGAAGGGAATGGCAGAAGATGATGTGGATAAATAGTGTCATGGAAGCAACGTGAGCTTGGATAGACTTTAGGAGATAGGGGAGATTCTGGCATGCTATGGTCCATGGGGTCATGGAGTCAGACACAACTGAATGAATAAACAACAGATATGAAAACTAGAAAGCAGTTTTGCCAGTATAAAATGAATATAGCCCCTGTTCCAAAACCATTAGTGTGGGACTGTCTCCTTATTGGTGAATATTAATGCCCTGTTCTTCACAAGGGGCAGGACAGAGTTGGCAAGAGAGCTCCAGCCTTCTCAAATCTTCTTAGGGACTCTTTAAGCCTTGAGTCATTTTGAATGCTTTTGGTGTCTCACATCTGGAAAGATGTGAGAAGAGCTGTCAGTATCCATATTATGTTCTTGTCTTTAGCTTACTACAGTAGAGATTTCAGGAGGTGTCCCCTTGGGTGAGATCTGGAAACTCTCTCTCTTGGGTTGGGCTGAATTATCTAACTCACAATAAGACAACTTCTTCAATCTATATCATCCAGTATATATTATCTTATGTATACCTTCTTTGATTTTTGTTTTACTACCAATTTGGATAAATGGGATTCTTTGCTATTTCCTAATTGTTCTCAAATGAAGAGGAACCTTTTACAGCTATGACACAGGAGAAAGATTCCTAATAAATGAAAAGGGATTTTGTTGTTGTTCTTCAGTCTTGTCTGACTCTTCATTTGGGGCTTTTGGCAAAGATTTGGGAGTATTTTGCCATTTCCTTCTCTAGCTCATTTTTATGGATCAGGAAACTGAGGCAAACAGGGTTAAATGCCTTGCCCAGAGTAACACAGTTAGTGTATGAGGCTGGATTTGAACTTAGGTCTTCCTGACTTCAGCCCTACCCCCAAATAGACAATTTTCAATCATATACAGTTTAAAAGCTTTTGAAAACAATAAAAAATAATTAATCCATATAATTGAAATTGTCTATTTTTTCCTTTATTGATTCATTTATTCCTTGTTTTGTAATACATTCCTCCACTAAAAGCAGTTGTGAAAGATGAGACTTTCTATTGTCCTTTTTGTTGTTACATCATTATTTCATTTGTACCTTGGTAATTACAATGGAATGCAGCTTAAGGTTTTGGGTTGGAGGCAGGTCATTATACATTGGTCAAAGCTAAATGGTTTGCATCATTCAATTCCATTGGTTGACATGACCTTAGGGTGGTCCAAATTAAAATGAGCTCTAAGATGACTTCAGGAAAAAGTGTGAAAAAGACTCTTGCTGAAGGGCAAAAGGCAAAATCCATTATCTAGGTGTGGTTTAATCCCTTCTAGGAGCTAGACAAAAGAATCAATCTCCATTCCTATTGGACCCTTGAGCTCACACCCAAAGGAGATTCCAGTAAAGAATTGGACTTTCTGAAGTGGGGGAGAAAAAGTGACTAAAACTGAGTTTCTGGGTCCCCAAGAAATTCATTATTAATAATTATTTTCTCACAAAGGTATTATGTGAGTATTGCTTAGCCTGTGGAAAATTCTTTATGAAGTGATTAGTGTATAAAGAATACATTTTTTTAAAGCTCAAAGGGGAAATTATAGATTTTTATAGGAAAATAATAATTAATGAAGAGTTTAAAAAAACAAAGACCAAGAAACCATTAACTAAAAAAAAAAAAGGAAGGAAAAAACAATTTACCAAAATTCCCAAATTCCCCCAATAAAAATGAAAGAAGAAAGACCAAGGACTAGTAAGGATATAAAGAATCTTATAAGAGAATATTGTACACAACCAACTGATAACAAAATATGAAGGCAGAAGAAATGTGTCAAGTACAAATAAACAAATAAGCACTTAAATAAATAATATCCAATTGTCAGAAAAAATATAATCCTCTAAATAAGCCAATATAATCAAAAGAAATTTAATGAGCCATTAACAAACTGCCATGTTAAAACAAAACAAAACAAACCCAGGACCAGATGGATTCACTAGTGAATTCTATCAAATGTTTAAAGAACAAATATTCACAAATATAATCTTCAAAAATTGAATAAGCTTACATATTGCCCAATTATTTTTTTGAGACATATAATATCTGGAATCTCAAATAAGAAAAAGTCAGAGAAAAGAACTGTAGACCAATATCATGAATCAATATTGATGAAAGAAATGAAATAAAATCCTTATAAATAGAATCTATCAAATTTATAAAATTTTCACTATTAATAATTAGGATTTATTTCAGAGATGCAATGATATTTCTATAGTAGAGGAAAGTAGAATGATCATTCATATTAATAGTAAGCATAATTAAACCATATACTCATATCAATAGATACAGAAAATACATTTCAATATAAAATACAATATCCATTTATGTTTAAAAAGATAACTATAATAGAATTTTCCTTTAACAAATACAAAGTATTTATCTAAATCCAGTCCAATATGGAAACCATGAAATTTCCCACTAAGAATAGAGGCTGACTGACCAATATGCACATTTTCATTGAACTTTGAAATTCTAGATGAAGACAAAAGAATTAAATTAAAATATTAAGCCTCAATTAAAGCAAGTTAAATACCTGCATTTGTGAATGATGTGATGGTTCATTTAAAAAATCCAAACCAATCAACAGAACAATTGAAGTAATCGATTTTATGAGAAATGCTTAGAAATCATCAGCATCCCTATAGATTTCAAATTTGAAAATGAGGGGAGGGGGCAGCTAGGTGGCATGGTGGATAAAGCACCAGCCCTGGATTCAGGAGGACCTCAATTCAAATCTGGCCTCAGACAATTGACACTTACTAGCTGTGTGACCTTGGGCAAGTCACTTAACTCTCATTTCCCTACGAAAAAAACCTCAAAACTATAAGAAAAAACAAAAAGAAAAGAAAAGAAAAGAAAAGAAAAGGTGACATGTCTAAAATAAAAATTAAATTAAATTAGATGAGGGGAAAAATGATAGCAAAATGTTTGAAATAAACAGAAAATATATTCCTATCTTGGAATTAACATTACAAGAAACATATAGAATTTGTACAAGATTAGTTATACCTTTTTAGATAAATAAAGGAAGAAATAAATGATAAAAAAGACATTCAATGTTAATATTTAACCCACATAAATCTGTAGATTTAATATTGCACTGGTCAAAATGTTAACATACCATATTGAATTGGATAAGACCATAATATTTTTGTATGGAAGAATAAGAATTCAAGAACACAAAGGGTAATTATTAAAAAGGAAAACAGAGAAAGATGATACCCAGATTATCCTATAAAGAAGGAATTAGCAGAAGTATTTGATATTGGATAAAAGAAGATCAGTGGATTAGGGTGGGAAATAATGACCTGTAACCATTTGCATAGAGTAATTTATATTTTAATAAACTTGGAATCACAAAACATGGGAGAAAGTACCCATTGTTCAACATAAATTGCCAGGAAAACTATAGGGCAGTTTGACCAAAATGGCAACAATGCAGTAACCCATATGATACATCATAATAAATTTAAAATGTACCACAAATCTAAATATTTGTAAAATACAATAAAATAGTGATCAAGGAAAATTATATTCTTCACACTTTCAGTATAGGGATACTTTTTTAAGAAGTCACAGCATACAGGAAATTAAATAAATAAATAAATATATACATATATATAAACATTTGACTATATGAAAATTAACACTTTTGTAAAAGAAAATATGCATAGAGTATAGCAAGAAAAAAACTGGAGAACATTTTTGACTTGAAAAATTCAGATATAAAATTAATAAGGAGATGACATAAATTCATAGGCATAATAACTATCTTTTAATAGATAAATAGTCAAAGGATATGAGCAGGAAGTTCTCAAAAGAAAAAAAAGCAAAATTATTAATAATCAACTTGGTTTATCCCATTTACAAGATGGTTTTATTGGGGTATGGTCATTGTGCATTCTATAACTTCTTGGAGATACAGGTGAGAGTTGGGTGACAAGTGGACAGCATCGGTAGATGAGCAAAACTGAAAAGGGCTCTCAAAGCCCTCATATATAGACTAGTCCTTCCTAAACACTCCCTAAACCCATACACTTAACATATAAAAGGGAAATAGAGGAACATTTTACAAATTATTTTGTCTAAATATGTGACAAAAGAATTGTAAGTTGAAATGAACTGGACAAATATCTGCAAAAATAAAAAATGCCATGGTGAACAGAAAAAGAAAGAAAGAATTTAATTAATTCAGGATGAGTTAAAGGAAATAGATGAAACTTAAATGAACCCCCAAAAGAGAAAAATAGGTCCAGTAGAATTTCCAAGTTGTTGTTGTTCTTCACTCTTGAAAACACCAGAATTCAAAAGTTTATTCTAGCAAGTATTCAAAGTAAAATTCGCTCCAATATTACATAAGTGAAAGAAGATACCCTACCCAACTAATCCTATGAAACAAATATGGTACTGCTATTAAAGCAAGGAAAAGATAAAATAGAAACAGGAAAAAACCACCAACAACTATTAGCTAATGCTTATCACACACACACACACACACACACACACACACACACACACACACACACACACATATATATTTTAGGAAAGTAGGAAAGAAGTATAGCAACTTATTCAAAAGATACAGTATTTGGGCAGCTAGGTGGTGCAGTAGATAAAACAACAGCCCCAGGGCTGTTCAGGAGGACCTGAGTTCAAATCCAGTCTCAGACACTTGACACTTACTAGCTGTGTGACCCTGGGCAAGTCACTTAACCCCAATTGCCTCACCAAAAAAACCCCCCAAAACAAGAAACAAATGATACAGTATGGCAAAGATGGTATTATATCAGGACTGCAGGGTTAGTTCAATATTAGGAAAATTATAATAAACATTTGAATCAATATTAATAATATTGTGACCCAAATAAAATGGTTATATCAATAGATGCAGAACAACCTTTGATAAAACACACATTTCTGTTAAAACATTAAGTCATAGAACTAAATAGACTTCTCCTCAATATGGTAAACATTATTTATCTAAACCCAAGAGCTATCATTATCTGTAATGAAGAAATGCATGAAACCTTTCCAAAAAGATCACAATGAAACAAGGATGTCCATCATTACCACAATTACTTGATAGAGTTCTAGAAATACTAGCTATTGTAATTTTATAAACAGATAAAGTTGTAGGAATAAACAATTTTTAAAAAGAAAATTTTCAGTAATTGAAGATAAGATGATGGATTACTTAGAAAACCTGAGCAATTCAACTAAAGTAGATTAAAATAATTAAGTTGGGATATGAAATAAAATGACAAAATCATTATTATTACCTATTACGAATAAAACCCAATAGAGACAGAGGCAGAAATTCCATTAAAAATAACTGCAAAATTTATGAAATATCTAGGCATGTGCCTACCAAGATAAATTTAGGATTTATTTGAATACAACTACCAAACATTATTTATAGAAATAAAAAAGTGGGGCAACTAGGTGGTACAGTAGCTTAAGCAACAGCCCTGTATTCAGGAGGACCTCAGTTCAAATTACTGGGTCACACTAATTTAATAAAAAGTTAATACAAACAAATTTGTAGGGTTAGTTCCATACCAATCAAATTACCAAGGTGTTACTTGATAGAAGTAGACAAAATAGCACATTTAATCCAGAAGAATTAAAGGTTAAGAATCCTAAGGGGAATATTGGAGGAAAATGTAGGAATGAAGGGAACCTAGCAAGATCAGGAGTCCAACTATGAAGAAGGAGTCGTGGGTTCAAAAATGGCAAAGTGGACTAATAGGACAGATAACAAAAGCTTGGTAGTAGAAATATAGTAGCAGAGAATTTTATAAACCCAGGGACACAAATTACTTAGGTTAAGACTCACTATTTGATGACAAAAATTGCTTTAAAAATGTAAGCAATTTGGTAAGAATTAGTTTAAACCAATACCTCATACCTAATACTATACACATTAAGCACCAAATAGATGGTATCCTAACTAGAACTCATATTATAAACAAACTAGACACAAATAGAAAGAGATAGCTTTCTCCATTCTGCATAAAGAAATTAAACAATGTTCTAGAGATAATTAAGAAAGAGAAAAAAGATAATTTCAGGCTTAGAAAGGAAACAGTTAACTTGAAAAAAAATCTTTATAGTATATTTATCAAATAAAGGACTGATATCCAAGAAAGACAGAGAATTGTTATAAATACACAAGAACAAGAGACATTTTTCCAATAGATAAATTACCTAAAGAAATGAGCAGGTACTTTTTTTAAAAGAAGAAATGCAAACTATCAACAATTATATAAAATGTGCTAATTCATCAATAATTGTATAAGATGCCCCAATGCATTTGTTGATCATAAAAGATATGCAATTTGAAAGAAATCTAAAGATTCACCTCATATTCATCAGACAGGCAAAGATGACAAGAAAATGAGAGTTGTAGAACAGGTTGTGAGAAGACACATACAGAAATGAATTTATGGTATAGCTAAGGATTGGTCCAAACAATCTGGAAATCAATTTCAAATTATTCCCCAAAGTTACTAAGCTGTAATTTTCTTTGACTTAGGGATATCACTACTGGGCATATAACCCAAGGAGATCAGGAACAAAGAGAAAAGATGTATACATCAAATTTTACTATTATTATTATTATTTACATAATATTAAAATATTTTTTCTATTAAAGAATTTCAAAATGATTGACCATAGCTTACGAAATTGCTGAACTAATTATGACATGTAACTATAATGAAATACATAGGTACGTAAGAATTATAATTATGATTGATTCAGAGAAATTGGGAGAAGAATTATATGATGTTGCAAAACTAGAGAAATAATTTTGGCAAAGACTACAGTAATACAAAAAAAATTAATATTAAAAGACAACTTTTATCAATACTCAGAAAAGAGGAACAGAATGAAACATACATTTTCAATTATAGCTCCTATGTTGATTAATTTAGCATTACATAATTATTTGTTATAAGGAAGGACTTCTATTTGGGAAAGAGAAGTTTGGTGGGTAGTGATAAAGATGACAAAGTAGAAAAGATAATGTAAAATATACAGAAAAAAGAAAGGAAGCTTTATAAATATTATGTAAAATTTAATATATATTTAAATCTAAAAGTGGTCAAGAGAAGTTTAGGTTTCAAATCTAATTTTCTTTTTGGCTTTTTGTTTATTGAAACATTCATTTTTGTTATTTGTTGCTTGTAATAAAAAGCATATGTAGATATTTATACTTATTTGTGGGAGGGAAAACAATATCACCTTGGGGATCAGTAAAGATTTGACATAAACACTTGAAATAATCATTGTTTTTTAAAATGCATTTTTTATTAGAAACAGAGAGTATTAATAAATATGAACATTCCAATAAACTGTGTATATATACATATATAAATTTGTACTTATTTTGTATATTTTATGTAAACATATATACATACACATATACAAATACATAGGTGTTTCTACACATTATTTATGTATTTGCAAATGTTTATATGCACACATGTAAATACATACATACATACATACATAATTTATCCATCCATACATCTCCTTACTCTATGTAAAATTCTTAAGGTTATGGCTTCTTTTGTTTTTGTCTTTGTACTGTCATTCCCTAATGAATATTAGGTGCCTAATAAATAAATGCTTGTAGAGTGGCTGATTATTGTACCATAAGAAAAGATAAGTATGAAGAATTTTTTAATGGGAAGCCATGAATGATTCAGGCTGAATAGCAAAACACAAGAAAAAATAAATGGTGATTTCCAGCAAGATGAACAAGTGACTGATCATATCCAAGTCTAGTTCCTTTTCATTATCTCCAAATGGTAGAGAATGCTAAAAATACAATCATAGAACAACAAAAATGGTGAAAGTTAAGGTATTTTCCGCAAGGAATATTGTGGGAAGAAGTCAGTAGAGAGATTGAAGGAATGAATATGGTATAGACATAAAGAATCTCAAATCCCAAATACTAAAACTACAAAGTAAAATAAATTTAGAAGGTCAAAGGAATAATATTGCAATAATAACTAAACTGTAGAAGGGAAAATAGAACAACTATCAGACCCTTTACAAGGATTGATGAACAAAAAATTAAAGAACAATGCATTTAAAAACTAATTCAAGAAGATGAAAAAGAAAATAAACAGTTTAGAACAAAATGTTAAAAAAAACATTGATAACAAAATGAATTTCTGTGGGAAAAAAGAATGAGATGATAGGAACAAAAATATATTGGGAAAAAATTTAACAACAAAAAAGAGCAAAAGAAAAAAAACCAAAGCAACTCATGAAAAAAGAATTGGGTGAGAGAAGCTAAGAAACATTGGTCTACATTAAAAAAAAAATGATGAAACAAAAAGTTCTAAATAATCTAGTCCCAGAACTTCAGTTCCAAACAAGGAGTCTGAAAGCAGTCAGGAGAGGCATCCCATGTTTCATAGACCAAGAATTCTAAACATGCAGACTATATATTATCAATAAGAATTGGTTTTTAAAAAATGATGGAATAGTATATATGTCTAAGAAACAGAAAGTACTTTGCACCTCAAGATAACATATCCTCAAAAACTTAGCAAACTCCTACATGAAATATTATTAGCAATGTTAATAATAATATTAATAACAATAGCTAACATTTGTATAGCACCTGCTATGTGCCAGACATTGTGCCAAGTGCATACAATTTTTATCTTATTTTATTCTTACAAAAACCCTGTAAGCTAGGTGTTATTATTATCCCCATTTTGCAGATGAGAAACTGAGACAAACAGAGGCTAAATCATTTTTCCAGGGTTACACAGCTAGTAAGTATCTGAGGCCAGATTTAAACTCGGTTCTTCTTGACTCCAGGCTCAGCTCTCCATCCACTATGGCACTTAGCTGCTGTGAAAAAATATGAATCTTTAATAAATGACACACTTAATTATTGTTTCAAATAAATTGAAATATAGAAAGTTTGCCTTTGAAAGGCAAACTAATGATAATAGAGTAATGTAATAAAGTCAGTCAATAAACATTTATTAAGTACCTACTACTATGTGCTAGTCTTTGTGTTAAACAAATATAAAAAGAAAAAAAGTCCCTGCCTTCAAGGCGTTTACATTATAATAAAATGAAGAAAAATAACAAACAAAAGGAAATTTAAAAGGATTGGTCCTGAGGGTACCTTGCATTGGAAGCATGGTAAAAAAAGTCAGAAAATTTCCAAAGTTGCTCAGCCAAATGAGAAATGAGCAGATGTTCTGAGCTAAATTCACTCCTTGAAAGTGGAGTTTGGATTTCATGGCCCCACCCTCCAATCATAGGGGCAGGGAGTAGAGATAAAGTGGAATTCCAAATAATCAAGTCTAAATAGTATGAAATAGTTTAGTGATGACTCAGTGTTTATACATTGTAAGAAGGGGACAAGGTTATTGTCTCCCTTTGGTCCCAACTTGTCTGAAGGTAGTTGAGAACATCTATAGGCTAATGGCATGTTTGATTTTCATAAAGAAATATCTTAGAGAAGTTAAAGAATGGAGGGTGTGTGAAAAGTGAATTACTTTTTACTGAAACTTAGTAAAGGCCATTAAAACAAGGAGGCAACTAAACCAAAGAGGTGTGGGGAAAGATTGAAGAGGAAGACTCATAAATTTTATTCTTCTCTGGGCTTGGTAAAAGAAGTATAAAATTTATGCTTCTAAATATAAACTATATACTTTGAAATAAGTATATTAAGTAAATAAGTATATATGAAAGTATGCATAATATACATGACATATATGTATACATACATATGTGTGTATATAGATACACATATATACACATATATACATGCATACATATATATATATATATGAGAAAATATTTGTAAAAAGCACATAGTACAGTTCCTGGCACAAAGTAGGTACTATTATAAATGCTTATTCTCCCCAACCCTCCTAATTCCAAGTAAATATACTTTTAAAATCATAAAAGCAGAATCAAGAGCTATAGTTCTAGAATAGATAAAGTAGGGAGTTGTTTATGCTTGAACACTGAGGCTGGCATTAGATTTATTTAACAAGAATAAATTTTAGATACTTTGGGCCATATTTTGAAAGACAAGACACAAAGGTAAAGGGTTAAGTTAGGCAAGGGAAGAAGGTAGTATTTTATATATGAAAGAGAAGAATGGAACCAGATTGCTTCAAAGAGAACAAGATGCAACCACATAACACTGCATTTTAAAAGATATTAGAGGGGCAGCTAGGTTGCACAGTGGAAAGAGCACCAGCCCTGGAGTCAAGAGGACCTGAGTTCAAATCCAACCTCAGCCACTTAATACTTCCTAGCTGTGTGACACTGGGCAAGTCACTTAACCCCAATTGCCTCACCCAAAAAAACAAACAACCCCCCCCCCAAAAAAAAGATATTAGAGAGGGGTTTTGATGGAGAGAAAACAATAACAATTTGAATGCTAATGACAGACTCCTTATAAAATGGACAAGAGCCAAAAAAAAAAAAAAAGGATTAAGATATATAACCCACAGATTAGTTCCACAGAATAAATAAATAAACAAATCAATTAATAAGAAAATAAACAAATAAATAAAGGCACATGTAGATTTAAAGTGAGGAACCATAATAAGTTTAGTACCTGCATATAAAGAAAAGAGTTTGATTGAAGGTTTCAGATAAGGCAGCAACAAAAGTATATTCCTTTAAGAGATGCAAAAACGGAGTATACATTTTGTTTAAAGTAACCATAGAACAAAACTCACCAGCACAACTTAGGCATTCAGGCTCAAGCAAGGCTTTGAAGTTGAGTCAAAGGGAAAGAAGGAAACAATTTTGTCACTGGTCTTCTAGCCAGATAATGGAGGTTTCTTGGGGAATGCCAACTTTGGGAGTTGACTCATGGGTCCTCCCAAGTTCAATAGTTACTTATTTTTAGAGTTTGGGCACTAAACATCCTAGAGAAGAAAAATCTCCTGATGGAGCATGCTCTTTAGAGACTGAAGAAGCTAGCCCACATAGTTCTGGTGTAGGACTCTACTTGGAAAACAAAGACAATGAGTTGCTAGGATAGGCAATTTCACCTTCAGAGTATCTAGGAAGTGTCTAAATCCACATGGTTATATCACAAGTTTTAAAGAGATAGTATAACACTCTGTGCCAAAGAAAGATATGTTGGAATGACAAAAAGGTTTTCCCCAAAGCCTGGTAAAAATAATTTAACAGTTCTGTGTCTTATCTTCCTCATCTATAAAATGAAGGGATTGTACTAAATTACTTCTAAATTCCTTTTCAACTCAAATCTACAATCTAGTGATCACTACCTTAAACTAAGCATCTTTCTACGGAAAACTTATAGGCTATTTCATTCATTTCTGGTTCTATATTCATTCATGGGCTTCTGTGAGTCCTCAGTTTATTATGAATTTTCCTTTCACTGAATTAAAGGCTATAATATACCCAGTACCTATGTTAAGTACTTGTACAAGAGTTAGGGACCCAAATTTGGGAGGAATCTAAACATAAGCAATATCTAAACTTTATTTTGGAGATTTTCCTGGATCAGCTCAAGGTGGGAATAAAAATCCAAAGAAAGAGAAATTGACCTGTAGGGATCAGAACCATCTAGAGTGGACCTGATTGATGGAAGCCAATACCTTCCCTTTGGGGCTCTAGAGCTACAGGTTACATTATGAAATCAATTTAGTTATTTGTTGATGTGTAAATATAACTCCCAAATTAATCACTAAATATAAATATAAATAAATATACTCCCTACAGCTCTTCCTCAATTCTAGAATAGCATTTCCCCATGTTTCTTCCTCTTCCTTCTGAGAGATGAAATTGTCAACAAGACAAGTGAAGCATTTATTATATGTCCTACTTTTAACAATTTTTTCCTCTTTCATACACATTGCCCTACATAATATCTGGTTTTACAATTTATCAGGGATAGATTTCTCCCTCCCCTTTAAAATTCAGTTTAAAACCTCTTTGATCAAATTTGTAAGTTTCCTAATAATCATATTCTTTCAAATTTTTGTGTAAGGGAATTGAAAGAATTGAAATGGAAGGGGACCTCAGGAACATATTATCACAATGGACCTACTAAAAGAGAACACGTTAGATGCAAGATGTTTTCTGCAGAATAGGATCTAAAGCTTTGATTGATGGAGGAAGCAAGTTAAACAAAGATAATTTTTACAAGTTAATTTTTAAAAATTTGGATTGACAGTGGGGGGAGGGGAGGAACAATGATATCAGATAAAAAGGATCAGAAAATGTATGTGTAGAAGATGGCACATGAACTGAATATTGAAGGACATTATGTATTTTAAGAAATAGAAGATGAGAAAATGTTCCATCTATGCATGGGGCATGGGGAAAGGGGAAGGAATAAGCACTTAAATAATATCTACTACATGTCAGGCTCTGTGCTGAGTGCTTTACAAATACAGCCAGTAAAAAGTCACCAGAGAAAGTAAGTGGAGGGGGCATGCAAGAGATAGAGCAAGATGGCCCATTTGCCTGAAAAGTGGGGATCATGAAGAGGAGTAATGTGTAATAAGGCTCAGGAAGTAAACTGGGACCTGGTTGTCAGAGGCTTTAAATGCTAAACACAGGAGTTTATATCTGATCCTAAAGGAAATAGCAAGTCACTAGAATTTATCTAGAAGGGAAGTGAGATGATTAGAATTATGTTTTAGGAAAACCATTCAGGTAGCTGTGATAAAGACATATTTGAGTAGACAGAGAGCTGAAGAACGGAAAGGCATCCGAAGGTCACTGAAATAATTTAGACAAGAGGAGTAGAGGGCCAGAACTAAGGTGGCAGCTGTGTGGGTAGATAGAAGGCAATGGATAGGAGATAGTGGGATGGATATGAAATGATGCTATGGAGATTAAAAATATGATAAGATTTGGCAACTTATTGGATATGTATCATGGAAAGGAGTAATCAAGGATGACACACAGCAAGGTTGTGGACATAGGTAATTAGAAATTTGGTTGGGACCTTGGTAGAAATTATAAAATTTAAAAGAAAGGTGTCGTTTGAAGAAATACTCATGAATCCTGTTTTAGACATGATCAATTGAAATGCTTGTGGGACACCTGGTTCAAAATGTTCAGTAGGAGATTGATGATGTAGGACTTGAGTTCAGACAAGAGATTAGAAAGATATCTTAATTTGTGTATATTAAATGGCCATACATAGCCTGGGAACTTTGATGATCCATGCTTGAATAATTCTCTTTAGTAATGTAGCCATCATTTCTTGGTGCCAGAGATAACTGTATTTTTATAGGATCTCCACAACTATTTCCTCCAGAAAACTGGATCTTTTCTTCAAATTTCAATATTCTTCACAATTGTTCAGAGGATATAGAGTTTAAAGATGGATTAATATCTTCATGGTGGTAGACACCTTTTAACAGGGAGCAATCACTTAGAAGAGTATACATTGAAATAAAGACATCTATTATTATTCATGTGCCCTCCATAAGAAGATAATCCCTTTTCTCTACCACTTCCCCTTCTTCCAACTCAAACCTCTTAGAGGGAGTAGGGTCTTGCCCACCATCATTTTGATGGTGACTTGATTTACTTTAATTGATTTGTTTATCTAAGGACTTCCCATTCATGTCTCTTGCAGCATCTTTTGCATTAGCTGACTTTAACAAAAGCAAAATTTCTAGATTTGTTGGTTTTGATTTTTTTTTTAATCAGGGGAACTTCATCCATTTGCCTATATTGTTTTGAGGTCTTTTTTCATTTGTTTCTGTATTGATTCCATCAAGTAATAGTTTTCCTAGATTATTTGCTTCAACTATTTTATAATCTTTTTTTAAACTCACACTATCTGCTCTTAGTTAAGACAAGGGAATCGAATGCACTATCCTTCTAAGGATGTCTTACACACATTCTTCTTGCATAGAGTATAATTACTGAATTCCAGACCAATGGGGATTTGGTATGGAAGACATGAAGGGGAATATACTTATAGTCTGATGCTATTTTATAAGGATTAAATTTTTTTTCTAAATCATTGTTGCACTCATTTTGAGAGTGTGTTGTTCCAGGATATGATAAGAATCAGAGAGTGTCATCACTTCAGAAGATTCAAAACCAAAAAAGCACAAAGATCAATGGAAACACCCTTGTCTTAAGTAAGTTCTAGCATGGGAAAATGATGATTTTTGTTTGAAGAGCAGCATAAAATATATCAGGGACATGTAAAAAGAGAGAAAAAGATGGGTTGTTCATTTGGCACAAATGAGGGAAAACAGAGTACAAATAGTCTGAGTGGTACATTACCATTTAAGAAATATTCACGGAACCAAAGGAAAGTTTCTAATGTTTGGTGGATCATCTATGAAGGATATATAGAATGACACAGAAAAATTACATGGGGTGAGAATGAATAAGTAGGTTACCATCTGCTGTGTGAAAGGCACACCCTTCCACTATGAGACCAAGAATCCAACATTGAAATGAACTTATAGGCTCAATGATACTTGAATTAATCCCGCCATCCCACCCTTAATATTGACATATGCTATACCAAACTTCAGAGACATTTCCTCACCCATTCCAGAGATGATTTGAGTAACTTCAATTCTGAAGACAGAAACAATGCATTGGCACAGGGAAACATCACTTGGAGAACTACTTACCATGGAAACATCTGGAAAATGTGCCATGAATGCACCATTTTCCATAATCAACAAGTTGACCAAGTGCTTGGTATCAAGTTATAAGGACTCTCTAGTTTCAAAACAAGGCTCTGCTGCACAATTAAGGGGAAAATTACACCAGAGTCCTTTTCAAAGCCCTAAGGAAGCTATTTTTCTTTCCATCTCTACTGTATCCCTCCTCCAAATCTTATGTAGAATTAGTTGCTGCACTGTATAAACTTTGTGGTATCAGATCATGGCCACCTTGACCACCCACAAAGCCCCAGTAGGCATTAGGGATGGCACAACATATGGAAATAAACAGGTTTAAGCAGAATTTAGGTAACTTCATGACCGAGTCATAAAAGATCATCAAGAAAATGTTGGAAAATTCAAGGTATGTCTAAATATATCTATTGGTCTGATGCAATAAGGTATTTTCTATGTATGCATGTATGTGAGTGTGTTGCAAAATGTTATTCAACTAAAATATGCAAGTGATATCAGGTCTCATTTAGGCTTTATGGACTATTTGGGAGATGCTCCTTTTTAGTTATTAAGGTTCAATAACTTAATGGTTGGCAAGATTGACCAAGAGTTCCTTCCCTGAGTCTAATGATCTCCAATGCTACCTCAATATGATCTTATTGTTTATTTTGTCTTCTTTACTATAGAACCTGATTTATTCTCTGAGTTATTCTCTTTAGACCTCTCTCTTTGACCTAGATAACTAGCAGTCACAGTCAGAATATCTTGTAATATTTAGGATGATATAGTAGGAAAAAAAAGTTGACTTAGAATCAGAATTCCTGGATCTAAACCCTAGCCTTACTACTTTGTGTGACCTTCAGTAAAGTCACTTAGCTTAGCTTTACTTTCCTCATTATATTCTGACAAATATAATGTTTCCCCATAGTAATAAATAATGTAATCTCTTAATATTTAATGTCTTATTTTCTGTAGCCCTCTTTCTGAAAGTTTTAGGAAATGTCTGCAAGTCAATAGACTGATCACCCTCTATATCCTGCCTTGGTCAGCTGCTGCTGACTCAACAAGTTGACCAAGTGCTTGGCATAGGGGTAAAAGGCATCTCTAGTTTCAAAACAAGGTTTTACTCCATGATTAGTCTAGAGAGAAAATGATACCACAGTCAATTTTAAATCCATGAACAAGTTCTTTTCCCCTCTTACTATATTATATCCCTGTTTGAAAGCAAATGTGGCATTAGCTGCCACATTGTATAAACTTTGTGGTCTTGCCTCAGTACCCCCTTGACCACACACAAAACCCCAGTAGGTATTTTTGATGGCATCACGTGTGGAAATAGGTTTAAGCAGGTAAAACCACTGGTTTCTTAAGTATGTTCCTAGCCTTATTAGTCATTATGGACTGGGTTTCTCTTGTATCCAGGGGCAAGTCATAAACCAGAAATTCCATGAAATCACAGATTTTCCAATCTATAAAGGTCCTCTCAGGCCATATAGTTCAAGATGTACCCAAATAGAATTCCTTCTATGACACACTCAATAAGAGTTCCCCACTAGTATATGAATGCTAATTCAGGTAATACTGCTCATTCCACTTTTGTGAAGTTTTAATTGTGAGACTTTTTCCTCTATCAATACAAAAACTCTCTCTCTGAAATTCCACCCATTGTGTTTCATCTTGCCTTCAAGTATTTTGACAGCTGTTATCCCCCAGCAAACAATTCCAGTGTTTCCTTTTCCAATCACTGGAGAGAATGACAGTAGAAAACTGGGTAAGGAATAGTTATCTCCGACCCATTGTCACAGTCAATTGAGTCAGAAGAACAAGTAGAGAAAAGGTACATTTACCTGGAAATTCCAGTAAAAATAGAAATGGGGGAAAGGTGATCCAAAAATCTTAACTCATCCCTGTCTCACATTCAACAATAGAAGTAAGATAATGGTAAGATCAATGGATTTTAAAAAGAAAATCCATGAGGAATCAAAGAAAAAAGAAGCAGGGGCAGCTAGGTGGCACAGTGGTTAAAGCACCGGCCCTGGATTCAGGAGGACCTGAGTTCAAATTTGGCCTCAGACACTTGACACTTACTAGCTGTGTGTCCCTGGGCAAGTCACTTAACCCCCATTGCCTGCAAAAAAAAAAAAGAAGCAGAATGACTTTAGTACTTCTGCCTTTCCTCCTCTCCATTGCTCATTGTTTTCATCCCACTTGTTCCAAGTGTGGTCCTATACCAACTTTGATCTTTTTCAACTATTACCAAAAATCCTCTTTTTATGGTGCTTAGCCTTCAACTCCAGCCTTAGCTCATACTGAGTTTCCTTCTACTTCAGCATTATTTTAAAGAATTGTATCAGGCTTTTATATTAGTATTGTTGTCTTACCTATCTTTCACTTTTTGAAGCAGCCTTTAACTAAAGTCTGTTTAAGTCAATGAGTCCCAGTTCATGCACATTAGTATCATTAGACTACTCCCTCTCTTCTTCCTAATCAGTATTTTTTTTTCTTTTTTGCATCTTCTTAAGGACTTTCCATGGTTCCTGGCCCGACTTATCCAATGAAATTTTAGACTATTCAATCATACATATTCTTTCTTTGAAACCTTTGAAATCTATTATCCAAAAAAGTTAAAGAAAATTAAAGGCAAATTTTGCCTACCTTTCCTCTCCTCTATCACAAATTCCAAGATAGACCTGTCAACTTTAGAGCACCTATTGCTTCTGGTTTAACAACCAGTTCCTCTTTATTGGTGAGGATCACACATGGAATAGCAGCTTCCCTCATCACTTCTTTCAACTTTTGAAAGGCAACATCCTTAAGACAAGCTTTTGCCAAAAAGATCATGGGGGTGTGCCAGAGAGGAGTGGATTCTTTAGAGCTGAAGGAAGAAAACAAGGAACTCCATAATGATCCATATGTGGAACTGAAGCATTTTTTGAAAAAAAAAATAGATTTGGAAGACATATCATTTTCTGAATGGTAATGTGAAAGACTTTGTACTTTTCTTATAATCTTTACAAAATAGACCATGTATTCAGAAAATAAATAAATAAATATTAAAAGCCAAAAATATTGAATATATATCTTTATAGATTACAATATAACAAAAAGTATATAGTATAGGAAGAGTGCCAAAGATACTACCATGTAACGATTGGAATGACACCACCTGCTGGAGACTTACTGTAGAAGAGTTCCACCCATGAAGCGAAGGTCTTTGAGGGCAAGACCAGGAGTCTTTTCTTTGGCATCAGGAAGTGACGTTGGGTAGTGGCAGGAAGAAGGAAGAGACTGGCGCTCTGTCTTGGGCGCTCTTTCCTGAGACTCTGGTGGAGAGTGGAGCTAGAAATGTGCTCTCCCTTTAATAGATAGAAATCTAGGCCTTTCTCTCTCTCTTTATCAAATTCTTATTCTCCTTAATAAATGCTTAAAAGTCTAACTCTTGCTAAAGCTTATAATTTATTGGCGACCACTCATTAGATATTTTAGACAGACTAGCTAGAATTTTAGCCCTTAACAACCACAAATGGAAACTTAATAATGAATATTAAAAGAGGGGATGAAAGAAAAATCAGAAAAAGAAATTATAATAAAAATTATATAATAATATACAATTTTTGAGAAGCATCTAAAATAGTCTTCTGATGAAAATAATCTTTTTAAAAATTCAATTAATTAATTTATTTAGCATTTCCCCTAGTTACACACAAAAAAATCAAAACTTTTTTCACATTGATTTTTAAAACTGTGTTCCAAATAAAAAAAAATCTTTTAAAAATTTTGAAAAACAAAAGATTAAACTAAATCTTTAAACAAAATAAAATTGACAAACATAAAATAGAGTAGTATTGGAAATAGAAAAGAAATTATGAAAGAAGAAACAAAGTTTATAGAAATAATTAAAAACTAAAAGCTTTTTATTTGCTTTTTTATTGAATATATTTATTTATTTAAGTTTTCAACCTTTGTTTAGACAAGATTTCCAATTTCAAATTTTTCTCCCTCCCTCCCCTCCCTCTCCCCCTCCCCTAGAGAGCAGGCAATCTGATATATAACATTAAACATATTTCTGCATTAGTCATGTTATACAAGAAGAATCAGAGCAAGAAGGAAAAACCTCAAAAAAGAAAAACAACATAAAAGCTTTTTACTTGTAATAAAATTGGTTAAAATAGCTAATCTAATGAAAGACAGGAAAATCTAATTACCAAAATTAAAAATGAACAAAGCTAATTCACAACAGAGAGGTCATATAAGAATTCTCTATATAGCATCATTTACTACCAAAACTGAGAATTTATGGGAGAAAGGTGATTTCTTCAAAAATGATAAAATATCTATCCCAGCAGAGGATGAGAAATCTTAACAACTTTTTTTTTTGTTTGTTTGGTTAGATTTCGTGGTAACAAAGCTCTGGAAATAAAGTAAGCACCTATCGAGTTTGGAATAGGTGAACAAATGAACAAATTTTGGAATATTAAGGCACAAAAAATGATTCTATAAATATTTTGGTCTGAGACCTTTCTTTCTGTCTCTGACTCCCTCAGAGTATATGCTTAGTGATTGCATCTATATCAGTGGGAATGTATGGTTTATATTTTTGCATACTTCTCAAATGTTTTTCAGAATGGTTAGATTAATTCACAATTACAAAAACAGTAAAATAAGGAACAGGCTTTGCCTCATCCTCTCCAGAAATTATTTTCACTTTTTGTGATCTTTCCCATTTGCTGAAGATGATATGAATACTCAGAGGTGTTTTAATTTACATTTTTTCTAATTATTGATGATTTGGAACAATTTCCATGTTTCTTTTTTGTTGTTGTTGTTGTTTGTGAGGCAATTGGGGTCAAGTGACTTGCCCAGGGTCACACAGCTAGTAAGTATTAAGCATCTGAGGCTGGATTTGAACTCAGGTACTCCTGAATCCAGGGCCGGTGCTCTATCCACTGTGCCACCTAGCTGCCCCCAATTTCCACGTTTCTTAATAGTTTGTAATGCTTTTGAAAATGGTTCATTATTATCAAGAATTGATGTTGGTCTTATACATTTGTGCTTATTGATGGCATATTTTGATCAAAATTTTATTGGAAATATTTGATCTTAAATGTTTTACCAATGTCCACTTCCTTCCTTAACCTAATTGCACTCATTTTGTTCACTTATTTTAAGTTTCACATAATCAAAATTATTTGTTTTTCTCATTTGTATACTTTTTTATTTTTCTCAAATGAGATTCCTAGCACAAAGTAGGTAATATATAAATGCTTATTATCTTCCTGCCATTATGTGTTGGATAAACAATTTTCCCTAAAGACATAATGTGAAAGTTACCTCTATTTATTTTCTTTGATTAAAAATCATGTGGCGTTCTATATTTAGGTCACATATTCATTTAGAAATTATTGTAGGGGCAGCTAGGTGGCGCAGTGGATAGAGCGCCGGTCCTGGAGTCAGGAGGACCTGAGTTCAAATCCGGCCTCAGACACTTAACACTTACTATCTGTGTGACCCTGGGCAAGTCACTTAACCCCAATTGCTCCACTAAAAAAAATACAGTAGAAATTATTGTAGTCTATGTTTCAAGGTATAAATATAATTTTGCTAAACTGTTTTCAAGTTTTCCCAGTAGCTCATAGGAAATAAAGCATTCTTCAAGTAATTTTTAGGGTTATTGAAGACTAGAATATTGATATTAACTATTTCTGATACTTGTCTATTATCTTGTTGTACTTTTTAAATTTATATTTTAACCAGTAATAAATAGTTTTGATTATTACAGATTTACAATACAGTCTGATGATCTGATGTTTTGTCCCTCCTTTAATTTCTACTTTTTTCATTAATTCCTTTAAGATTCTAGACCTTTTTTTCCTTCAAATAGATTTTTGTACTATTTCATGTAGCTCTATAAATTAATCCCTTCATAAATGCATTTGTATAGCAATTATTTTTGTAAGTCCATTTAATAGTATTGTAATTTTTCTTATATTGGAATGGTCCAACCACGAACAATAATCTTTCAATTAATTGAATCTTCTTTTATTTATTTAAAGAGTGTTTTGTAATTATATTTATATAAATCATGATTGTGTCTTGCAATTTTGATTCTCAGGAAACTATTTTAGAGGCATTTTGAATAAAATTTCTCTTCTATTATTTCATCCTAGTTTTTGTTAGAGGTATACAGAAAAACTGCTGTTGAAGGTGGCATTTGTATTCTGCTACTTTACTGTAACTACTAATTGTCTCAATTAGTTTTTTCCCCCTCCTCGTTCTGTGAGGTCTACTAAGAAAAAATCATTATGTGGTTTTAAAATAAGGATATGGGACTTCAGAGTCACATGGTTAACAAGAAACAATGCCACAGAAATCCAAAGGGCATAAGCTTTCTCAGGCTTGGACAATAGTGAGGCAGCAGTCTGTGCTGAAACAAAACTCAGCTAGAGAACTGAGGATCGGGGCAGCTGGGGCAAGACACCCCTCTTGTATCACCGCCTTGTCATAGTGGAGTGGCTTGAGGAACTTAATGAAACTATAGACTATGAACTATGCCATTCAGTGTTACAGGGTCATAATGGAGACTGATAGGTAACAGTGGAGAGTTCTGACAAAAGGTGATCCACTGGAGAAGGAAATGGCAAATCACTATAGTATCTTTACCAGAAATTAAAAACAACCCATAGACAGTATTAAAATGATAAAAGATATGACACCAGATTCTGAGTCTCTCAAGTCAGAAAGAGTTCACCATGCTGCTAGGGAAGAGAGGAGGACAGCTACAAGCAGTTACAGTACTAATTAAGCTGATGGGTCAAAACCAAAAAGTCCAATGCTGTAAAGATCAATATTGTATAGTAACTTGTAATACATGATTTAAGACCAAGGAAAGGTGGATTTGGTTAAAGAGGAAGTGAAAAGTTTAAACATTGACATCTTGGGTGCCAGTGAACTCAAATGGATGGGAATAGGTGAATTTGATTCAGATGATCATTATATATAAAGAGTGAGAAAAGCAGTACTGGGGTATAATACCAAAAATGACCATGATACCTTTTTGAATCCCAGGAAAACCATTCAACATTACTGTAATACAAATCTAGGATCCTACTACTGATGCTGAAGAGGTCAAAGTTAATGATTCTGTAAAGTCCTACAACATCTTCTAGAAAGAACCATGTAAACATTTTATAAAAATTGACAAAGTGTTAGGGCACAGGGATACTGCAAATAAATATAAAAAGGCAGAAATAGTAACAACATTCTAGTTGAAGAGAAAACATACAAAAATGATCCATCTTGTTTACAAGATGGATACATAGGAGATGATCTCGGAGAGAAGGCAATAACATCAGGGGAAACCAGGAAAGGCTTCTTATAGAAGGTGGGTTTTTAATTGAAACTTGAAGGAATTCAAGGAAGACAAGAGTCACTGGATCACAGAGTATGTGAAAGAGAATGATGTGTATAAAGACTGGAAAGGTAGGAAGGGGACAAGTTACAAAGAACTTTAAAAGTCAAATGGAGTATTCTATATTTAATACTTGGGATATGAGGAAAACACTGAAGTTTATTAAATAGGGGGAGTGATATGGTCAGACCTGCCCTTTAGAAAAATCATGTTGATATTTGAATGTAAGATGAACTAGAATAGGGAGAGACTATATACACACAAACATGCATGTATATATAACTATATGCAAACATACACAGAAAGATTAGGACTTACCTTTCATGAAAATTGATGGGTAATCATGACAGTATTCCATCAGAAACTGGATTTTTACCAAAATCTTATACCATATGCTAAGATTATTATTGTTGGTGGTATTATTTGTCCTTCATTCTTTAAGAGGACCATGACATCCAGGTGATGTCATGACTTACACTGAATTAGATTTAAGTGCAGGAGGGCTGTGCTACATCACCAACCTTATGCTCTCCTCCAGAGCCATCTAGACCCAGTGGCAAGATATATGTCAAGATGACTGTAGATGGCCCCAGATGTTTAAGGTAATTGGGGTTAAGTGATTTGCCCAGGGTCACATAGCTAGTAAATGTCTGAGGTGAGATTTGAACTCAGGTCCTCTTGGCTCAAGAACCAGTACTCTATCCACAGCACCACCTAGCTGCCCCATATACTAAGATAAGGTCTAAATGTATATGTGACCTAGATATAAAACTTCATAACTAAATTATAGGAATGAAGAGAAGATTACCTTATAGGAAGAGAGAGCAAGAGTGGGGGAGAGAAAGAGAGAGTTCATAGAAAATTTTGATTACAAATATTTAAAAAGTTACTGCACAAATCAAACAAATCCAAAGTAAGTAGAATTAGGAGGGGATAGTTAACTGGGGGAATCTTTGCAGCAACATTTTGTGATAAAGATTTACAAGACGTATAAGGAAATAATTCAATTTTATAAGAACAAAAGGCACTGGTAAACTGATAAATGGTACAAACTCAAAATGCAGTTCTCAAAGGAAGTAATGTAAGTTGTTTATAACCATAGAAAATGCTACAAATCACTTATTAGGAATGCAAATTAAAACAATTATGAATTTATGCCATACATACTTGGCAGATTGGCACAACTGAAAAAGAAAATGACCAATGTTGGAGAGGCTGTGGGAAAACAGGCACATTGGTGCTTTTTGGTATACTGTTGATACAGCTGTGAACTATTTCAGCCATTCTGGAAAACAATTTGGAACTATGCTTGAAAATTACTAAATCATGCATACCCTTTGATACATTGATACTGTTGCTAGGGCTATAATGAAAGAGTTCAAAGAGAGAAGAAAGGGTCCAATAAGTGCAAAAATGTTTATAGCAGTCTTTTTTTAAAATGACAATTAATTAGGGCAGTGTTTGACCAAATTGAGCTGTAAGTCATTAGTAGGGGGTGATTTCAGAGAAGCCTGGGAAGATTTGCATGAGCTGGTGGAGAGTGAAGTGAGAAGAAAATGAAACATATATATTAAAAAAAGAATTTTGAAAAAATTTTAAACTCTAATCAATATAACAATCAAATATGATTCCAGAGGACAAATGATGAAGAATGCTACCCACACGCCTAACTGAGAGGTGAGGTGGTAATATGCAGAATTATAGTCATATGTTTGTGCATAGGAAAAATGGGAATTTATTTCCTAACCATACTTTTTTATAAGAGTTTTGTTTTTCTTTTCTTTTATTTCAGTAGGTGGGAGGTAAAAGTACAGGACAAAACCTAAAATACTTGACAATTGAAAAAAATTAATAAGAGAAAAACCCAGCCCTCAGACAAATAACTATCCTATTATTGTTCTTTGATTTTTAATGTTCAGCAGCCTATTGTGCAGGTGACAAAATAATTGCTTTTTGTAGTTGAATAAAGGGAGCGGGATGCAAAAAATAAAACAAATGATTGTTGATTGATTTTTAAAAAAAAACTTAATATACTTTAAGCAGACGTGAGCTGCAACCAACTCACAATGGAACCTAATGTTAAATTTTCAATATAAGCATTTATACCTCAGAAATTAGCAAATGTTATATATGTTGTTGATTGTTTAGCGTTAAGAGAATTATGAAGAAATATTAATACTACAGATTAAACTTGAAAGTATATCATTATCCATACTTTTTTTTCCAGAGAGCCACTTGATAAACATTTGCCAGCACACCTGTGACTATAAATGTATCTGATTCGTAATTAGCAATTTCTTGTCAAAGTCCTTATGCAAACAATAGTTGCCCTCAGTTGTTATCTCAGTATGCACTTTCTACATTCATTTCATGAAAACTAGAACATAGTAGTGGCATTGAATTAAATCAAATGGCATTAATGTATATTCAATTTTCCTATATCAGTTTTGAAATGAAGTCTTCAACTTAATGCATTTCCACATCACCAAATTGTACATTGCCTATAAGGTTTTACAAACTAGAATAAGTAAGGAAATGGTAAGAGAATAACTAACTGCTGTCAATGAGTTAAAGTCACCAGGCATGAATGAAATCTATCCCCGGATAGTGAAAAAGCTGAAAAATGGAATTGATCTGTCACTGTCAGTAATCTTTTGTTAATGAAAAAGAGAAGAGCAACAGGCTGGGAGAAAGACATATGTTCTGGTTTTAAATAAAAGGGATGGAATCCAGAGATGATAAGATAATGAACTGAATTTGATTCCTGGCCAAAAAAAAAATTAGAATCTCTTATTGACTATATGGCTTGTTGGCATTTAGAAAGGAAAACAGTGGCCATATGACCTGATCAAGAACAAGTCATACTTAATCCCATTTTGTTTTTTAACTAGATGAGTAAAAGGAATCCAGATGTAAAGTATACTTAAATTTGTTAAATTATTTCTCAATTTTTTTCATACTTTCACTTTCCCACTGAACAAGATAATAAAGTAGGAAATAATACAATTAAAGAAATTAAGAAATCAAAGAATGACTAGACTCCAAAAGTAGTCATGAATAAGTTGGTATCAGTGCAGAAGAGAGGCAGAATGATGAAATGGCCCTTAATAGAACTGGCTTTGGAATCAAGAAAAGCAATTTGATTTCTGCTTTTTCATACTCACTGGCTGTGTGACCTGGGCAAATCACATAGCCTTTCAGTGCCCTAGTGCTCCCAGTGAACTAAAAGTTGTAAGACTTGTAAGTTGTGGGAAAAGAGCCAAGCTCTAAAGGGTAGAGTGAATTTTTTCACCAGAGTTTCCTATGTCAAATGAATCACAGGTTCTATCAATGTAGAAAGAACTTTTAGTAGTATGCTCTATGAATCTATTTATAATATTGTTTAGTTTAATATTTCTATCAATGAATTAAGGGATAAGTGGCATCATTGTTAAGTTTGTAATAGCACAAATCTGGGAGGCATAGTTAACATACCAGATCACAAAATCAATATACAAGGTCTTAGCAGGCTTACAGAGATGACCAAAATCTAATGTGTTAAAATTTAAGAGAGAATAATGTCATAATAATTTTCATTTGTCTCCCCTTTTGCCTACTCCCTTAGCCTCCAACAGAGTTCATACATTAATAACTTCTTGCTTGAACTATTGCAATAGCCTTTTCTAAGAACTTCAGTAGTCTCTCCACCCGTTTAAACAGAGAAACTGTTTGGGAAACTCAAATTCCCCATCATCCCACCAAAATAGGTCCTTAAGTAACAACTGAAAGCCCCTTGGTCTCAACTCTCCATGAGTTCCCCCCACCCCCAAGCATGAACCACCACCAGTCCAGGATCCTTGACCTACACACAAGTCCCTACTCACTCCTCTCCACACCTGGTATTACTTGACCCAGATAAAAACCCTATAAAAATGAAGTGGACTTTACAACAGTCTGAGTGTCACCTTCCACTGGATTCCCAGAGGATCCAACTCTTTTCCAGCCTCTCTAACTTCCCCATGATTGTGGATATTTCTCCTCAAGAAAGCCAGCTCTCAGGAAAACTATTAACATAATTGACCACATCAATAAGAAAACTAACCAAAATCATGATTATCGCAATAGATGCAGAGAAAGCTTTTGAGAAAATACAGCACTCATTCCTAATAAAAACACTAGAGAGTTAGGAATAGGTGGTGCTATATTATTATTATTAAAATAATAAGCAGCATCTACATAAAACCATCAGCAAGCATTATATATAAAGGAGATAAATTAGAGGCCTTCCCAATAAGAGCAAGGGTGAGGGGCAGCTAGATGGCACAGTGGATAGAGCACCGGCCCTGGATTCAGGAGTACCTGAGTTCAAATCCGACCTCAGACACTTAACACTTACTAGCTGTGTGACCCTGGGCAAGTCACTTAACCCCAATTGCCTCATTAAAAAAAAAAAGAGCAGCGGTGAAACAGGGATGCCATTATCACCTCTATTATTTAATATTGTACTAGAAATGTTAGCTTTACCAATCAGAGAAGAAAAAGGAATTAAAGGAATTAGAATAGGCAAGGAGGAAACAAAACTATCACTCTTTGCAGATGATATGATGTTATACTTAGAGAATCCTAGAGAATCAACTCAAAAATTACTTGAAACAATTAACAACTTTAGCAAAGTAGCAGGATATAAAATAAATCCACATAAATCATCAGCATTTCCATATATCACCAACAAAGTCCAGCAGCAAGAGATAGAAAGAAAAATTACATTTAAAGTAACAGTAGACAATATAAAATACTTGGGAGTCTACTTGCCAAGACAAACCCAGGAACTCTATGAACACAATTACAAAACACTTTTCACACAAATCAAATCAGATCTAAATAATTGGGAAAATATCAATTGCTCATGGATAGGCCAAGCTAATATAATAAAAATGACAATTCTACCTAAATTAATTTACTTATTCAGTGCCATACCAATCAGACCACCTAAAAATTATTTTATAGAGCTAGAAATAATAACAAAATTCATCTGGAAAAACAAAAGGCCAAGAATATCAAGGGAAATAGTGGAAAAAAATGCACAGGAAAATGGGCTAGCTATACCTAAACTAAAGCTTTACTATAAAGCAGGAGTAACCAAAACTTTGTGGTAATGGTTAAGAAATAGAGTGGAGGATCAATGGAATAGGTTAGGCACAGGAGATACAATAGTAAATGACTTTAATAATGTACTGTTTGATAAACCCAAAGACTCCAGCTTCTGGGATAGGAATTCAGTATTTGACAAAAACTACTGAGAAAACTGGAAGAGCATATGGCAGAAACTAGGCATAGACCAACATCTTACACCTTATACTAAAATAAGGTCAAAATGGGTACATGATTTAGTCATAAAGGGTGATACCATAGGTAAATTAGGAGAGGAAAGAATAGTTTACCTCTCAGATCTTTGGAAAGGAGAACAGTTTGTGTTCAAAAAGAGAGAGAGAATAATATGAAATGCAACATGGATGATTTTGATTACATTAAATTAAAAAGGTTTTGTACAAACAGAAGGAATACATCCAAAATTAGAAGGGGGACAGAAAACTGGGAAACCGTTTTTATAGCCAGTACTTCTGATAAAGGCCTCATTTCTAAAATATATTGAGAACTAAATTAAATTTATAAAAATCCAAGTCGTTCCCCAATTGAGAAATAGTCAAAGGATATGAACAGGGAGATTTCTGATGAAGAAATCCAAGTTATCTATTGTCATATGAAAAAATGCTCTAAATCACTATTGATTAGAGGAATGCAAATTAAAACAACTTTGAGGTACCACCTGACACCTATCAGATTGGCTAATATGACAAAAAAGGAAAGTAATAAATGCTTGAGAATCTGTGGAAAAATGGGAACACTAATGCATTGTTGGTGGAGCTGTGAACTGATCCAACCATTCTGGAGAGCAGTTTGAAAGTATGCCCAAAGGGCTATAAAGCTGTGCATACCCTTTGATCCAGCAATACCACTTTTGGGTCTTTTCCCCAAAGAGATCATAGAAAAGGGAAGGGGACCCACATGTACAAAAATATTTATAGCTGCTCTTTTTGTGATGGCAAGGAATTGGAAATTGAGGGGATACCCATCAATTGGAGAATGGCTGAACAAGTTGTGGTATATAAATGTAATGGAATACTATTGTGCTGTAAGAAACAATGAGCAGGCAGATTTCAGAGAAACCTGTAAGGACTTGCATAAACTGATGCTGAGTGAGATGAGCAGAACCAGGAGAACATTGTACACAGTATCAACAACATTGTGTGCTGATCAACTGTGATAGACTTGATTCTTCTCAGCAATACAATGGTCCAAGATAGTTCCAAAGGACTCATGATGGAAAAGGCTCTCCAAATCCCCCCAAAAAAGAACTATGGAATATGGATGCTGATTGAACCATACTATTTCTATTTTTTGTTGTTGTTTTTCTTTTTTGAGGTTTTTCCTTTTTGCTCTGATATTTCTCTCGTTACATGACTAATGGAAAAATATGTTTAATGTGATTGTACATATATAACCTATATCAGATTACTTGCTGTCTTGGGGAGAGGGGAGGGAGAAAATTTTGAAGCAAGAAATCTTATAAAAAATGTTGAAATCTATCTCTACATGTAACTGGAAAATAAAATATTTATATGGGGAAAAAAAGAAAGTCAGCTCTCTACTGACTCCTGACTTCTATGCTATGTCTTTTGATGTTATATTCTATTCTTGGAATCCTAAACTTCATTCAAACTACATAAAGATACCTTTTGGTTGGTGTTACCTGTTTCTAGTAGGTAACTTGCCCTCCGATGCATTCTGCAAACAGTTGAGAAAATCATATTTCTCATGCATAGATATAACCATGACATTTTTCTGCTCAAGTATCTTCATTGGTTCTCTTTTCCACTAATAAAACAAAACTATTCTTTTTATAAAGCCTTTCATATTCTGGCTCCAACCTAATGCTCATATTCATTTCATATTACTGTATTCCCCTTCATACTTGCTTTGTTCTAGCCAAATTTGTCTACTTGTTCCCTGAACTTGGTAATATCTCTTCTATTTTATGTCATTGATCTATATTACCTGATCAGCTCCCATACTTCTTCCTCATGTATGCTTCCTAGACTTCTTAAATTTATTCACAGATTAACCTCTGTAATAACTCCCATGGGAAGAGTTTCCCAGTCTCCCTAATTATCTATTGGTATTATCTCCAGGGGTTTTGTAATGCTCAAATGTAAAGAGTGTCACAAAACATAAAGTGCTATATAAATGCCAGTTGTTGTTGTTGTTGTTGTTGTTGTTAATTAGCCTTTAGTAACCAAGCCTACAGTTCAGTGATGAATTCATTCCTTGAGCCTTCTACTTCTGTCTAAAACACATTTTGAAGTTAAATCTGCATTATTAACATTTTTTTAAGTGTAGATAATCAAGAAAACCAAGTCCTGATTTGGATGCTGATTGCCAAGGTGTAAATGCTCACACTGAAAAGTTAATAATAGACTCTGCCAAGCAGTTAGAACTGGCTCTAGCACAGCACCCCTGGTACTCTTTCCCTCAAAGTATACACATTTAACTATGTTAAATATTGGATCCATTTCCCAGTGGTTCCCAGGAAGTACAACATATGCAATAACAGATCCTTGAAGTAGTAACAAATAATGGTACTTGGTACCTTGGTGCAGGCCACCTCTTTATAGGGAGAGTATGATTAATTATTACTAGCTTGTCTTAGGGTAGGTATTGTCTGATAGAGGACCCTTGAGAGTTGCCCAAAGCATCATAGTCCAATGGGAAAACTAAACATAATTGTTCTTAATCAGGAGGCATGGATTTGAGTCCTCAAGATGTCATTTGCTAATTGTAGGACCTAAGGTATGACACAACCTTCCTCAGCCTTAGTTTCCTCATCTACTTCCATGTCTAACTCTCTAATCACTGTGCTATCTAACAACCTTTTGTTGTTATTGATCAGTTATTATTCATATCCAACTCTCTGTGACCACATTTGGGATTTTCTTGGTAAGGATACTGGAGTGGTTTGCCATTTCCTTCTCCAGCTCATTTTACAAACTGAGGTAAACAGGGTTAAGGGACTTTCTGAGGGTCACACAGCTAGTGTCTGAAGCTAGATTTGAACTCATGAAAATGGGTCTTCCTGACTCCAGGCCTAATTACTCTATACCACCTGGCCACCCCTAGCAACCTTAAAATGACAAATAAGTGATAGTCTTTAACTCAAGGCAGAAATACATCCTGTCATATGGGGCTATTGTGAAGAAAGAGGTTTATAAACCTTAGAAAATCTTTGAAATGTGAATAGATATAATCTAGGACTGACCTTTCTTGTTGCAGCTTCTTGCTTTGCCTGATGGCAGCTTCTTTGTTAAGGTAGCTGCCAAATACCTTTCAGAAAGTCCTCCTACTTATTTAATGGAAGGGGTAGGTGGGAATCTATCTTTGATTGTAAATGGAGTGATCCATGGGGATGGTTTCCTTGAGAGGTGGATTAAGAATAAACACACCAGAGATGTGGATTCATAAATAAGTAAGGCTGAACCAGAAACATTAAGAGGTCATATAAACTTTTCTAGGAGCCTGATAGGAATCATCTAAATGGCCTTTTCCCTTCATTCATATAGCAGCTAAGTCTCCTTAGACAGGAATGTCACCCACAGAGTAGTACTGTCTTCATTTGTATCCTTGAATATCTCCAATACACTGTTAAACTGGTATTCTTGACATAGAATGTGATAATGGCTATAGGACAAAGCTATAACTAGCCCAGGGAAACTGAGGGGTATTGTCATTTACTATATTTTTATCTCTACAACAACTACTACCCTTGTATGCCACTTTTTGGCCCTTTGCCTATGATGCCATGAAGGACAGTAGCCCCAGAGACCACTATTTCCAGGGTTCCCATACCACGGTGCTCCTCTTCTGGGGTCTACCTCCTATCTCTCCAACTCTTTGGAAGTGAGAGCCAGATTATCCCGTCTCTGCAATTGGGTTATCTTCTACAATACTGCCCACCAAATCACAAATCATGAATCTGAACCTCCAGCTCAATTGATTTTGACTTAGTTGAAAAAATTCCTAGTTTGGCTCTGCTTCTGGGTCTTTACTTCTTCATGGGGCGGGGGACATGAGTTAAAATGTCATATACCACCAATAGATGAAAGGAAGTTCAAAACCTCGTTGGAAGGTACCTGGGAAAGGTCAAAATTTTCTCAAGGTCAGAAGTTGACAGTTACTCTCAGCATGGAGGACAGATGCTTGGTTTTATATTACGATAAAATATAAGAACAAGAACAACTATAATAGCAGTTCACATTTATGTCATCCTTTAATGTTTACAAAATGCTTTATGTATATTGTGTCATTTGATCAGGAGCTAGTTGTCAGTTAGGAACAAAGATGAGTGAAGATGGATCATAGATATAGACATGGAAGGGACATCAGAGGTCATTTAGTTCAAGCCCCTTACTTTAAAGTTGAGGAGACTCAGAGAGGCTAAATGATTTCCTTAAGGTCACAATGCTAGTAAGTGGCAGAGGTGGAGTCTGAATACATCCATTGACCCAATTCAGTGTTCTTTCCTCTCTCCCATAATGGAAAGAGAAGAAGGAGCAAGCTACAATAAAAACACCAGAAGCAGTGACATGTGAGAGCTCAGGATTATTACAGGAAATGACAACTGATGCACATAGCACATGCTTTGGTGAGCCTTTCTTTAAAGAGAGAGATGGGACATGCTGTCCACGCAGCTCTTTCTTTTCTTTTCTTTTTTCAGGGCAATGAGGGTTAAGTGACTTGCCCAGGGTCACACAGCTAGTAAGTGTCAAATGTCCAAGACCAAATTTGAACTCAGGTCCTGCTTTATCCACTACACTACTTAGCTGCCCCCCTAGCTCTTTCTTTTTAAATAATAAAAGTACACATTTATAGAGTACTTGAATTTTGTAAAGGTGTTCAAAGATATTCTCACATTGGATCCTCACAACAACCCCGACAGGTAGGGGCAATTATTAGCTAAGGAAATAGAGGTTTGGGGGAATTAAGGGACTTTCCCATGGCCAAAAGCTTCTAAGTATCTGAGGCAACATTTCAATTCAGGTCTTCCTGATTCCAAAGCTATAACTCCTTTCACATTATCATTTAGATTCTTCTTAAGGAGTCCCTTGATCAGAAGGTGGGAGTCAAGCATTCTTCAAAATTGATATCTCCCTTTTCTGAACTCCACAGCTAAATAACTACTTCTCTAATCATTAAATCTTTCAGAATTTTGTATTCCCTAGTTCACTGTAAGAACCTTGAGGGCAGAGACATGTCTTTATTAAACCAGGCCCTATTCCCTTCCCTCATCACAATATCTAGCCCAGTATTGGTCACAGAATTAGAAGGGGCCTCAGAAGCATTTAATCCAACCCTTCACTTTAAAGATTATTTTTTTTTAAGGGCAATGAGGGTTAAGTGACTTGCCCAGGGTCACACAGCTAGTAAATGTCAAGTGTCTGAGGCTGGATTTGAACTCGGTTCCTCCTGAATGCAGGGCCAGTGTTCTATCCACTGCGCTATCTAGCTGCCCCCACCTTCACTTTAAAGATTAGGAAAATGAGATACAGAGAGTTTTTCACAAGGTCTAATGTTACAGTTAGCAAGCATTAGAGGCAGGATTTAAATACAGTTCCTCTGAATCTAGAGAAAGAAATCCTTGCAGAGTACTATGAAATAAACATTAGGTAATTGGGATATTTTGAAAAAGCCTAAACAGAGTTGGGAGGTCACTACTTTTTGAGTGAAATAAGAACAAAATGATATCCACCAATAGTAACTTTCTAGACTTTATATCCTGAGCATGGCCTTTCAACATACCTGTGTTAACAGAATCAAGTCTAACCACTGCACCTCCCCCATTTATCAGATCATTTAAATTAGCAATACTATTTTGCCCCAACATAATGTCATTTCTTTTGAAGAGCTCCAAGTACTGCACAGTACATTACTTCACTGAATGTTAAAGCTACCTTTCTTGTAAAAGGAAACATATTTCTTTTTTTCCCAATTTTAATAGTCTTTTTTTCAGTTACATGTAAAGATAGTTTTCAACATTTGATTTTATAAGATTTTGAGTTCCAAATTTTTCTCCCTCCCTCCCTTCCCTTCCCCCTCCCCAAGAAGAAAGCACTCTGATATGGGTTATATATGTACAATCACATTAACCATATCTCCACATTAGCCATGTTGTGAAAGAAAAATCAGAACAAAAGGGAAAAACCTCAAAAAAGAAAGAAAAAAAGTAGAAATAGTATGGTTCAATCTCCATTCAGATTCCATAGTTCTTTTTTCTGGACACATTTCTTTTTTTTTAAATATTTTTTATTTCATTAAATATTCCCCAATTACATGTAGAAACATTCTTTTTAAAAAAGTGTTGAGTTCCAAATTCTCTAACACCTGCCCACCCTCCTTTAGAAGGAAGACAATTTGATATCGATTAAACATGAGAAGTCATAGAAAACATTTCCATATTAGCTGTGTTGCAAAAGAAAAGAGACAAAAATAAAGCAAAAAAAAAAAGTAAAACAAAAGCATACTTCAATCTGCATTCGAATTTCATCAGTTCTTTCTTTGCATAGCATTTTCTATCATGAATTCTTTAGAATTGTCTTGGCCAGAGTAGTTTAGTCTTTTACAGTTGATCATCCTTACAATATTGTTCTTACTGCATACAATGTTATTCTGGTTAAGCTCATTTCACTTTGCATTATTTCCCATAACTCTTCCCAGATTTTTCTGAAAGCATCCTGCTCATCTTTCTTATAAATATTCCATCACAGTCATATACCACAACTTTTTCAGTCATTCCTCAATTGGTGAACATCCCTTCAATTTCCAATTCTTTGCCACTACTATAAATATTTTTATATAAATAGGTCTTTTTCCCTATTTCTTTGATCTCTTAGGCATACCAACACAGTAGTGGTTTGGCTGGGTCAAAGAGCATGCACAGTTTTACAGCACTGTGGACTTAGTTCCAGTGTTCTCCATAATGGATTGATTAATTCACAACTCCACTAACAATGTATTACTGTACCATTTTTTCCTGTATCCCCTCCACCATTTTTCATTTTCCATTTTCTATGTTAGCCAATGTGATAGCTGTGAGTTAGTGTCTCAGAGTTATTTTAATTTGCATCTCTAGTCAGTAGTGATTTAGAGCATTTTATGTGACTACTGATAGCTTTGATTTCTTCTTCTGAAAAGTGCCTATTTATGTCCTTTGACTATTTATCAATAAGGGAATGTCTTTAATTTTTTTTATAAATTTGGCTCAGTTCCCTAAAGATTTGAGAAATGAGACTTTTATTAGAGAAACTTAGTACAAATTTCCCCCCTCAGTTTCTTGCCTTCCTTCTAATTTTGGCTGCATTAGCTTTGTGTAAAAGGTTTTTACTTTCATGTAATCAAAATTGTGCATTTTACTTACCATTATCCTCTCTCTCTTCTTTGCTTATAAACTTTTCATTTATCCATAGCTCTAACAGGTATATTTGTCCATGCTCCCATAATTTTCTTATGAAATCCCCCTTTATATCTAAACCATTTAACCATTCTGACCATAGTTTCGTAAATTCTGTGAAATAATGGTCTATGACTAGTTTATGACAAACTACTTTCCAGATTTTGCAAGAATTTTTGTCAAATACTGAATTTTTACCCCCAAAGCTTGGATCTCTAGTTTATCAAATACTAGATGACTATGGTCATTTTGTAATGATTGGAATGATGCCACCTGCTGGAGATTTACTGCAGGATGCTCCGCCATGAGGGCAAGACATGCGGTTCTTTGGCATCAGGAAGTGATGTTTGCTTGTGGGAGGAAGAGGGGGTAAGGCTGGTGCTCTCGCTCTCTTTTGTCGGGACTCTGGTTGAGAGTGGAGCTAGGAATGCTCTCTCCCTTTAATAGATAGATGAATCTAGGCTTTTCTCTCTCTTTACCAAATTCCTATTTTTCTTAATAAATGCTTAAAAGTCTAACTCTTGCTAAAGCTTATAATTTATCAGTGACCACTCATTAGATATTTTAGACAGACTAGCTACAATTTTAGCCCTTAACAATTTACTACTCTGTATAGTATACCTAATGTATTCCACTGACCTACCACTCTATTTCTTTACCAGTAACAGATTGTTTTCATGACTATCACTTTGTAATATAGTTTGAAAGCTGATACTGCTTTGCCATCTTCCTTCACATTTTTCATTGATTCCCTTTATATATACATATATATATATATTTATATATACATATATATATTTTATATATATACATATATATTATATATATATATGTGTGTGTATATATATATATATATATATATATATTTTAGTGAGGCAATTAGGGTTAAGTGACTTGCCCAGGGTCACACAGCTAGTAAGTGTTAAGTGTCTGAGGCCGGATTTGAACTCAAGTACTCCTGACTCCAGGGCCAGTGCTCTATCCACTGCGCCACCTAGCTGCCCAATTCCCTTTATATTCTTGATCTTTTGTTCTTCTAGATGAATTTTGTTATGATTTTTTCTAGTTCTATTAAATGCTTTTTGGTAGTTTGATTGGTATGGCACTAAGTAAATTAACCTAGACAGAATTGACATTTTTATTATATTGGCTTGGTCACATGAGTAATTAATATTTTTTAATTGTTTAGATATATCTTTATTTGCATGAAAAATATGTACCAATTGTTTTCATGTAGTCCCTAAGTTTGTCTTGTCAGGTGGACTCCGAAGTATTTTATATTGCCTGTACTTATTTTAAAATGTAATTTCTCCTTTGATTTCTTCCTGTTGAACTTTTATTGTTAGTATATAGAAATACTGATGGTTTATGTGGTTTTATTTTATATATTGCAACTGTGCTGAAGTTGTTAATAATTTCAACTAATTTTTAGTTGATTCTCTAGTGCCCTCCAAGTATATCATCACATCATCTTCAAAGAGTGATAGTTTTGTTTCTTCATTGACTATTTTTATACCTGCCATATATTTTTCCTATCTTATTGCTATAGCTAGCATTTCTAGTACAATATTGAATAATAGAGGTGATAATGGGCACCTTTGCTTCACCCATGATCTTATTGGGAAGCTTAAATTTTCCCCCTTTATAGATAATTCTTGCTCTTCATCTTAGATAAATATTACTTATTATTTTAAGAAAGGCTCCACTTATTTATATGTTTTAATTAATAGGAATGGTTTTACTTTGTCAAAGGAATTTTCTGTATTTATTGACATAATCATAAGATTTTTGTCGTTGTATTACTTATATGGTCAATTATGCTGATAGTTTTCTGAATGTTTAACCAATCTTGCATTCCTGATATAAATCCCACCTGGTTATATTGTATGATCTTTGTGATATATCACTACAATCTTCTTGCTAGTATTATATTTAAAATTTTTACTTTGCTATTCATTAAAGAAATTGGGCTATAGTTGTCTTTCTCTGTTTTTTCTCTCCTTGGTTTAAGTATCAAAACCATATTTGAGCTAGGTGGTGCAGTAGATAAAGCACCAGCCCTGGATTCAAGAAGACCAGAGTTCAAATCCAGCCTCAGACACTTGACACTTACTAGCTGTGTGATCCTGGGCAAGTCACTTAACCCTCATTGCCCCACCAAAAAAAAAAAATTCTATTCTGATGTCTCATTGGAATGTATGGGTAAACCTGGAATCTCAATGAATATGAAACAGAACACATGGTCTGTCAGGTCTTATCAAGCTGGAAAGGTTTCAAGTATATTTCCTAGGACTAAGCTCATTTAAGTTTGGAGAGCCTCAGCACCAAGTTGGCTAGAGAGTGTTAAAATTTCCAAGAAACAGCCACTCTCAAAGACCATTTACTAAATTGCAGAGGAGTTGATATCTCTGACAGAAGGAGAAGCCACACAGAAATCATAGGTCTTTTGGATTATTGAAGCATGAAGTAAGATATAATCTTTCTTCTTTAATATTTCAAGAAGCTGTCATTTCATCAGTGTGGGTGCCTACTCCACTGTCACAGAAACTGTCTTCTCTAAAGCAGAATAAATGGTCTTACAAATTCATAGAACCTTAAAGTTGGAAGGGATCTCAAGCACTTCTTACTTCAACCCATAGCTTCACAAGAGATTCTCTTGAAACATTCCTGAGAAATGGTCATCTAGCCCTTTTTTGTAGACCTTTAGTGAGAATGAACTCACTACTTCTAAAGACAGTTCATGCCACAATAAGGCATTTGTTTTTTTTCTTATTTGTGTCCTCTTCAAATTTGATTAATATGATAACTATGACTTTTTTCCAAATAATTAATTTTTTAAAAAGATTATAGCATGAGAACATGCATGGTTTCCTGAATAATTTCTTTCAATCTTAGTTTTGAATCATTAATGGCTGGTTATTCAATAGATTTCTAATCACTCCAGTTATAATATTCAAATATATTATTTAGAGACCAACCCTCTTCTGATAAGCCTCTTCTTCGGGTGGATTGGTCTTGGGACAATAGCCTTAGAGTCACAAAACCAGCTCATGGATGAAGCCTTACTACTTTGATAAGGCCTGTTAGCATTGATTTTAAGAACTCAGGTTCACCTCTATACATGTCTCATTAATAAAAAAAGACTTAGGTTAAAGGAGAAAAATTATATCCATTTCATTAAATTTGGAGCAATGTATTCATTTGCACTGAAAGTTATGAAAAAATCATGTTCACACTCCAGTCTGGCCCAGAAGACTTAGCAAGTAAAGTTTAGAGAGGAGCTTTAGAGGGCTCAACCAGAAAAGAACTGTTACTATTGGCATCTATGAAGTGTTTGTTCAGACTATGGAGTGAGTCATTAGGCAGCCTCTGAATGGAGAGGAAGCAGGACTCTACCTGGAATTTATGGCTCAGTATTCTTCTATCTCTTAGTCAGTGAGAGAGCTGACTCACATTTCCCACCCACATGAATTATCTTTGTTCTTCTCTTAGGATGTCTGAACCTGTCAGTTTAATGAAATTTGAAATCTTTGATTTTGTCTCATGAAACCTGGCATCAAGGAAGGCATCTTCCCAAAAGACTAGCTCTTCAAGCAAGAATGGAGTGCCAGGATGCACAGAAAAAGTTGCAGAACTCTATTTTGGTTAAAATGGCATTATTCATGGAAGAAGTAAGATAGATAGCCAAAATACAGAATATTATTCCTGACCTATCTCTATTTTAAAAATTATATCTTGATTATTTTAGTCCTTTATTATATGTGTTCAAATATATCATGGATTAAGCTATATCACTCAAAATAGGTCTCCGTGCATTAGAAGTCTGATACAAAACAGTAAGCCTATACGATAAGTCAAAAGATCATAGATGTGGACAAAAAAATTGTCTTTGTGATCATCTAGTATATATCTCTCATGTTCTAGATGAAGAAAATGAAGCCCTAAGAGAAGATTCATATCAAATGTCACCCACCTAATACATTTCAGAAATGAGATTTAAATCCAGGTTATCTGATTCCAAAGTTAGCATGTTTTCCATTATATCATGCTGCCTCTAGATATTAGTCTCGCTCTCCATTAAATCAGTTCTGTAAAGAGGTTTTGTTATATTTATATAAAGTAATGGGGGCAGCTAGGTGACACAGTAGGTAAAGCATTGACCCTGGATTCAGGATAACCTGAGTTCAAATCTGGCCTCAGACACTTGACACTTACTAGCTGTTTGACCCTGGGCAAGTCACTTAACCCTCATTGCCCTGCAAAAAAAAAATAATAATGGTCTTAATTACTCAGAAGAAAAACAACAAAAAGCAAGTAGAAGAGGGATGTCTATTGTCTAGGCCATGATATACAGTTGGATAAATAACCTACACATACATACACATGCACACATATACATATATATACATACACACACATGTATATATATGTATATCTATATATTATATATAGATATATAATCTATAGATATGCAATAAATGGGCATCTATAGAAATTTGCAGTGTGTGTGTGTGTATTGAATAGACACTACAGGTAGACAGTGGACTGGTCCCAGAGCTGAATATAAACAATTGAACAGGCTAGATTATATTTAGGTAAACATATAGTCATCTGAATGATCCAAGCTTCTTCTGAAATAATACTCATCTTTTTATTATCAATGTTTTTCTAGTGATTCTATATGGCTCTAGTGAAATATCCCCAGTCTCAGAGGACAGTGTAGGTCACCCAGAGGGCAATGGAGAGACACATGGCACACATAAATAGGCTGTGGTATATTCTCAACAGTGGACTGCAAACGAACGTGGAATAAAAGATATCATCATGAAGATGTATGACCAGAAAAGAAGATGGGACAATCGTGCAGCTAGAGTGAGGGGTAACAGATGGATAGCTCACATGTGCTGTCTTGGTACCTGCATCATGTGAAGAGACTTGGATGAAGGCCCCCAGCATTTGGGTGGAACTAATGTGGAGGACTGACAGGAGGACACAGATAAGAATTGCCTAAGATGAGAATGCATGTATAGCTTACAATTTGCATGGTGGGAGGGAGTTGCCACATTGATGAGATCACAATAGCAGGAAAATTTATTGCTGGTAAAGCTGCCTATAGTAGTAAGCTTCCCTTGTTTCAGACTACTGATAGCACTCTCAAAAAGCAATTATTTTTTCAAAAAGCAATTTTTGATAGCTTCCTCTAGAGTGTTAACTTGAGCATTAACCCAGGAGGTATCTCCAGAGGTAAAAAGAACCCTGACAGTAGGATTCCAATAGGGAAGCTTTGGACTTCTAATGGACACACTAAACATTCATTGGAAGCTCATTTAGAAATCTTGGTCTATTCTTCAAAGCTATTTCATAGCTTAACAAACAGAAATAGTTACTAAGCTTATATAAGAAATGAGTGCAAATTAGGGAAATACTAGGTTAATAAAGGACATAAATAAATACTTTAGCAACAATGGGCATTTAGTGAGTAGTGGCAATGTAAATTCCTCTAAGTTAAAATTATGATGTAACTAAGAGGTCTCATTGATATAGTGTTTAAGAAAAGCTAAATAAATTGAGTAAAACATAGAACTTCATTCAAATCTTAGCTAAAGAATGAAAAAAATTTTGAGGTTTTTATAACATGTGTCCATTTTTCACCTTATTGGCAGCATAAACCTTATATTATTTTTGCTGTTGCAAATAGTTTGATCTATGCAATAGTTTGCTGTTGTTTGGTTCCTATCTTGGTTTTACAAACCCAAAGGTTCAATCCAATGACAGTGCTCAAAATTTCAGATTGCATTATGTAATGTACATGAGAACACAATGCATATTAAAGGGAATTAATTTAAATAACTCCTATATTACAAGTGAATGGGAATTAAGAATTTTTATTTTCTTCCATTACTTTTATTGTTTGTTTGTTTTTATTTTTTTTTGTTGTTTTTGCATGGGCAATGAGGATTAAGTGACTTGCCCAGGGTCACAGACCTAGTGTCAAGTGTCTGAGGCTGCATTTGAACTCAGGTACTCCTGAATCCAAGGCCAGTGCTTTATCCACTGTGCCACCTAGCTGCCCCCTCCATTACTTTTTAATTTTAAAAGGACAGAAAACAAAATATCAGTCAAAAAACAGAATTATATAAATTTGGTCTTCTAGTGCTACTACTAAGGAAAATTAGATAATTTCTTATGTTACAAATGAAATGCATGCCAATCCAGTCTTAAATAAGTGCTATAGCCATCAGGTGCGTCATTCATTCATTTATTCATCTCTCTATTGATTCATTCATAAATTTAACAATTCATTCACACAGTCATTCAACTACTAATTCATTTATCCATCTATTAATTTATACTACAATTCATCTATTCATTCATCTATCCATTTGTTATTTCATCCATTTTTGTACCAATTCATCCTTTTGCTTATTCATTCACTTATTGATTCATTATTTCATTCACCAAACATTTACTTTGCACTTATATAAAGGTAACTCTTCTATATGCTGTAGAGTGCTCTACAATCAAGACCCAATTTCCTTCCCTTGTATAGCTTATAGTTTAGAAGGGGCTATCCAGCATACACATTGATGGCTATAAGCTAATATGTAAAAATTCTATGGAAATATTACAAACAAAATGCTACAGGGCTTTAGTAAAGGTAGAAATAAAATTTATTTGTAGGGATGAGGTAAGTCTTCCCACAGAATTTGGAATTTTAGGTTATGGGTAGGATTTCAATAATTGAAAACCATGAGGGAGAACGTTTTAGGAAAATATTCCAGCATGAGCAAAAGTACTAAAGCAGGAAAACATAGGTCATATTTCAGGAACAGCGACAAGTTTAGGGTAGCTAGAACATTGTGGGTATAGAGGGCAGTACTTGAATATAAAGCTAGATAGATTGGGGGTGGAGAAGGTAGGATGTAGCCAGGGCTTGGAGAGGTTTAAATTCCAGAGTAAGGAATTTGCACTTAATTCAGTAGAATATGGGAAGCTATTGAAGGTTAATGAGCAAGGAAGTGACATGATGAGAGGTTTTCATTATGATGAAAACTAGTCTGGCAGTGATATAGAGGATGGATTGGAGAAAGAGGGAGAGATGGGTGGTGAGGAGCCAATATTTTAAGAATGCATCATTTAGCTCCTCTTATATGGTCATTTTTAACATTCAGTGTACCCCACCTTTGCAAAAACATATTGCCCAATTAACTGGACTTAATAATTTTAAATCAAACTCTGGGCATAAGAATTACTTTTTGGATTTAAGATGCTAGTCAATGATGAGAAAACAAAAGGATGATGTGCTCAAACACACAATACGTTAGTATCAGAAGAGTACTTGCTGAGCCAGGGATTGAAGAGAATATTTATTTTGTAATAGAGACAAACCTTCCAGAGATGTGTCTTAGAAAGCATCTTTTTTTTCCAACTAGACCAACTAATGAACACACACACACACACACACACACACACACACACACACACACACTCTCACACACTTGCCCAGCCTGTTTTCTCTCCAACCTGTGACCTTTGGCCACCCTCTCCATCCTTCATGACACTCTGGTTTTCAGGGAATGAGGTCCCTGGGGACAAAACTGAACATGAAGCAAGCCCAGCAAATGATCCCATGGAGTGTGGAGCTGTCTAATTCCAAGTCTGTGTTTTGATTAACAAGAAAAGTATAACATACAAATCCATCTAGAGAAAACCAGGGGCTGTTCTTAAGGTTTCAGACTTCTAAGCCTGAGGAAAAATGATGATGGGCTGAATTCTTGGTGGTGGTAAATAAAGTAGAGCAAAATCGCATGAAATAATTAAGTAACAGAAAAGGAACAAGGGGACAAAGGAAAACCAGTGAGAGACAGACCTATAGTAATTACCAAATCAAGCATGTGGCCTTTAGAATGAGTGGGATCATTCATGTGTTGCAGAAGATTAAGTGAATCTACAAAAACCATAAAAACTTGCATCATGCGGAAAAGAATTCAAAGCAACCCGAAATTCAACTCCCCCACAAACAAATACCTGGTGAAATTAATGGGACTTCAAATATTAGCCCTCCAAGGACTCAGGTCTTTTGGAGAAATGAGTTGGAACTCATAGGTGGAGATTTCAAAATTACAAAGCCAAAAAATGCAATTAATTTGAAAAGTATAAATTGAAATTTGAGGAGGGAAAATCAAGAGAAGTCAGGCTGAATACACAGTAGGCACCACTGAATAATAGAGATACATGTGTGATTAATAAAGATGCAATACTATTTTCTTGAACACAAACTACAGCACCAATTACTCCATGTTTTTGGAATCAAAGCCAGTGTTCTTTATTTTATTGGGTAGTGAGTGGAAACCATTTGCCATCCTATTTCTGGTAATCAACAAAATGGTTCTTCTTTTTGCCAGAACAGAATGTCATTCAAAAATCCCAGGTGTAGTCACTTGGGACTTCTCTCCTAGTGATATTGCAGCCTACAACCCTGCCCAGCATGCCAGTCAGCCCATTTTGCATTAGGTCACTCTTTTTATTTGTTTGAAGATGAACTAGACTGACATCAATCGCAGGGTCCTCATAGGAGCTGTCCTTGTTGGGTGAGAAGGGAGAGAAGGATGATGTCACCCCTTGGATTCATTAGGCCAAAATAGAGCCTAAGGAATACTATAGAGATTCCAAGAGGAAATAGCAAGTAAAAGTGAGGAGATATGCGATTGAATTCTATTTGCCAAAATCTGTATTAAAAGGAACTTTGCCTTTGGAAGCAGTTTATTGTGCTAAGGTACCTGAAGGTATTTGCCGATAACATTAAAATTAAAAACTTGTCTGGTGGGCCAAGTTGCTAATTAGTTAGGAACCCAATGAATATAAACAGTGTAGCTTGAGTTTAGACTTAGGGGGGAGATAGGTACATTCCTGGTGTCAATGGGAAATAGCAAAGCCAGCTTATAATAGCTACACGAATGACCACCCACTGTGAAACATTTTGGAAGAGAGATGCCAAGAGACCGGTATCAGGGACCAGAGCTGGAGCTCTATGATATACAGTGCTTAAATGAGAAAAAAAGGGGAAAAAAGGGAAATTACACTGTGTTTGAGTGGGACTTTCTGCATTTTCAATGGTGTAAAGTTACCACACTAATGAAACCCAGGAATCCACATCATCATCTCCACTGGGTTTTGAGGGAGTCTGCTTCATGTGATAGAAGCTTTAAACCTAGAAGCTGCTTTTAATACCTCCCCACCATTAATGGCCTTCTTTGGGAGACTCAGTTTCCTTAGTTAGAGGTAGAGTAAACATACCATTTTATCCATCTTTCACTGAAAGAAGAAAGGATATGGGAGAGGTGGTAGAAGTTAACATTTCATTTTAAGGTCTACCCTTAACAATATAAATTTGGCTCATCACCTATTTCCCTCCTCCTTCCTATTCCCCTCTCCCACTCCCTCCTTATGTCTCAGGGTTTTGCTAGCATGATGAGCAGAGAGATGTCACGTTCTAGAAACACACAGAGGTTAAATAGACCTCCACCATCTGTCCCCTATTAAGAACAATTGTTGGGATGGAGAGAAGCTGCAAGAATTTCCCCCACCAGCATATTCATTCATGTCTCCTTGCTGAAATCTGCCCCTCTGCCATAGCCTCATTCCAGAATGCAAGTATTTTCTTATGAGATTCCTTCTGTGGAAAACAGTGATAATGGATAATAAAAATGCTTTTTTAAAAACAATGTAATCCTGGTGTGGCACTGCTTGCCTTTTTAAAAGAAGGTAATTTCAGAAAAAATAAGGCCATTGAAGCCCTTTACAAGAGGCCCCAGACCTTGTCTATTTTGCTTCCTTTACTACTGCTAGCCCTGCTGGACCAACCCAACCAAGTAGTCTTCTAAATTTCTGCATACAATTTTCTCACAAGGCCATTCCCTAATCCATTTTCCAAGAACATCTCAGCCTCTAGAAAGTGTAAACCTGTTGACTTTCTTTTGTTGGCAGGGTGAAGTGATTTGGGGGCTTAGGGCAGAGAAGGAGAGCAAAATGAATGAAGTGCAGACCAGAGGATTTTGGGATAAGGTAGAGAAATTCTCAGGTGTTGGCTATACAATCCCACTACATCTTGTTGAAAATGAAAATATGGGGGCAGCTAGATTGCACAGTGGCTAGAGCACCAGCCCTGGATTCAGGAGGATCTGCGATCAAATCCAGCCTCAGACACTTGACACTTACTAGCTGTGTGACCCTGGGCAAGTCACTTAACCCCAATTGCCTCACCAAAAAAAAAAAAAAAAAGAAAGAAAATGAAAATATGTAGCCAGTCAACCAACTGCTTGTTCCATACCATGCCAGATGACTTGTTGGCTTGATTGTTGTTGTTGTTGTTTTTCTAAAATAAAACTCACTATATTGACCAGTATCAGGCTGGAGTATTCCATTGTGTTATAATATGTGGGAATTAAAGGTGAATTCAATTTGTTGGGGAGTTAGTGAGTCAGATACTTTATAAACTAATGAAGAATGACATTCAAAATTATAAAGGGAAGGGGAGGAAGGGAGGTGAAACTTCCCAGAGATGTGTCCACCTGTCTATATTATGGAGAAACCCTCAGTTCTCCAAATCTTCATTTCAGGTTGTATTCAAAGTTACAAGCAAGGAGAACCCTCTAAGAGTATACTAGGTTTATTTTAACAATCAGGTATGATAGAATCATGGTTATTTAGGGTCAATCAGTATCAAAAATTTAGAGATAGTGTCTTTTTTACTCACAGGTATGGCAGTCAAAAGTTTCTGGACTTATTTTTCTCTTCTGAAAGAAAATGGACATGACTGTGGTCACTGACAGCTGCTCACATAAACCATTCAGCAATGTTGACTGACCCTTACAAAGATTTTATCTACCCAAAATTATCCACCTGATTGTTAAAATGCAAACTTAAAAAAAAAAACAAATTTAAAACCATAAAGAACTAGGGTGATTGAGAAATAACATTGAAGTTAGGCCATTCAAGCAAAAGGAATAATAGAAAGATAATGAGCAAGTTCAAGCTACCCTTCCTTTCATTTTCTCTTCTCTTTTTCTCTTCTTTCTTCCTTCCCCGTTCTTTGCTTTCCAACTTTATTTGAACTTTCAGTTCAGAAAAAGTTGTACATGATGTCACAAAGGCCTGTTCTTGAGACCTTATTGATAAAAAGGATGAAATTGGAATGCAAACCCAATGAGTAGGGACTATACCTCACTATGGTCTGGGCACTCTTGGTCTTCATTCATTGCAGAATGATCACCATAATAGAATCTGTGTATATATGCACATGGGAATGGGATTATTAAAAGCCAAGAAATTCCAAAGGCAAGCTAAAAAAAGACAAAAGAATAGGAATTTTAGAAATCCCTATGTAGTAATCATATATAGAAATGGAAGCAATCTAAGACATTTTAACTGGATGCAGCAAAAGAGAACGTGAAGTCTAGAAGACTGGACTAGAGAACATGGTAAGGCATAGTTAAAATCAATGATATTAATCTCTTTGACTACAGAAGCTGGCAGAACTGGCATGAAATCATGATTAGACACATGTGATTTAATTAATAAGAGGATACCTCAAGGTCTTGAAAAATTCAGTATGACCTCCCTTTATCTGCTTCTAGGTCTTTTTTTTGCTATCCCCTCTGCCTTAAATAGTCCATATGATATATTTTAATATCTGTAATACTTATAGGTTTAATTTCCATTTCCTGGTTCACAAATAAGTAGTGATGGGGGAATTGATAGAAATGACAAAATCTTAGCATTAGAAAGAACCTCAAATGTCTCAAACAAGATAAAGCATTAAACATTTTCTCTAGTCTTTGTGACCTCTCAAACCTCTACAAAATAAGAATCATGTGTAAGAAATAAAGTAATTTCATTGTATTCACCATCTAGGATACCACAAATCGTAAACTGGTACACTTCAATGAAACAATAACAGAGAAGTCTAATTCTGAATCCTGAACCTGGTCACTCAATATCCCCTCTTCCATAAATCATCTTGCTTTTCTTTGGCACCAAGGTTGTACAAGCTGAGCCATGGGCTTGCAACAGGATACAATTCTGTCCCTCCCCTAAAACACAATGCAGAGGAAAACCAAAAGTAAGAGGCTTGCTCAGTCTAGGGCAATAGCACTCCAGTACCCTGTGTTACAACAGAACTCTTCAGGAGAACTCAAGAACATCATATAACATCATAAGATCTGCAAAGAGTGATAGTTTTGTTTCCTCCTTGCCTATTCTAATTCTTTTAATTCCTTTTTCTTCTCTTATTGGTAAAGCTAAAATTTCTAGTGCAATTTTAAATAATAGAGGTGATAATGGACATCCCTGCTTTTATTGGGAAGGCCTCTAACTTATCTCCTTTACATATAATGCTTGCTGATGGTTTTAGGTAGATACTGATTATTATTTTAAGGAAAGCACCAGTGTTCTGGGGGAAGTGCCAAGATGGCAGACAGAAGCTAGGAACTTACCTCAGCTTTCCTGTATTTCCCTTAAAAACAACATTAAATCAAACCTCTAAACAGATTCTGGAACTACAGAACCTACAAAAAGAGAGACACAATCCTCCTACTTGAGATAATTTAGAAGACTTCAGGAAAGGTTTGTCTCACCTGGGTGAAGGGGAGGGTGACTCAGCACTACTCTCTTAGCTGGCAGCTCACCTCAGCAAAGCTCAGCTCAGCTCAACACTGCTGCAACACAATACATCTGAGAGTGGGGCAGCTGAGAGCAGTAAGAAGCTTGGAACAGTGAACCCTGTTCCCCAGGAGCAGACTTCAACTTTATAAGTTTAAAAATAGCTTACAACATGAGCAAGATTTTAAAAATGACCCTTGCCATTGACAACTTCTATGGTGAAAGGGAAGACCAAAACTCAAACTCAGATGAGTTGGTTAAAATGCCTACAAGTGAAGACTCAATTGGGAAGATGATCTTGTCTCAAGACCAAAAAGCTTTCTTTGAATAGATCAAAAAGGCTTTTAAAACCAAATAACAGAGGTAGAAGAAAAAATGGAAAAAGAAATGAGATAAATGAGAGTTACACGGCAAAAAGAAGCACAAAAATTGACTGAGGAAAACTATTCCTTAAAAAATAAAATTGGCCAAATGGGAGGGAAAAAATGGCCAAATGGGAGAAAAAATTGGCCAAATGGAAAAAGAAGTACAAAAACTGACTGAGGAAAATAAGGCCTTAAAAATTAAAATTGAGCAGATGGAAGCTGATAACTCCACGAGATACCAAGAATCTTCTGAGCAGAATAAAAATACTGAAAAAATAGAAGAAAATGTGAAATACCTCAGTGGAAAAACAACTGACCAGGAAAATATATCCAGGAGAGATAATCTGAGAATTATTGGACTACCTGGAAGCCATGATCAAGAACAGAGTCTAGACACCATATTCTAGGAAATTATCAAGGATAACTGCCCTAAAATTGTAGAATCAGAATATAAAATCCTCATTGAAAGAATCCACAGATCACCACCTGAAAGAGACCTCAAAAGGAACACTTCACTGAATATTGTAGCCAAACTCCAGAATTATCAGGTGGAGGAGAAAATACTCCAAGCAGCAGAAAGAAACCATTTCAATTTCATGGAGCCACAGCCAGGATTGCACAGGACCTGGCAGCTTCAAAATTAAAGGATTGCAGGGCTTGGAATATGATATTCAGGAAGGCAAAGGAGCTTGGATTACAACCCATGGTCAACTACCAAGCAAAACTGAGCATTCTTTTTCAGAGGAAAAGATGGACATTCAATGAATTAGGGGACTTCCAAGGCTTCCTGAGAAAAAGACCAGAACTGAACAGAAAATTTGATCCCCAAATACAAGACTCTAGAGAAATATAAAGAGGTAAACAAAGGGGTGAGGGTGGGGAGGTTGTTCAATGACATTAAACTGCTTGTATCCCTATAAGGAGGATAATACTTTTAACTCTTGGGATCTATATCTCTGTTAAGGTATTGTTATTAAATCAACTTTTATGTGATGATATAAAGAAACTTAGGGGCAGAATAAAAGAAGACTTAAAGGAAAGGAAGGGGAAGGTCTAATGGGGTTAATTACATCATATGAAGAGGCACAAAAGGAACCCATTACAATAGAGGGAAAGAAGGGAGGGGTAAACATTATTTCAACCTTACTCTCAACAAATCTGGTTCACTGAGGGAATAAAATACACTCCAATTTGTATAAAGAAACTTAGTTTACTATTTAAGGAAACAAGGGGAAGGGGGAAAGGATGGTATTGATAGAAGGGAGGGCACAAGTAGGGGGTGGGTGAAGGGGCAAGAAAAAGAAGGGCAGCTGATAATAGGGAGGGCAGATTGCGGGAGGCAGTGGTCAGAAGCAAAACACTGGTCAAGTGGAATAGGGTGAAAGAAGGGAAAAAAGAGTACAAACAAAGGGGAGAAGAAGATGGAGGGAAACAAACTGTTAATAATTTTATCTGTGAATGTGAATGGGATGAACTCTCCCATAAAATGGAAGTGAATAGCAGAGTGATTAAAAACCAGAATCATACAATATGCTGTTTACAAGAAACACATTTGAAGCAGAGAGATACACACTGAGTAAAGGTAAAAGGTTGGAGCAGAATATATTATGCTTCAGCGGAAGTCAAAAAAGCAGGGGTAGCAATCCTTATCTCAGACAAAGCAAAGGCAAAAATAGATCTAATTAAAGGAGATAAGGAAGGAAAATACATCTTGCTAAAAGGTACTATAGATAATGAAGTAATATCAATACCAAACATGTATGCACCAAGTAGTATAGTATCCAAATTCTTAGGGAGAAACTAAATGAGTTTACAAGAGGAAATAGACAGCAAAACTATACTAGTGGGGGATCTGAATCTTCCCCTCTCAGAATTAGATAAATCTAGCCACAAAATAAATAAGAAAGAAGTTAAAGAGGTGAATAGAATGTTAGAAAAGTTAGATATGATAGACATCTGGAGAAAACTGAATGGGGATAGAAAGGAATATACCTTTTTCTCAGCAGTACATGGCACATACTCAAAAATGGACCATGCATTAGGACACAAAAACCTCATAGTCAAATGTAGAAAGGCTGAAATAGTAAATGCATCCTTCTCAGATCATGGTGCAATAAAAAATCACATGTAATAAAGAGCTATGGAAAGGTGTGATGAAATAATAGGATTTAGCAGATACTCAAAGACCCACCTGGAGATTAATCTATACTGATTGAATCAAGTGAGAGTGATTGACTGCTGATTAAGCCTACTTCAAGTTAAGTGGATTGTAATCACACCTGGCTAGCCCTTAAGAAGGTATTGTTCTCAGAAGCTAGACTGTGAACTCAACTTGAAAACACCTTCAAAGCCAATGGATTTGGATGACACCAACTAATCAGCTTGAAGTAGTGTGTAAGGCCCGCCTCTGTTCCAGACCTATAAAAAGCTTCCACAATCAGCTTGCTGGAGAGTTCCCGATTAAAGCAGGCTTGTGGAGGAGGACTTCAGGAAGAACCCAACCAGGCTGGAACTCTAGGCTAGGTAGGACTTCTTTTTTCTTAACTTTCTGAACTCCTTGTGAATACCTCTATGCTTTAATAAATGTTTAATGCCCAAAGACTGGTGCTGAAGCTTCTAATGTAAGGCAGCCACAATTTAGATTTTAAACATCACAAAGGTAGACTGAAAATTAATTGGAAACTAAATTAGTCTCATTTTAAAGAGTGAGTGGGTCAAACAACAAATCATAGAAACAATCAATAACTTCATCCAAGAGAATGACAATAATGAGACAACATACCAAAATCTATGGGATGCTCCCAAAGCAGTGCTTAGGGGAAATTTTATATCTCTAAATGCTTACATGAATAAAAAAGAGAAGGAGGAGATCAATGAATTGGGCATACAACTTAAAAAGCTAGACAAAGAACAAATTAGAAATCCCCAATTAAATACTAAATTAGAAATCCTGAAAATTAAAGAAGAAATTAATAAAATTGAAAGCTAGAAAAATCAATGAAACCAAGAGCTGGTTTTATGGGGAAAAAAACAATAGAATAGATAAATCATTGGTTAATTTGATTTTTTTTTAGGGCAATGGGTGTTAAGTGACTTGCCCATGGTCACACAGCTAGTACGTGTCAAGTGTCTGAGGTCGGATTTGAACTCAGGTACTCCTGAATCCAGGGCCAGTGCTCTATCCACTGTACCACCTAGCTGCCCCCGGTTAATTTGATTTGAAAAAAAAGAAAGAAAAGCAAATTACCAGTATCAAAAATGAAAAAGGTGATTTAACTACCAATGAAGTAGAAATTAAAGCAATAATTAGGAACTATTTTGCCCAACTGTATGCCAATAAATTTGATAATCTAAATGAAATGAATAAATATTTACAAAAATACAAATTGCCCAGTTTAACTGAAGAGGAAATAAAATCCTTAAATAAGCCCATAACAGAAAAAGAAATTGAACAAGCCATTAATGAATTCCCTAAGAAAAAATCTCCAGGGTCAGATGGGTTTACAAGTAAATTCTAGCAAACATTTAAAGAACAATTAATTCCAATATTATTTAAATTATTTGGAAAAACAGGTGAAGGAGTTCTACCAAATTCCTTTTATGACACAAATGTGGTGTTGATACCAAAACCAGGCAGAGCCAAAATAGAAAAAAAATTATAGACCAATTTCCCTAATGAATATTGATGCAAAAATCTTAAATAACATATTAGCAAGGAGATTACAGCAAGTGATCACTAGGATAATACAATATGATCGGGTGGGATTTATACCAGGAATACAGGGCTGGTTCAACATTAGGAAACTATTAACATAATCAACTACATCAATAAGAAAATTAACCAAAATTATATGATTATTTCAATACATGCAGAGAAAGCTTTTGACAGAATACAGCACCCATTCCTAAAAAAACCACTAGAGAGCTTAGGAATAGGTGGTCCTTTCCCTTTTTTTTTTTTTAATCAAATTAACCAAAGGCTTATCTATTTCATTGGTTTTTTCATAGAACCAGTTCTTAGTTTTATTGATTAGTTCTATAGTTTTCTTGTATTCAATTTTACTAATTTCTACTTTGATTTTCAGGATTTCTAATTGAGTATTTATTTGGGGATTTTTAATTTGTTCTTTTTCTAGCTTTTTTAGTTGCATGCCCAATTCATTGATCTCCTCTTTCTCTTTTTTTATTCATGTAAGCATTTAGAGATATAAATTTTCTCCTAAGCACTGCTTTGGCTGCATCCCATAGATTTTGGTATGTTGTCTCATTATTGTCATTCTCTTGGATGAAGTTATTGATTGTTTCTATGGTTTGTTGTTTGACCCACTCATTCTTTAAAATGAGATTATTTAGTTTCCAATTAATTTTCAGTCTACCTTTCCATGGCTCTTTATCACATGTAATTTTTATTGCATCATGATCTGAGAAGGATGCATTTACTATTTCAGCCTTTCTACATTTGACTATGAGGTTTTGTGCCCTAATGCATGTCCATTTTGAGTATGTGCCATGTACTGCTGAGAAAAAGGTATATTCCTTTCTATCCCCATTCAGTTTTTCTCAGATGTCTATCATATCTAACTTTTCTAACATTCTATTCACCTCTTTAACTTCTTTCTTATTTATTTTGTGGCTAGATTTATCTAATTCTGAGAGGGGAAGATTCAGATCCCCCACTAGTATAGTTTTGCTGTCTATTTCCTCTTGTAACTCATTTAGTTTCTCCCCTAAGAATTTGGATACTATACTACTTGGTGCATACATGTTTGGTATTGATATTACTTCATTATCTATAGTACCTTTTAGCAAGATGTATTTTCCTTCCTTATCTCCTTTAATTAGATCTATTTTTGCCTTTGCTTTGTCTGAGATAAGGATTGCTACCCCTGCTTTTTTGACTTCCGCTGAAGCATAATATATTCTGCTCCAACCTTTTACCTTTACTCAGTGTGTATCTCTCTGCTTCAAATGTGTTTCTTGTAAACAGCATATTGTATGATTCTGGTTTTTAATCACTCTGCTATTCACTTCCATTTTATGGGAGAGTTCATCCCATTCACATTCACAGATAAAATTATTAACAGTTTGTTTCCCTCCATCTTCTTCTCCCCTTTGTTTGTACTCTTTTTTCCCTTCTTTCACCCTATTCCACTTGACCAGTGTTTTGCTTCTTACCCCTGCCTCCTCCAGTGTGTCCTCCCTTTTATCAGCCTCTCTCCTTTTTCTTTACCCTTTCTTCCCCTGCTTCTGCCCTCCCTTCTATTAGTCCTACCTTTTTCCCTTTCCCTTTTACTTCCCTAAAGAATGTGCTAAGATTCTTTATCCAAATGAACATATATTTTATTTCCTCTTTGAATCAAATCTAGTGAGAGTAAGGGTGAAACAGTGTTCACCCCTCCCTTCTTTCCCTATATTGTAATAGGTTTTCTGTACCTCTTCATATGATATAATCCACCCCATTCCACCTCCCCTTTCCTCTTCTCCCCATAAACTACTTTTAACTCCTTAATTTTTTTATATCATCACATCAAAGACAATTTATGTATATACCCTCTGTGTATAATACTTCTGTCTGCCCAAATATATATACAGTTCTCAAGAGATATTAGTATTGGGAAGCTAGGTGGCACAGTAGTTAAAGCACCAGTCCTTGATTCAGGAGGACCTGAGTTCACATCTGGCCTCAGACACTTGACACTTTCTAGCTGTGTGACCCTGGTCAAGTCACTTAACCCTCATTGCCCTGAAAAAAAAAAGAGTCATAAATATTATTTTCCCATGTAGGAATGTAAACAGTTTAACCTTATTGAATAACTTTTTCCCCCCATGTTTACCTTTTTAAACTTCTCTTGAGTCTTGCATGTTAAGATCAAATTTTCTATTCAGTTCTGGTCTTTTCATCAGGAAACCTTTAAAGTCCCCTATTTCATTGAATACCCATCTTTTCCCCTGAAAGAGAGTGATGGGTAATAGATTCTTGGCTGCAATCCAAGCCCCTTTGCCTTTCAGAATATCATATTCCAATCCTTTAATGTTGAGGCTGCCAAGTCCTGAGAAATCCTGACTGTGGCTCTATGATATTTAAATTGCTTCTTTCTGGCTGCTTGAAGTATTTTCTCCTTCACCTGATAATTCTGGAATTTGGCTATAATATTCCTTGGAGTTTTCCTTTTGGGGTCTCTTTGAGGAGGTTATTGGTGGATTCTCTCAACGATGATTTTATCGTCTGATTCTATAATATCAGAGCAGTTCTCCTTGATAATTTCCTGGAATATGGTGTCTAGAATCTTTTCTTGTTCATGGCTTTCAGGCAGTCCAGTGATTCTCAAATTGTCTCTTTTGGATCTGTTTTCCAGGTCAGTTGTCTTTCCAATGAGGTATTTCACATTTTCTTCTATTTTTTCATTCTTTTGATTCTGTTTGACTGATTCCTGGTATCTCATGGAGTCCTTAGCTTCCAACTATCCAATTCAAATTTTCAGGCATTGTGTTCTTCAGTCAGATTATGCACCTCCTTTGCCATTTGGCCAAATGAATTTTTTAAGGAATCGTTTTCTTCAGTCAATCTTTGTGCCTCCTTTTCCAAGTTACTGATTCTTTTTTCATAATTTTCTTGTGTTGCTTTCATTTCTCTCCCCTTTTTTTCTTCTACCTCTCTCAATTGATTTTTGGTGGGTTTTGTGTGTGTGTGTGTGTGTGTGTGTATGTGTGTGTGAGGCAATTAGGGTTAAGTGACTTGTCCAGGGTCACACAGCTAGTAAGTGTCAAGGGTCTGAGGCCGGATCCGAACCCAGGTCCTCCTGAATCCAGGGCTGATGCTCTTATCCACTGTGCCACCTAGCTGCCCCTCAATTGATTTTTAAGTCCTTTTTTAACTCTTCCAAGAAGAATTTTTGTTCTTGAGACCAGTTCATCTTCCCTTTTGAGGCTTCACATGAAGATAATTTGAGACTATTGTCCTCATCTGAGTTTGTGTTTGGCTCTTTCTTGTTGACACAGAAGCTCTCAATAGAGAGAGCTTTTTTTTGTTTCTTACTTATATTGCAGCTTATTATTATTATTATTATTTTTTAAGTTGAGGTCCACTCCTTGGACAGCAGGGTCACTATTTCAAGCTTCTTGTGATGGGAGACATGGACTGTGTTGCTGGCTTTCTACGCTGAGGCTTCTATGGCTTGCAAATTTCTCACCACCCTGGTCTTGCTCCCTGTGCTTGCTTCTGGAGAGAACTGGGATGGCCAGGCCTGGTTGCATCTATCTTGTGGGTGGCCCCCTAGCTAGCAGCCTGCCCTCTCAGCTAGTGCTGTTGGATCTCACCACTGGTCTACTGTGCCATCAGCCTGCTGAGCCAAGATCAAGGTGCCTCAGTTGCTCCACTGTGGCCTATCACTTCCCGCTGACTTGCCCTAACCTTCTCCACACTGCGCTGCACTGAGGTGCACTGTGTTCCCCCCCTGCCCAAGTGAGACTGACCTTTCCTGAAGTCTTTTAAATTATCTCAGTCTTTCTGTAGGTTCTGTAGTTTTAGAATCTGTAATCTGTTTAGAGGCTTGATTTAATGTTTTTTGTTTTTTTGGTGAGGCAATTGCTCAGGGTCACACAGCTAGTAATTGTTAAGTGTCTGACTCCAGATTTGAACTCAGGTCCTCTTGAATCCAGGGCCGGTGCTTTATCCACTGAGCCACCTAGCTGCCCCTGTTGTGTTTTTTAAGGAATAAATTTACAAATAAGGAAATTGATACCCAGTGAGAAGAAAATGCCTTGAGGCTACATATAGTTAGTAGAAGACCTAGAATTTGAACCTGTGTCCTATACTTCTAAATCTAATGCTCTTTTTGATATTCCATATTCCCTATCATTGTGTTAGCTATGCTTCACCTGCAAATGTATAGGCATGCAATGTATGCTTCTTCCAAGTCACTGCAAAAATATTAAATAGCTAAGAGTGAAACACAAATCTATATCAGTGAAAATTATTTTCCAATCTGACAGAAAACCATAAATGACCTGCTCTTGTAACTTATTCTTTTATTTTGTTTTGTTTTGTTTTTGCAGGGCAATGAGGGTTAAGTGACTGGCCCAGGGTCACACAGCTAGTAAGTGTTAAGTGTCTGAAGCCAGATTTGAACTCAGGTACTCCTGACTTCAGTACCGGTGCTCTATCCATTGTGCCACCTAGCTGCCCTGCAACTTATTCTTAATTGAATACATTGTATTATTATCTATCTCATATTTCTCCATTTTTTCCCACAAGAAGAGAATGAAAATCTATGTTAAATGTTTTGCTGAAATCTGGGTAAAACCTTACTTTTACCCACAAGAGAGTCTGAGATGACTGCTTCTTCAGGTGACTGTTCTTTTCTTATACACACTAACTATCCCTTAGAAAATGGTGCTACATTATATATATGATTAGACTCGCCTAACAGTTTGTTTTGTGAGAATTTTTTTAATCTTAATTACAAAGGATAGTTCACTGTGTAGAGGAGATGAGAGGGATGTATTAAAACTAAGATGTACAAAGAAAACATATCTATAAATTTAAAAATACTGTGTTTAAATTTTTTGCTAGGAATTAAAGTAAACTTTTGTGGCCTATAATTTGTAAACCAGGCTCCATTTTTTTTAAAATGTATATTGCCCTTTTCTAAATCTAACAGTACCTGTTCCATTGTTTGTTTTCAATTCCATTGATCTTTTCTTTGATTTTTCAGAATTTCTATTTTTGAATTTTTGAATTTAGATTAATTTGTTGGTTTTCTCCCGTATTTTTTATCTGCCTGATTAATTAAATTATCTTTTCTCTACTATCCCCATTCTCCACAGTCTTTCAAAGATCCATGACAATGGCTCAGTAATTTCTTTCAGTTCCTCAGAATGCAATTTACCTGGACCTAGTGACTTAAATTTGCAAAGGGTAGCCAAGTATTCTTTTATTATCTCCGTATTTATTTTGGGTATCAGCTCCCTAATAGTTATTTTGGTTCTGTCCTTTCCTGTTCAAAGATCAGTCTCCTTGGCAAAGAAGACTGAAACGAAATAGGCATCAAGAAGCTTGACATACTTGTTGTTGTCACCCCAATTATCCCAAGTTGTGGTCCCATTCTTTTTTTGGTCCTCCTCTTTCCCCTAACATCTAATTTAAAACAAAAGCAAAAACAAACACTCTTTGTTGTCCTTATCTGTTCTTTCCAGTTTTAGTTGATTTTAAGTTTTAGTCTACCTGGCTTCTATGTCTGTATCTATAAAATGGGTTGGTTAACCTGTTGTTTCCACAGAAGAAATAATGTGATAATAAACAAAGTCATCAGTCATCATTGTCCTCAATCTCTAGTAATGTTCAAATATCTTCCTGTGTATAGTTTCTTAAAAATTGTATAAGAAATTCCAAAAAGCCTCTTCACATGTTATTGTTTTTGATGAGTTTTAAGAGAGGATTTTCTCAGAGTTCACCATTTAAAGCTCTTCTTAACCTCCACCCATACACACATCTTTACAATATCTTACACCATCCTCCAAATCCCATGTAATTTGTTTGTTTGTTTGTTTTTTTGTTCATTTATTTATGTATTTATTCATTCATTTAGTCAATTATTTATTTATTTGCAGGACAATGAGGGTTAAGTGACTTGCCCAGGGTCACAGAGCTAGTAAGTGTCAAGTGTCTGAGGCCAGATTTGAACTCAGGTCCTCCTGAATTCAGAGCCAGTGCCAGTGCTTTATCCACTGCACCACCTAGCTGCCCCCAAACCCCATGTAATTTAATCCAATGACACTGACTTTTTTGATGTTCCTTAAACAAGACACTCCACATCCTGATATTTTTCACTGGCCATTCTCCATCCCTGGAATGTTCTCCTTCATTTCTGACTGCTGGCTCTTCTGGTTTCCCTCAATTACCAGCTAAAATTCCACCATCTAGAAGAAACCCTTTCTGATCCCACATTTTTAGTGCTTTCTCTTTATTATTTCTAGGTTATACCATATATAGCTTATTTATATATGGGTTTTTGTTTCATATTGTCTCTCTCCTAGATTATGAGCTTGGGACTCACTTTTATATTCATATGACTAGTACATAGAAGAGTGTTTAACACATAGTAGGCTCCTAATAAATGATTGTAAACTTATACATTCACGCTGAACTTGCAGTTTACTCAAACTCTCAGCTCCTTTCCAGTGACAGAGAACAGAGTTGTTTTTTTGCCTTTCTTTGTATCTCCAGTACTTAACATTGTATCTGGCATATAGTATGTGTTTAATAAATGTTTATTGACTGACTTGGGTCAGGGAGGTGGGGAGGATGAGACATATATGACTTATTACAGCGTATATTCATTTTAAATTCTTTGAATGGATAAGGATTGTACTAGATGGTCTCAAAATTTCATTCCTGATATTACATGAAAATAACTCATTTTTATGTCATTTAAAATGTGCTTGTTTATTGACTCCATACTACCTCCCAACATTCAGTGCCCCCATTTAGGATCATCATCCTTCAAAAATAAAGTTAAGCAAAAGAATCTAATATAACAATTGTACCTGACAGCATATGAAACTTTATGATATTATAGTTTATCATTACTAATGGAAAGGAAGGCACCTCGGTGTATATGACAAAATCTATGCTGTTTGTTAGTGTTATCTTCATTTCTATTATTGTAGTCACTATGGAATTAATGTTTTGGCTCTGCTTTATTTGCTTTGTAAGAGTTAATACATTGCCCTGTATTTCTCCAAATTTGTCACATTTATCATTGCTTAATGTTAAGGAATATTACATTAAATTCATATGCCACAATTTGTTTAAACACCCTTCCATTAATAGGCACATTCCATCTTTACAGCTTTTGTTATTCTTCTCTTTATTGGTTTATTTATTTATTTATTCATTTATACTAATGCAAATAGTTTGGTAATACAACTTTTGGTAATTGGGATTGGAGTGGCTAGGTGGTACAGTGGATATAGTACCAGATCTAGGATTAGGAAGACCTGAGTTCAAATCTGACCTCAGACACTTATTAGCTCTGTGACCCTGGGTAAGTCACTTAATCTCTGACTCAGTTTCTTCATCTATAAAATAGAGATAATAATAGCACCTGCCTCTCAGTGTTGTGAGGTAATTGTTAAAGCATTTAGCATAGTACCTAGAAGATAGTAACCACTATATAACTGTTAGGCAGTAGTAGTAGTATCTGGCCTTTCTTTCTTTCATTAATCTTCTTTTGTATAATTCCAGATATAGATTTGGCAGACCAAATTATATAAACAATCTAATAACTTTTCTCACCTAATTACAATTTCCCCCCAAAAGTGTTGGACCAATTCACAGTCCAACCAGCAGCTTATTTTTGTGTCTATCTTCCCAAAACCCAGTTTTCTCTCTTCCTAACATTATCTGGCTCAGTGCTCCTCTCTTCTTTTTTTTTATTTTTTTTAATTTAATTTAAATTTTTTTGCAGGGCAATGAGGGGTTAACTGATTTGCCCAGGGTCACACAGCTAGCAAGTGTTGTGTCTGAGGCTGGATTTGAACGCAGGTCCTCCTGAATCCAGGTAGTTTCTCTATCTACTGTGCCACCTAGCTGCCCCCTACTAAAGACTTTTTCCCCCCCAGGGCAGTGATCCTCTCTTCTGAATATAGAGGCCTGCTATACTGCTAGGGGTTAGGTGTTAGCTTTGTCTGCTTTTAATTCTTCAAGTGTTTCTTCATTTTCCCTAATTCTTGGTGTCTTAGATTGTGGAGACAAATGAAATTGCCTTATATTAGGAATAATTGCTGTGTTAGAGGAGTCTGAGAGGTTGTAAATATTGGAGAAACTCTATAGTCTTCTATCTTTTTAGGAATATGACCTAGAAGTCCCACCAAACTTTTTAATTTTGCCAATAATTCCTATTGGATCAGAAGTCTACCACCCAGTAGTTTGTGCCCTTGGATTTACTGAACATTAATTGTAATTGTGTCATTTATATAAGATCTCTTTTTTCTTTTCTACTAGACTGTCCTATTTGTTATTCTTTTTTGTTTTGTTTTGTTTTGATTTGATTTTGCAGGGCAATGAGGGTTAAGTGACTTACTCATGGTCACACAGCTAGTAAGTCTCAAGTGTCTGAGGCTGTATTTAAACTCAGGTCCTTCTGCATCCAAGGCCGGTGCTTTATGCACTGCACCACCTAGCTGCCCCTTCTTTTTTTTTATCCTTGAAAAAAAACCAGGGGCAGCTACGTGACACAGTGGATAAAGCACCGGCCCTGGATTTAGGAGTACCTGAGTTCAAATCCGGCCCCAGACATTTGACACTTACTAGCTGTGTGACCCTGGGCAAGTCACATAACCCCCATTGCCCTGCAAAAAAAAATAATAATAATATAATTGTCATTGCTGTTCAGTCACGTCTGGCTTTTTATGATCCCTTTTGGAGTTTTTTGGGAAAGATACTGGAGTGGTTTGCCATTTTCTTCTCCTGCTCATTTGACAGATTAAGAAACTGAGGCAAATAGGGTTAAGTGACTTGCCCAGGGTCACATACCTAGTAAGTGTCTGAGACCGGATTTGACCTCAGGAAGGATAAGTCTTTCTGCCTCCAAGTCTGGCACTCTACTGTACCATCTAGGTAATGATATAAATAGAGATGGGGGTAATTAATGATGCCAACTTGATTCCTCCTTTAAAACATTTTTCCTTAGAAATTCTTGACCATTTGTCTTTTTTTATGAATTTTAATTTTGTTTCCTATACCTACTATTTCATTTTATAGGACTGAATCTGTTTATTAATTTATCAAATCTTTATTTTATTATATTGGCATTTCTCAGGCACAAATATTGATATCTATTTAAATGAGTTTTTTCTTGTATGTAAAATAGTATTTAGTCAAGGCTCAGATATTTTATTTTTATGGTTATGTTAAGTAGTTTTTTCTTTCAAAATTTGCCTTTTTTATTCTTAGTGTTACATAGAAATACTCATGGAATAATTTTATATTCTTCTACTTAGCTAAAGCTATTGTCTTGATCAATTTGTTGATTTTTTTAGAGTTTTCTAAGTAAACTATATTATCATATGCAAATATTAATCATTTTGCCCACTCGATTTTTATTCCCTGGGTCTCTTTTTATTGTCTTATTATAGCAAGAATTTCTAGTATTATATTAAATAAGATAAGAAACATGGTATATTTCTCTCACTCCTAAACACACTGGAAAAGCTTCCAGTTTTACAAATAATTCTAGTATTTTATTTTAGATAAATTATTTTGATCATATTTAGGAAAAGTCTAAATTGTTAAAATAGGCTTTAATAGAAATGAATATCAAGGCCTTTTTTCCATATCTTGATAAAATAATAAAGTTTTTATTTTTTGTTACTAATATCCTTAATTATGCTATTTCTTTCTTTCTTTTTTTTTTTTTTTGCGGGGCAGTGGGGGTTAAGTGACTTGCCCAAGGTCACACAGCTAGTAAGTGTCAAGTGTCTGAGGCCGGATTTGAACTCAGGAACTCCTGAATCCAGGGCCGGTGCTTTATCCACTGCGCCACCTAGCCACCCCCATGCTATTTATTTCTTAATGAAGAAACATTGTTGCATTCCTGATATAAGTATAATTTGGTTATAATTAATAATTTTAATATATAACTCTAATCTGTTGAAATGTTATTTAAAATTTTGTTTCAATATTTATTATTGCAAATGGTTTTTATTTCTTTCTCTGCTTTATTCATTGCTGTTTTATTACTGATAAGCCTTACTAGTTTTCTCACCATTCTTCAATCTTTTTAAAAAAAATTTAATATATTTTATTTTTTCTCCAATTACATGTTAAAATAATTTTTTAAACATTTTTTAAAGTTTTGAATTCCAAATTCTATCCCTTCCTCCCTCTATCACCATTCATAAATTTTAGTAGATCTAATTGAAATTATTAATTTGGTTGAATTCATTAATTATATCATCTGTAATGTCTCACTCACTATTGTGATTTGTGGAATGATGCAAGAGATGAATTCATGTCTTCATGCTATTATCTGCTAGTTATGTGATTACAGGTAACTTAAGTTTACTTCTCTTTACTTCAGTTTCATCTCACATTAAATTATGTTGGGAAAGAACTTTGAAAAAACTAAAAATGTTTTAAAATTGTGAAGGAGGGTTATTATCTTTACCAGGGGTGTCAGATTTACATAGAAATGGGGATCATTAAGAGTTGTGTAAAGATCTCTGTGGACTGAATAATGACTTAAACACCACACATGCTTACAAATTTCTTTTGTCTGTCTGGGTGTGTTTTTTTAATGAATACATCAACACATTAACATTGGATAGGAACTACATTTTTAAATGGTTTGGGTCCCACTCAGGATTGTTATGAGCTAAATGAGGCCTATGTTGGATGCACATTGGATACCTCTGGTCTATATCAGTGAATGAGGGGAGATGTCTCCTGATTTGCTTACAGGGATAACAAAGAATGTGATTCTTTTAATGACTATGCCAGAGAGAGAGAGAGAGAGAGAGAGAGAGAGAGAGAGAGAGAGAGAGAGAGAGAGAGAGAGAGAGAGAGAGAGAGAGAAAGAGAGAGAGAACGAGAGAGAGAGAGGTTATGATGTAGTAGAATGAACATTGATTGATCTTGGCGTCAGGAGATCTGACTTTGAGTCTCAGATCTAATACTTACTGGCTATGTAAGTTTGGGGAAATGATAAAATCAGAGATTTAGAAGTTGAGAGGATATAGAAAGATATCTAGTCCAAAACTCTGAGTTTAGAGATAAAGAAACAATTTGCCCAAGGTTTTATGAGTAATAAGTGGAAAAACCATGATTTCAATCTAGGTCGGCTGAGTCCAAATCCAGTGTTCTTTCCACTGTACCACATTGCCTTCAAGTCATTTAAATTCTTTTTGGAATCTCAGCTTCCTGATTTTTAAAAAGAAAAATGATACATGTTCTACTTCACCAATGTGCTTCTCCAATGCCTCATTGTGGCATGGAGATGATCCTGAAGTTTTGAAGGTTATGTTTGAAGAGCTCTGATGTCAGCAAGTCCTAGTAAGATAGAAAAACATTTAGTATAGACACAATAGTAAACTGTGGCCCTAGAATAACTACTCAGTATGAAAGATCTTAGCACCAAACAGTTGGCCACTAGGTAATTAATATTTTCAGTAACCCCAACTTATAAAGATTTTCAATTAAAGCACAGAGGGGTTGAGATCTGCTTTTGACACAATCACAGAACCTTGAAGTATTCAAGTAATAATTATCTATTTCACTGTGTTACCATGAGGAAACTGGTTTTTAAAAAGCTTTATACATTATAATGAGTGAGTTATTTTATTATGATTTTGACCATTTTGATTGTAAGGATGATAAGTCCTTTGATACAGAATATCAACAAAATACAGTGTTTAGATTTGGAAAAGACCTAAGGGAACATCTAGTCATGGGATCACATAGCTAGGATTTATATGGCACTTTAAGGTTTGCAAAGAGATTTACAAGTATTGTCTCATTTAATCCCCACAACAACACTGGGAGGTTGTTGTTGCTCAGTCATATTACTTGTGAGATTTTTGACCCTATTTGGGGTTTTCTTGGTAGAGATACTGGGGTGGCTTGCCATTTCCTTGTCCAGCTCATTTTACAGATGAGGAATTGAGGCCAACAGGTTTAAGTGACTCTCCCAGAGTCATGCAGCTAGTAAAGTGTCTGAGGCTGGATTTGAATTCAGGAAAATGAGTCTTGTTGACTCCAGGCCTGGCACTCAAACCACTGTGCCACTTAGCTTCCTACCCTGGGAGGTAGGTGCTATTATTATTTCCATTTTACAGGTGAGGAAACTGAGGCAGTCAGCGGTCAAATGACTTATCCAGGGTCACATAGGGAGTAAGTATCTGAAGCTAGATTTGAGCTCTTATCTTATTTACTTTGGAAGCTCTATCCACAGTGCCACCTAGTTATCTAGGATCAAAGATTTAGAGCTAGAAAGGATCTGGGTAGTCTGGAGTCTTCCTTCTCCTCTTCCCAAAATTTGAGACATAAGGAAATTGAGGCCAAAAAAAGGTCTTGTAAAAGCTTTAAGAGTCATCCTTAAGGCATTTGTGGTATAGGCTTTGATTTGAGTTAACTCCTTTCTCTCTTAGGCAAACCCTAGTAAATCTGAATGGCTAAAATGCCATGAGCTAAGCAGTATCCACTTCAGAAGAAGCCACCATGTTTCTGCAGGCAGGTTTCATCTACTTAGAGCCTTTGCCCTGTAGGCTTTTAGAAGTGGTAGAAACTATGCTATAAGCTCCTCAGGGCAGAGCCTGGAGGAATCTCCTACCTAGATAGAAAAGAGACAGTTAAAACAAATGAGAATTATAACTGTGAGATGGTGTTCATAATTTTTGTCTTATTAGTTAATATTTTTATCATCACAAAATGGCAGCTTAATGCCATACTTCCTTAACTTCTGATAGGGAACAAAATACTTGAATGTTCACAGTATGAAGTGGATTTTCTTCCCAATTCAGTCACCATACCATAAAAAGCCAAAGATTAACATTATATCAGTATATTTTGAAGAAAGCATATACTAGAGTCCCTAAAAATTAAAACTTTTATAATATATTCTTATTATTAGCAGTGTTCTCATAGTAATAAACTAAATTGTAAGTTATTATCAAGCCAGGATTCAGAACTGCATATTCTGTTCATTTCTTCTTATATGGAATATTATTCATTTATATTTCAGAATAGTTTGCAATCCAAAGAAATTGCATATTATATTACATACTATATTATATTAATTTATTTGTTTGCAGGGCAATGAGGGTTAAGTGACTTGCCCAGGGTCACACAGCTAGTAAGTGTCAAGTGTCTGAGGCCATATAAGAACTCAGGTCCTCCTGAATCCAGGACTGGTGCTTTATCCACTGCACCACCTAGCTGTCCCACTTTTTATATTTTATTCATTTTCATATATATATATATGTGTGTGTGTGTGTGTGTGTGTATACATACACATACCTATATATTCATAGTTGTCTATATGTGTGTGTATATACATATATACACACATACATACAAGCTAGAATTTTTTTTTATAGAATTCCCATTTGGTTTATGGAGATTTTCTCTTTGAGTCATCAGGAGTCTCTCCATATCATGGCTTGTAATGTCAATGAAGCTTTTATTATGGACATGTAAACTAAACTCTGAGCTCCTTTTTACTTTGGCACTGGCAAGGAATCCAAGGACATGGACTAAATAAGAAAAGGTTATGAACTTTATTCTTGTCCAGGGCATACTAGTACAGAGATATATGTTAGACTAGAAATAGTATTTGTAGAATTGTGGTATCAAGAATAGACAGTCTCAGAATTGTAAATTATTCTATCAGCTCACCACAAATATGTAATACAATGCTTTGAAATAGTTGGCATTGAATAAGTGAATGAATGAAATAATTTATCAGATGTGAACCTCAATTTCTTCACCTGTTAAATAAGGACAGTAATACCTACTTGACTTTCTCTCCTTGGAAAGTCCCTCTGTTATAGCCCCACCTCTGATTGCTGAGTTTCTTCCAGAACCTCCTTTTTGAGGAAGTATTCAGACCAGCCCTATGCTCAACTGCCTCTCTGGATTTCCCCAGTGTCTCCATTTTGGTACTTTAATCCAATCCCTTACCCTGCCCAAAATCTTTTGATCTCCTTTTTGTGTATTATCTTCCCATTTCAATGTAAGATGCCTGAGGGCAAGAACTAGCTTTTTTTTTTTTTGCTTGTATATTTTTATTCTCAGTGCTTAGTACAATGGTTGACACATAGTGAGGACTTTATAAATATTTTGTTGACTAGCAATCAAAAGATTATTGAGAGGCTCAAATAAGACAATGTCCCAGAAGCCACTTTTTAAGCTGCCAAGTGCACTAATTCAGAAAAGGATTGGGGCAGCTAGGTGGCACAGTGGATAAAGCATGTGCCCTGGATTCAGGAGTACCTGAGTTCAAATCCATCCTCAGACACTTGACACTTAGTAGCTGTGTGATCCTGGTCAGGTCACTTAATCCCCATTGCCCTGCAAAAAAAGAAAGAAAGAAAGAAAGAAAGAAAGAAAGAAAGAAAGAAAGAAAGAAAGAAAGAAAGAAAGAAAGAAAAGGATCATTGTTGTGTTGTAGTATAGCAAACAATATTTTAGTGAGTGAAAATAGAGAATTCCTTTTTTCAGTGGTTCTAAAATTTTTCCACAGTGATAAAACTCTTCTGCTTAAACAAAACTTTGGCCAAACCATTATAGGATAATCCTTTAAAATTATTATTTTTAATAGCTATCAACAAACAAAATAAGATTCATTTTTTAAAAACTCCTGGGGTTGTTTCAGTATTCCTTGCAGAACACTCTAAAAAACATTGCTTTATGCCAAGAAATTCTATAGGCTAAAAATAGAACTAGGTTTAGAAAAGAGTTAAATAAATTTGTGGGTTATTGATAAGCTTTTTTTTTTTTTGGGTGAGGCAATTGGGGTTAAGTGACTTGCTCATGGTCACACAGCCAGGGCTGGTACTCTACCCACTGCACCACCTAGCTTCCCCCATTGATAGGCTTTTTAAAAGAACTTACAGGGGGCAGCTATGTGGCACAGTGGATAAAGCACTGGCCCTGGATTCAGGAAGACCTGAGTTCAAATCTGGCCTAAGATGCTTGACACTTACCAGCTGTGTGACCCTGGGCAAGTCACTTAACCCTCATTTCCCCACCAAAAAAAAACCTTATATGGTTCTCATATATGTAGAATTAGGCTACTCTTTAAGGAGCCCATCTGGTAAATGAATAAGCAGAAAATGTGTTAGCTATTACTGACAAGTCTATCAAGAGCAAAGAAATCCAACCTAGATAAAGTATTTAAATATTTATATATCTTTATATTTATATACAAATATTTATATTTCTTTATATTTCTATACAACTTCTTAGTGAAATGAAGACCTTAAGACAGCACCCTCTGCTCAAGAGTTGTGTCAAAAGCTATCTTCGCTGGGTAAGGATAAACAAAACAATACAATGATGCTATTTTCTAAATGAAGAGAATGCATTTGGTGGCTGTAGACAGTTTTTATAATCTGTCCATTGAAATAAATGTTAGAACTCTTCAGAGCTCTTCAGATCTAGTAATTAACAACTGAATGATTAAGAAAGGGGCTTCCTAAAAAAAGACTGAATATTAATAATGATGAGAAATCATAATCCTATAGTCTTGAAAAAAGCTTATATATATATGAGAGGCTCAAATATGTTCATGCATGTATATATTTTACATATATAATATATTATATTAATATATATCAATGATATATTTATATGTAAATAATATATATAGCCTCATAATAATACTTTGAAGTAGTCTTATCTCTACATTTTTCAGATGAAGAAAATGAATCTAAGGTGAAATGACTTGCCCAAGATCAGAGTGCTAATTAGTGGCAGAGCTGGGATGTAAACCCCAGATGTTATGACAACTTCCAGGGATGAACCTCCATCAGGAAAAGTCACCAAGTAGCAACACTGGGAGTTTTCCAAACTCTTGTCATGGTCAGGAGTTTCAGAATAGGAATCTGCTAAAAACAGCTAAAAACTAAAAATGATAATTATGTTTTCATTGCCTAAGAACTAAATAAAAGAGAGAGGGAGAGAGAGAGAGAGAGAGAGAGAGAGAGAGAGAGAGAGAGAGAGAGAGAGAGATGTGAAGACAGAGATAAAAACAAGAGAGTCGGTAAAAGACGGTAACATGCTATAAAATGATGAAATTTAAAGATTATATTAATGCACAAAAGTGGGTTTTAATGACCAGAAGTATTAGCACTCTCTCGGTATGCTAAATGGCTATGGGACATCACAATTTGAAGAAAAATCACATTTGCAGGTGATCCAAAAGGCGTTGGAAAAAACATAAACAGACTGAAGCACATAATCAGTGGTAAATAAAGATGAAAAGAAATAATGTAAAAAGATATCAACAGGGGCGGCTAGGTGGTGCAGTGGAAGGAGCACCGGCCCTGGAGTCAGGAATACCTGAGTTCAAATCCGGCCTCAGACACTTAACACTTACTAGCTGTATCACCCTGGGCAAGTCACTTAACCCCAATTGCCCCACTAAAAAAAAAAAAAAGATATCAACAAGGATTTGTATGACAAGAAAATGAAGGAAGTTGCATGCCTAGAATGATGTCCACCAAATATTAATAGAACTAGAAGAAGTTAATTGGTTGACTCATCACTGGAGATTGACAGAAAGACACGTGTAAGAATGGCACAGTATGAGAGCACATGAAGGAGTGAGAACTGCTCCAGGAGAAAGAGAAGAGATCATGGATCCGTGCAAGTACTATATATTTTGTAAGAGGCACAAGGGGATCTGTGATGTCACTGGTGAATTAACTACCTACATGAGTGTAAATACCCTCCCCTGATGCACTGGCAACTGATCTCTAAGAAATAATCTTTGAGAGTTGCTCAGAGCACCGAGAGGTTAAGTAGCTTTCCCTGGCCACAATATTAGCAGGTATTAGAGACTGCACTTGAACTGAGATCTTCCCAACTCCAAGGCTGGTTTCTATCCACAATAAAACCTTGCTACTCACTGTACTGATGCTTACCATCATTGGACTATTAATCTTGCCATTCTAACAGACTGGTAACCAAATCATAACAGGATATCATTCCCATCTACATAGGTTTTCAGTTTGCAAAGTCTCTTTGAATACAAAGAATACAGCTTTCTTTATATCTAGAAATGCTAACTTATGGCCAATTAGTTCAAGCTTCCATGACAGAAATTTGGCAATAAGTGATATATCCCATGGGCCAGCAAACACTCAAGAGGCCAGATGCAGTGCATTCTCCTGAGGTTGCCTAAAGGGAGCTTTCCTGAGCAGAAGGCCCCTGGTAACTGGAGCTTTCCAGTTAGTTCAGAGCTTAAAACACAAAAGTACAGCTGAGCTCACATTGAACCACATATCAATAGTCCAGTGAGGCTCTGGGGCCTAAGACCCAATTAAGCCCAAGCTGAGAAAGATTTTCTACACAAGTCCCTTTCCTCATCTAAGTCGATGGAATCTTTGGACAGAGAGACTAACTCCAGGGAGCACATTGCCTGCCCTTAAACTTCCTATTAAATTGGGGCAAGAATCACTGGTACCTGGGGGCAGTTTAGTGGGAGTTCTAGATAATTTTTTTTGCATTTCTTTACTCCTGGTTGCAATTATACTTCTCAAATACACAATAAAATATTTTACATTTATATAGCTATTGAGTTATGGCTTCAAAGGACTTTTTATACAATTTCTTATTTGATATCATAACTCTTCTTTTGAAATAATTAGTTCAGATAGGAATTTCCCCCACTTCACTGATGAGAAAACTAAGGCTAACAATAAGTGGCATAGCATAGGTTCTAAGTTCAAATCACACAACACACAATGCATTCTAAATGGGTATGTGACCTTGGTATTAAAGATAACACTGGGGAAGCTAGATGGCACAGTGGATAAAGCAACAGCCCTGGATTCAGGAGGACCTGAGTTTAAATCTAGCCTCAGACACTTGACACTTACTAGCTTTGTGACCCTGGGCAAGTCACTTAACCCTCATGCCTCCCCCCCACAAAAAAAAGATAGCACTATAAAAATAGAAGAGAAAAAGTCCACATACCTCTCATAGCTATAGATACGACATATATCTTTAACCAAACAAGAGGTAGAGGCAACTGCAAAAAATGAAACCTTGATTACATGAAACTGAAAAGCTTCTGCGCAGACAACATTAATATATCTAGGATAAAGAAGGAAGTGGTCAAATGGGAAAAAATCTTTGTATCAAACTTCTCTGATAATAGTTTGGTGTCCAAGATAGATAAACTGTATACACAGAAATATGATTATGTGTGTATACATGTATGCATGTATGTATATGTATGTGTGTGCATGTATATACATATAAAACTAATAGCCATTCCCAATAGATAAATGGTTATAGGATAGGAAGAAATAGTTCTCAAATGAACTGCAAAGTATTCACAATCACATGAAAAATGCTCCAGATAACTTATAATAAAAGAAACACAAATCAAAACAACATTAAAGTTTCATCTCACATCCTTTAAATTGATAAAAATGACCCAAAATGCCAACAGGCAATGTTGGAAGGCTTGTGGAAAGATAGGTACACCAGTACATTGTTGGTGGAGCTGTGAAGTGATACAAATATTTTGGAAAATAATTTGGAATTATTCAAATAAATTGAATAAATTGTTCATTCCCTTTGAAGCAGAGGCTCCATTACTGGGTTTATACTCCAAGGAAGCCATTGATAGGAAGTGTCCCCATAAAGTCCAAAATATTTATAGCAGCACCCTTCCTGATAGCTAAGAATTGGAAACAAAGTAGATGCCCATTAATTGGGGATTAGTGAACAAATTGGTGTACATGAATGTAATGGATTACCACAATGTTATAAGAAATTTTGTGAAAGGAAGACAGTGAAACATAAAAAGATATCTATGAACTGATGCAGAATGAAGTAAGCAGAGCTAAGAAAACAATATACACAGTGGCCGCTTAAATGTAAATGGAAAGATTAACAACACACGAGAATATCAAAAGTAAATATAATGTAGTTATAAAGATCCAGAAGAACTCAAATAAAGAGGTATGAAAGACATCCTCAACCCACCTCTTTGTGGAGATGGGAGGTCCATGGTGTTAGACAATGCACATATTTTCAGACTTTTTCAATGTATCAATCAGTTGTGCTGATTTTCTTTCTCTCTAAAAAAAATACTATTTGTTATGGTGGGATGCCTCTTGGGTAGTGGGATTAAGGATACATGGGATTACTACAGTGATGTAAGAAACAGAAAATATGTTAAAAACATATTTAAAAAGCAATATGTCTTATGCATAAAGAGGCATTGGATCCCCTTTCTATACTGAAGCCAAATGAAAGCAATTACAACAAACTGAAAATATCATATGATATCCCCAGCCCTAAACAAACAAAAACAAAAAATGGATGACATGGTACAGGTATTTTATTTCTTGGTACAGGATCTTTCAGAAATCAGAGGACTTGAAATTCAAATTTTGCCTCTGTCACTACTTCTAGTCCTTCATTTCTACAGGCCTTGGTTCCCTCATTCATAAAATAATGAGATTTACCTAGACAAAATCAAACATCTCTTTCAACTTTATATCTATGATCCCAGTTTCCTTCTCTTAAACCTTCCATGGTGAAGTATGGTTACTCATGCTTTTAAGCCCTGCTGCCAGGGGAGGCTAAGGCCAATGGATCTCTTGATTTTATGAATTCTGAACTTCAGTCTGGGTAAACCAGATCAAGCCTCCAATATCTTGAAAGCTTAGGGCTTGAGGGTTGGGGAAGAGATCTAGACTGCCTAAGGAAGGGTGAACTGGCATATTTCAGAAAGGGAGCAACTCAAAATTTTCATGCCAGCAATGGGATTGGGCCTGTGAGTGGCTCCCTTACTTCCAGCCTGAATGAGATAGGGTGAGTCAGTTTTAAAAGAACAATGACAACCACAAAGCCATACAAAACAAAGCAAACCCTCTTGCTTATTGTCTTTCTGTTCTCTAACTTATTTCCCTTCCAGCTACTTACCCATGTCTCTCCTTCACTGCTAAACTGAGTGAAAATTGTTTTCATCTGCCATTTCTACTTCTTTATCAGATTCTCCTTTTTAGCTTGGAAGCTGACTTCAATCCCCACCAAATCTACTGAAATGCCCTCTTACAAAGGTAATTGATAACTTCATTCTCACCAAATCCAATGACCTTTTCTTACTTATCATCCCTTCTGATTGTTTTGCAGCTCTGGACATGGCTGATCATTCCCTCCTATTAGATACCCTCTTTTCCCTTGACTTGAGAGACATCACATTTCCCTGTCCTGCTACTATGTTTTCAAATCCTACCTTTGTTGTCTTTTTTTTTTCTGACTTTGCATCCTCTTGCTAACAGTTTCATGTGGTAGCTATCTTCTCTTTTATCTGTACTCTTTCCCTTTAAGTCCTGCTGATTCTACTTTTACAATATCTCTCTTATATGAACTCCATTCCTTTTCCCATTTGCCACCAAGTCAGTATAGAAACTCATTACCAGGGGGCAGCTAGGTGGCACAATGGATAAAGCACTGGCCCTGGATTCAGGAGAACCTGAGTTCAAATCCAGCCTCAGACACTTGACCCTAGCTGTGTGACTCTGGGCAAGTCACTTAACCCTCATTGCTCCACAAAAATTAAATTAAATTAAATTACATTTTAAAAAGAAACTCATTACCATCAATCTGAACTGTTGCAATAGTCTCCTAATTGATCTTCCTGACTGCAATGTCTTTACCCCTTAATTCATCCTTCATACTATTTCCAAAATAATCTTATACATAGATCTAGTTGTGTCATTCCTTTGCTCAAACACTTTCAATGACTTCCTACTGACTACCTCATCAATTTCAGAATAATTTACCTGGCATTCAAAGGCATCCGCAATCCAATTTAGTCTTACTTTTCTAGTCATGTATGATATTATTCTCCTTCACACATTCTATGCTTCAGAGTATCTGATACCCCTACCTTTGAACATACTGATTAAGTGGCACAATGTATAGAGTGCTGGACTTGGAGTCAGGAAGACTTGAACTCAAATGCAACCTGGAACACTTAATAACTATGGGACCTTTGGCAAGTCACTTAAACTCTGTGACTCAGGTTCCTCATCTATAAATTGGGGACAATGGTAGTTCCTATCTCTCAAGATTGTTATAAAGATAAAATAAAATATTATTTATAGAGCTTCGTAAAACTTAAGCCAGCATATAAATTTTATATTATTTTTTTCTTCTTCCATAGCTTGTCTTATACTCTTCCCTAACTCTGGACAGTCCCCTCTTACTCTCATTATCTTTGGAATTCCTAATGAGCCTTAAAACCCCAACACAAAAGCCATCTCTTCCTAAAAGCTTTCCATGAGCTCCCTATTGACTGACTTTCCCCCTTGTTCATTTCAGAGGATTTTGTACATTGTATCTTTAATAGATTTTTCATATAATATTATATATTATAATTATTTGTATTCATATTGCCCCTCTAATCTGTAAACAATGGAACAGCAGTTGCCCTGTCATTTCCAAACTTTTTAACTCCCCAACCACCAAGTACAGTGCTCTACTTATATAGGAACTTAATAACATTTGTTGATTAATTTATTGTTATTGTTGCTGTTGTTCTTTAATAACTGGAATAACAAGATGAACATTTTAATAACACACTCCAGGGTCACCACTCTACAGTAATAAAAAGCTGTGAAGTTTCCCATAGAGACTTCATTCATGTCTGATATACAATAGAAGAGTTGGCCATGTTTCCTGTTATTAGCCACATTGTTTGAGCTAAATGGACAACTGGACAGATGACTATAAATGTGTCTGTCCTGCTAAGAGGAAAAAAAAATCACCCACGGGGTTTAGTTGTGGTTTAGTCAAATGAAAGTCGTTGTAATGTTCAGTAAGCTATTGGGAAGCCCCAAGAAAATGTCATTTGCCAGCCCTATTTGACTTATAATCAAGGCCAAAATGTAAAGGGGGACAGCAACTTTTTGCCATGATGACAGGAATGCAGGAAAAAGCTTGCCAGCACTATTTCACCCTTCGAAATGTTTCAAAGTGCCTCGTAGATGCTAATCCAGGTTTTAAGGTAACTGACATGGCATGGTCATTAGGCACCAGGAGTGAGGACTAAGGAGTTTTCAGTTCAGGGGGAGGATTTGTAGGGCTTTCTTTTTTAAATTTTTAGCATATATCCCAATATTTTTATTCAGTTACAAAACAGTTATTTTATCTACCAAACATATTAAATATAAGAAAATAATATTAGGATAGTGAGTATCTAGGTGGTACATTGGATAGGGTGCTGGGCAAGTCACTGGAGCTTAGAAGACCTGAGTTCAAATCCAGACTTATACAATTACTAGCATCCTGCTTCTAGAAAACTCACTTAACACATACCTTATTTCCCTTATCTTCAAAAGGAGGGAAATAATAGTCCCTGCTGCCCATGGTGGTTATAAGGGTAAAATGAGACAATATTTGTAAAGAGCTTTGCAAGCCTTAAAGCACATGTAAGTGCTAGCTATATTATTGCCCCATGACCATTTCTCCCTAACTCCACTGAAAAAAGGAAAACATGAAATTATTATTAATGCTAATAATAATAATAAATTATATAGACTGAGATATCACATGCCATTGCTTGCTACAAGAATGTAGTACCTGCTGAATATCTAGGAAGACATGACTCAGCGGCTAAAACCATATATCAGAAGATTCACTACCTTTTATCAACTGACAGCCAACAAATCTCCACACTACAAATACAGACCTTGAAATATCCTGGAGAATGCAATTTATAAACTTTACATGAACCAGACCATAATCATAGACTGAACTATTGTTCATAATTTCCTGAATATAACATAGAGTCACAAAATATTGAACAATGTTTTTAATAGATTCTCAAATAAATTCTCAAACTTTCCAAATTTTATAAAATGAAAAGGTTTAAAAACAGAAACCTAGCAGAAGAAATCAAAATCACACAGGGACAAGATCAGGTAGGCATCCTTCCTGTTGTCTTGTCTGCTTGGGATGCTTTTATTCAAATTTAAAAAGCAGTGATTTTATCCACCTGTACGGTAGTCTACTAAATATTAAGTTTAAAAGATGGCACAGTGGATAAAGCACCAGCCCTGGATTCAGGAGGACCTGAGTTCAAATCTTGCCTCAGGCACTTGACACTTACTATCTCTGTGACCCTGGGCAAGTCACTTAACCCTCATTTCAAAAAAGAAAAGAAAATGAAAGAAAGAATGAAAAGTAAAAAAGGGGGAAAAAAGGAAATTGCAGAATGAGCATTATTAGTCCAAGGGTATATCTATCTGAACTTCATCAAACAACATAAGGGTAAGATGATGATGGTGGTGATGGTGGTGGTGGTGATGATGATGATGATGATGATGCCAACAATGACAATGGTGCCTGCATGTATACATGGTGCTCAAAAATCACCAAGTATTTACCTGCATTAGGTCCCTTCATTGTCCCAATCTTTATGAGATTGGTAGGAGATGTATTACATTTCCCATTTTAAAGATAAAGAAACTGAGATTCTAAGAGGTGAAATCATTTACACATGGTCACATGGCCCTTATGTGTTATAGGCAGGTTTAGAACTCAGTTCTCTCAACCAAGGACTGAATTCTTACTACTACACTGCATCTCAATAATATCAAGTGAAGAATAAGATGAGAAGAGTGTGTGACACATTAAAAGTTATTATTCTAAAGGAGTTTCTTACATTATTGTCATCAAATGTGGCTTCCCAGTCATGTTAGAAACCCACTCCACTCTTTGAGTAGTTCCATGGCCAGTCACTTTTTTGGCAACTCTATTTAAAAAATCACAGGTTAAGTTCCAGCTCCTATGTTTCAAATTATATTTTCAAGGGAGGCTATATCAGATAGATAGATAGATAGATAGATAGATAGATAGACAGACAGATAGGTAGACAGAGAAACAGATAGATAAGATAAATACTTAAATCCTATCTCTAAATGTGTATATATGTATATGAGTGTGTATATATGACTCAGGTGGTATATATATATACATACATATATATAATGACAAGTATCTTTAAAATAAGTTTTATTAATAGATAAATATGACATGTGTATAGCTAAATATATACATATATGTATATAATATGCATAATATAATATAATATGCATGTATATACATGTATACCTAATTTATATGTAGAGAGATATAACATTTTGTATCATCAGAAGTGAAAGGAGGTATGCTGTAGTGGGTAATGAGCTGATCAGAGAATGAGGAAGTCATGGGTTTATGTCTCACCTCTAACAACATCTAATCCCAAAGTAACTCAACCTTCCAGTGATCCATAACCAACTCTCCAAACCATACATTGCAGCACTGGTAAAAGGGGTTCCTTAACAGAAATTCATCATACTAATAAAATCACAGCCTTTGTCCCCCTCCAAAAATCTGAGGTATAATAAAATGAAGATTTGCAAATATAAAATGACTCTTAGAACAGCATTTGAATACCATTGCTATCATACTATTTTGTTTTTGAGCAGGAACATTGGAAGGATAAGGCACTACAATACTGGAGGGGAAAGGAACAAGCTGGCAGCCTTTGTTAGCAAAGCCCTGGTCACCTTTGAACTTGAAATGCAAGATGTCGGCAATTCAAATTCATTTCCAGTACTCATAAGCCCTTATGACTTCAATGAGGTCTGTACACTCGATCATAAAGCTCATGATCTAAACTCTTTATTTCCAAAATGAGGAATCTAACACAGAGGTAAGGTAATCTGCCCAAGGTGCCACAATTAATTAGTACCAGAACTGTGACCGGGACTCAAGTATCTTGATTCCTGGTCAAGTGCTCTTTCCTAGATTAATGACAATAATAATTACTAATATTACATGTATACATATACATATATGTGTGAATGTAGATGTATATGTTCCTATTTATAGAATATAAAATGATATATTTTACATAGGTGCCATGATTGTCCCCATTTTATAGATGAAGTAAAAGAAATGGTAAATGACTTGGCCAGGGGTCATGCAGGAAATGGGCAAGATTGGAAGTCAGGTTGTTTTGATTTTGAATTTAGTGCTTTCTTCACTATGCTACTTATCTGTCTCAAAAATAGTAATGGATATGTACTGCCCTTTCCTCACCTCCCTTGGGGCATGTTCAGTGGGTATGCCACAGTTCAGTAGCATAAGTTGGTATGTCACTGCTTAGTGGGTAAGCACACAGAAGCCTGTAGTATATGACTGAAGGGTCTTTCAATTAATGTTCCTTGCCATGCCCTCCCCTACTAACCTTCTGAGCATGCTCAAATATCTTCTGGTTGCTTTTTGGCTACAATAACTCAAGATTCTTCTGTGGTGGCAAGAAAAATTCTTCTAATTAGATGTTGTGGCTATATTAAACAGGGCAATCCCCATCTCACAAAATGCCTTTCCCCACCCAATTCTCCAAAAACCTCCAACCCCCCCTTTACACACACACACACACACACACACACACACACACACACACACACACACACACACACACTTCTCATGTTCTGCAGCTGAGAAGAAGAAGACCCTTAGGGTCAAGGATTACCCCTTTAACATTTCCACAGAACTTTAGTTAACAATAACAACAACGCTTTTGCCATGAGAAGAACTCTTGGCAAGTGGATCCTACAGCTGACATGCTGTTAATGTCTGTAACATTTATTCCATCTTCAATCTTATAGGCATGGGTATTGTGTTACCACCATCATTATGGGAGAGTGAATTTAAGAACATTGAACTTAGGGGTAAGATTTAGGGGGAAGGCATGGAGAAAGAGTTCTTCACATGAGAAAAGCAATATTTCATCAGCCTCTTCCAAGTAGGGGAGAAAGATTGTGGGTTGTAAGTGTGTGGAGGGGTCCATTTGCTTTTAGTAATATATCACCACTCTCTAATGAGGCAGCTAGGTGGTTTAGGGGATAAAGATCTGGATCTGGAGTCAGGAACACCTGAGATCAAATTCAGCTTTAGATATTTACTACCTGGGTGATCCTGGGCAAGCAATTTAACCACTGGCTGCCTCAGTCTACTCATCTGTAAACTAGAAATAGATAATGAAAGTGCCTGCTTTCTTATGTTTTTATGAGGATTAAATAAGATATTATTTGCAAAGTACTTTGTAAACATTAAAACATTATACAAATATGGGCTATTATTATTAATACTAAAAATAAAATAATAAATTCTGTAAAGGGACACTTTAGTCATTGGATTTAATGGCTGTTTCTCCAGTTTCAAATTTGGAAGTACTTTCATATAACTTCTCTAGTGAGAGTCTTCAACCTCTTGGCCCCTTTCTCTTTCCATTGTGGCCGTATCTTGCTTATACCTAGTTTGTGTGCTGTCTCCCCATTAGACTGTAAGTTTTTTGAGGGCCAGGACTCTTTTTGCCGTTCTTCTTATCTTCAGTGTTTAGCACAATGTTGAGCACATTAAAAGTGCTCAATAAATGTTGCTTGACTTATTGAATTGACCCCATCTTCCTGAACCAGAAGGACTCCAGCCAACCAAAAATTCAGGAAAGAATAAAAGAAAGAAATCAACGGTGTGGTGATTCACTAGAGAAAGATGTGAACAGTTCCTTCTTCAGGAAATGGTCTTTTTCAGAGGAAGAATTTTTGCTTAGCCATTGTTGTGAATGGAGTAGTACTTGATCTGAAGTTAGAAGACCCTAAATTTCATGCTATTGCTTCCTACTAGCATAACTTTGGATAAATCAGTTCCATGAGTCTCATTTTCCTTATCTATGGAAGTAGAAATGATAATATGTATACTCTGTACCTCATTAGGTTCTAGGGAGAATCGATTGAGTTCAGGGCAACAATAATTTTTTTTTAAAGCATGTACAATGTGTCAGGCACTGGGCTGGGAGCTGAAGATAGAAACATAGAAATGTAAATAAACCCTTTCCTCAATGAGATAATGTACATGAAGGGCTTTGTACACTGGAAAGTGTTACATAAATGTCAATTACTATTATTGTTGGTTGAATACAGGCCCAAGAATTGATGCATATTGGCAAACCTGACAAAAGTCACACATCTCTCAGCGTGTTGTGTGTTTCAGCCCTGAAGCTAAAACTGAGCTTGAAGCCGAGCTATTATTGATAGGAGGAGGAATGTGTATTTGAATAAGTTTAGACACATTCCCTGAACCTTGGCCTTGTTACAACATGTCTCTTTCATGCTCTTCCTCATTAACATTTCCTTTCAGCAGTGTGTGGGCAAAAATTAGTCAGCAGTTTGAGGTCAGCATGGTGATGAATTCCAGGCACTAGGCATCTGAAGCTTAGTTTGGTGTCAAAATCACTATTATAGGGTCGGGGGGAAGAGGCAAAGAGGTGGAAAGATCACTGGACTTGGAGTCATGGTAATGACCTTAAGCAAATAACTAAACCTTTCTGATCCTCAGTTTCCTCATTGTTAAAATGAGAATAATATTTCAAGTTCCTACCTCACCCACAATTTTTGTGAGGCTCAAATGAGATATTATAGATAAAAATCATTGCAAACCTCAAAGTGCTTTTTAATATTAGGATGTTATTACTGTTATTGCATAGTTAACCAAGCGTTGAAGTGATATACATTTTTTCCCTTTTCCTTTCTGAGTTCCCAAGGCATTTGAAAAATAAGCTTCTATTTTCACTTTTTTTTTCATTAAAGAGCACTGACAAACTTTTTTTTTTTTTTGGAGGTAGGGGATACTCTTTGGATGTGCTTGGAAGTAGGAGAGAGGGCAGGAGTATCAGCAGATCCACCCTTTACATATTATTTCTGCCATGGCTGGAACCAAAAGGCACACAGATAGGCACTTTGGATCCCAGTCGAAATGGGAGATCCTAAACTACATTGCACAGTTCGCTTCAATATCGAGACAAAGGTTCCCTGGGCATAGGAATCGATTCTCAAGACAAAATTCTCTTTGTAGGCTCCTCCAGCAGATTCTGATAGTCCTAACCATAGGGAAGTCAGAACAGACACAGAGTTTCACGTTGTGAAGACTAGAAAAAAGCTTGCCTCTCTTCTGTAGCCTGTAAGATCTGCCTTGTCTCTGGCCAGGAGAGATTCCTTTCGGCGTTCCCCATTTTATCACAGCATTCCCACATTTCCCTTTTCATCTCATGCCCCTCTTCTCTTCCCAAGGTCATAAATCAAGGGAGGCAGGCAAGGTGTTCTTCAAAAAGGTAAGGGAAGAGCATAGACTTCACCTACTCTATGGAAATGTGAACAAGCTGAATGGCACACACTTCATTATCACTTCCTTCCATAATAACCTATTCAATTTTCAATCCCCAAACTGGGGAGTTCTATAGCCCCTGCATTACCAACCTCATGTAGGTAGCATGGCATTCTGGTAAAAAAATATATACATAATTTGTATATGAATATATATGTTTGTATATGTGTGAATGTGTATACACACACACACACACACATATATATACACATTCAAAGGGCTTTGCAAAACTTCAAGTAGAATAGAAATTGTTATTATTATTGTTATTACTATTATTGTTATTGTTCTCTTTTGTTATGGATCCTGATTTGAAATCTGCCCCTGGTCCAGCTGTTTGATCAATTCAATTCAATTATAGGCGCAGTTATTAAGTGTTCACCATTTGTCAGGCATAATACTATACATGAAAGACATCCAAAATGTAATGGCTAGCATTTAGATGGCACTTGAAGGTCTGACAAGCACTTTATATAATTATCTTATTTGCTCCTCACAACAGCCCTTGAAGGGAGGAGCTATTGTTATCACAGTTTTAAGAATGAGGAAACACACTGAAAGAGACTAAATGATTTGGCCAGTATCACACAGCTAATAAATATCTGAGACAGGATTTGAATTCAGGTCTATTATTTTTTAAATGTCAGCACTTTTTCTTCTATGCTACATCCCTCTTAAAGGAATTTATTTCATCCTTCATGTCTCAAGTAAAATCCTACCTTCTACAAGAAGCCTTTCCTAAAAATGCCACAGATAAATGAATTCATATGATTTTTTTCTCTCATTCCCCTTTACAGAAGGAACAAGCGTCCATCTATTTACATCCAAAGAGAGAAGATGTGGTGAATAAATCCAAAGTACTAAATGAAAATCAAGGCCAAATGCGAGTGTGTGTGTGTGTGTGTGTGTGTGTGAGAGAGAGAGAGAGAGAGAGAGAGAGAGAGAGAGAGAGAGAGAGAGAGAGAGAGAGAGAGAGAGACAGGTAGAGAAAAGAGTAACAGAGAAAGAAGAGAGAAAAATGTAGAAGAGAGAGGGAAAGAGAGAAAGGAAGAAAGATAAAGAGGGAGAGAAAAAGAGGAAGCAGAGAGAAAGAGAGGAAGAGAAAGGAAAAGAGAAAGTAAGGTGGGGCAGGCATGCAATTTGGAATTGTCTATGATTTAAAGGTAAATTGTAGTTACAACAAAATAAAAGTTTATGAAAAAGAAAGAGCACCAAGTGTTTGCATTTTGTATCTGTCTTGAAAAGAAAAGAAAGGGGCAGGGGAATATTTGGATTACATTAAAAAGAGTGATAAAGGAAGCTAAAATGTGGACACAGAAGTGACAAGAGGGAAAGAAAATAAGAGTGGGAATAAATCCTGTTTAGTTGGTCCTCTTTACCATCTAATCCATGTCCTTTTGGAGCAGAATTTTATCACCTTTGCCTAGAACATGATTGGACACTTATTTTCTTCATAACTCATTGCAAATATCATCCAAACTTTGGACATACTACAATATTGAATGGTTTTTTTTTTTGTAGGAACAAAGCAGATTTTTTTTCCCACAAATCAAATAAACCAGGGAATATGGCTATGTTTTTCCCTCAAAGGACACCATAGGTTTGGGAAGGTAGAGGATTTCAGCACAAAAGTATTTGAGTCCTTTCACACAAGTATTACCTGCTATAAAGGAATATTTATTAAGTAAGATTTTATAGGAGGCGTTCTACTAAATAGGCTCTATTCAAAGGTCTTAACCAATTCATCACAAAATATTTCTGGTATTCTTATTCTCCCCAACATTATACACACACATATACATATATAATCAGAAGGTGCTCTTTCTGATTTTCATTAATTAATAATTTATTCCTCAACTTATTAAGGATTGTGAGGTCATCAGCATGGGAACCCCTTCTACCAATGGTCCATAATTGAACAGATAACTCTTAGAGAAATGCTCATGATTAGAGAAGTTAAGCAAGTTGCCTAGAATCACACAGCAGTATGTCATAAAGACTATGAACCCAGATCTTCCTGACTCTTGGTGTAGCACTCTATTCATTCTATTAATTTTGCAAGCAATCTATCACTCTTTGGGGGGGGGGGAAGGGCAATGAGGGTTAAGTGACTTGCCCAAGGTCACACAGCTAGTGTCAATTGTCTGAGGCCAGATTTGAACTCAGGAGCTCCTGAATCCAGGGCCAGTGCTTTATCCACCTGGCTGCCCCTCAATCTATTACTTTTAAACATAGATATTACAATTTTGAACTACTCATATCAGAAAATCAGAGGATGTAAGAACTGGAAAGGACAACATATATCATCTAATTTATAACCACCTGAAACATGATTTCTCTCGTTAATAGGCATATGTGATTATCTACCCTTTGCTTGAAGACCTCCAGTGACAGAGAACTCACTACCCCCTAAGGTAGCCCATTCTTCTTTTGGATAGTATTGTTAAAAATTATTTTGATAAAAAAATATTCTTCCAAATATCAATTTCTCCCTCCTCTGAGACCAAACAGGATTAGCTCATTCCTTTTTTTTCAATATGGCAAAGCTCCAGATATGTAGAGAGGAATCAAGGGTACCTCAAGTCTTCTCTTTCCTAGGAATGACAGTTCTTGTCATTCTTTTATGACACAGATGAATCCTCTCACTCTTGGTTGACTTCTCTGGACATGTTCTATCATAGCAGTTTTCTTCCTAGAATGTTGTTGTACTCCAAATCAGACACTGTATTCTATAAACTCACCACCTCAACATACAGACTCATGCAGTTTAGCTAATTAATTTTAATAGTAAATAAAGCAGGAGTAGATTTTTTTTGCCAAGGTTTTGACCCATATCTAGGGCCACCATTCTTTTTTTCCAATTATTTTAAATAATAATTGAAGAAGTTACACTTCTAAAATTCACATGGTGATATAGGAATTTAATGTCAATTCCTGCAACTGTCTACAGAATAAATTAAACAGGCAATAACATTTAGTTACCTGACATTTCAACCAGTCAACACATCCATCACTCCATGAACAAAGAGAGAAATGAAGATACAGAATTTTTTTCTTCATTTCCTTCTTTTTCTGGGGCGGGGGGGCATTGAATTTAAATTCAACTAAACTCACACTTTTCATACATCTACTTGGTAAAAGATCCTGTATTCAGCCCTGGAGATGCAAAGATGGAGGCAACACAAATCTTTTTGTTGTGGAGTCTGCAGTCTAGTGATAAAAAGAGGAAAGCAGTAGAGATCAACTGCAGAAATAACTGTGATCTGAAAGAAAGCAAGATACATACAAAGGAAAGGTCCAGAAAAAAAAAGACAAAGAATATGAAGACAGTATAACTACTTTCACCTGAAAAGTGAAAGTAGGGAATTGGGGAAAGCTTTGAGGGGGTGATGGGTATTTTCTTTAGACATAGACCAAGGAAGAGCCTTCAACAGAATTTTCACAAGTAGTACAAATTAATATAGATCCAGTAAAATAGATATGTGCTGACCTCAAACTTTAGTTACATATCTAGAACTTAAATATTTCAGAATTGGAGATCTCAGATCTAATAGGGAGTGGGAGTCTTTTGTCCATAGCATGAAAGATAACACACAAGGTTGGAAAAGATCAAAGGACATCTGTTATCTATTTAGGTTAGGTTTTAAAAGAAATACAAGTTTTGTTTCTTAACTATGAAAGCCCCAGGGCTATTATTCATAATTGAGGTACTTGAAGTATATAGTCATTCACAGAAGTGTTGTAACATTATATACAGATTATTCTCAATCTGAGCAAAGGAGGGGAGACTGAATGCTATTGTACATGGTATTCTAGGTTTCAATTGCCTTAGACGGCCATAGACTATGGGATCTCCTTCTAAGGGAGGAACTGTTGTAAAAGGCAGAATTTGGTAGAGGAAAGACATATGAAATTCAATTTGATTCAATAAATAATTAAGTTCCTAGCATGGAAAAGGTACTGGGTTGGGAAGTGGAAATACAAAAACAAAAGAGTTCCTGCCCTCAACAAGCTTATATTCTGCTAGAATACAATGTGCAAAGGATAAGCCAATAAAAAATTTCATACAAAGTAATGCATAATTCAAGTGGGCACCCAAGTTAACACCCGGGAGAGGTATAGGGATCAGGAAAGTTCTCATGTAGAATATGGTAGCTACTCTGGGCCATGAAGGAAGCTAGATACTTTAAGAGGCAGAGGTGAGAAGAGGATCTCATTCCAGACACAGAATTCTACACCCATATTGTGACTCTTCTGTACTTACAGATAAATGCATCCTGTATATTTTTGCCTCACACCATGGTCAAGTTAAACAAAATGGCAAAACCAATTAGAGAAGAAAAAATCCTGAAAGAGGGAATGTATTGTTACCAGTAGGTAGCAAACATTGTTCAATATTTTCCCTCAGAAGCACCTCTAAGCTCTACTGCTAATTAAGACTCTTCACATTCAAAAAGACATCCACAAATACCCCCCTCCTGTGATCAAGATAGGCTCACTCACTCTATCCTCTGACACTTATCTTCTGCAAATCACTCAAGAGAATGCAACATACAGAAACATAAAACCTGACTAATCACACAGGGACCTCTTTGAACATCCACCTGTAGTTAGGTAGACTAAGTCTCTAGTTGTGTGCAATGCTTGCACACAACTTATGGCACACTATTTTGAAGACACATGCACACACACATACACACACACACACACACACACACACACATACCCCTCATTGCTCCTATTTGTTAATCCTCACCCTTATACTCTGGAGGAATATACTAACCCGCACACCCACACATACATATCGTTACACAAACTCCACAGACAATACATAATTTTAAGACATTCTTTGAAGAATGCCTTAAAGGATTTGAATCAATAATCTTCTCAGATCCAAAACTGGAGCTCTGCAGTTTGCTTTTTAATGATATCTCCCAACTCAGCAATCACAAGTGCTTCTTACTGTTAGCTCCTGGCTTGTCTAGTCTATTCTTCCCCTGGCCCATATATCATAGTTTAAAAAAATAAAATAAAGGAACAGACATGGAATTAAGACTCTCTGTCCCATGAGCTTCATTATCCTGGCTTGTTGGGAATGTGTTAAACATACAGTGTGAGTTTTCTTAAGTAACAGAAAAGGATCAAAGGAACCCTACTTTACCAAAGGTTTTGTACTGAGGATTGGGTGATTCAAATCACCCTGGGTAGTAGTAGTGATAAGATAAGGAAGGAGAGATCTCCAGCAGTAGTTTTTATTTCAAGAAAAGAAAAACTTTTAAAGTCGTAAAACGTTCTTTGCTTTCTTTGATTTTTTTTCAATTGAATTGCAATCCTGGAATTAGAAGAAGTTTGGATGGGAGAAAATGTGCTTGATCTTAACCCTAGGCAGATATAAAAATAGACTGAATTTTAACCACACAGCTAAGAGATGACACTTCATGGCTATGCTTGCTGAGGTTTTATGTATTAAAAACTTTTAAAGTTTAAGTGGATACTTGGAATATATATCATGCATAAATATGTGTGTGTGTATACTACATGTCTATATATATGTGTGTGTGTGTGTGTGTGTGTGTGTGTGTGTGTGTGTATGTGTGTGTGTGTAGGTATATAGTATATGTCCAATGGAAAAGATAAAAAGATCCATATACACAACATGCAAACATACATATACACATGGGCATATATACATTTTTCTATATTTACATATAAACATATACTTTCATTTATATATACATTGTGTATATATATATTTTATGTATCTGTGTACATATGGATCCATATGCACAAACATATATGCCTATACAGAGAGAGAAACAGGGACAAGAGCAGAGAGAGAAAGAGAGAATTGCAAAAGACAAGCATTCCTGGATGCTTCATTATCTGTACTAATGGAAGGAATAACATATCTGTGCCTTCTTGTCTTTTCAACTTGTCCATAACTTTTCATAAGTTATACAGTCATGGATTTACAGTTGGACAGGACTGGAGAGGCAGAGCATCATATGCTCATAGGACTGAGGATCTAGAACTAAGAGTTTAATCTCATTTTACGGATGAAGAAATTGAGACCCCAGAAAGTTGTCATTTGCTTGGAGTAACACAGTAGTAACCATTTGAACATAGGTTCTCTGAACCCAGTCAGTATGCTCTTTCTATCAAACCTTGCTTCCTCCCTGTGTCATATGATCCAGCACCCTCATGAGGAAACTGAGGCTCAGAGGAATGAATGGCTTACCTGAGGGTACATAGATAATGACTTGCAGAGTCAGGGTGAAAACCCTGGTCCTCTGAAGCCAAATTGACCACATTTACCACTATACCACAACAGATATAAAGCATTCATAGGGAATTTAGCCAAAATGTCAAAAATCTTCTCTGGTATGTGTGTGTGCATGTGTATATGTATGCATGCATGTATATCCAGCCATATCTTTTGCATGGAAGACATGAATAAAAATGAAGCACCATGGCCTACTGGATAGAAAGATGGACATAAAACCATGAAAACCTGGGTCGAAGTCTCTCCTCTGATTCATATTGGTTTGTGACTTCAGGCAAATCACTTAAATTATCAGTGTCCCCTCACAACTCTCTAAGACTGGCCTGCATTGGAAGAAGAAGCTTCCCTACCTACAAATTCCCTATACCAATGAAATCACAGGACAAGCCTTTATCCCTATAGACAAGAAGATTGGAAGGGATGAGTGGGTCATGATATACACAGGTAGGGAGTGTATAAATGCATATTTTAATGCCTAAAATATACTTTCAAGTCAAATTCCCTACAATAAAAATCTCAGACAGTTTTTCTTAGAAGGTATGACAGGAGACCTAATAGGTTAATAAAATTGTAGTGCACGTTTCTTTGATATTGTTTGATACTTTGAACTTCAGGAAGAGTCAGAGATCTCAACACCTCCTAATGTTCTGTTGCTAACTCTTGGATTTTTCTTACTTAATTGAGATCTCCAAAGCTTGAAATGTAAAGCAATACAATTTCAAGTTCAGGAAAAAAACCAATCCAAAAGTGTCAATATTCAGGAATCAGTTTTGTTTACTTCTGGAGATATTCCCAAGGCAACAAAATTCAAGCATCTGCATTTTCCCTAAGTCTAATTTCACAAATTTTAGATCCCCCTACTTTGCCTCTTGAATTTCATAGACATGACTCCAATGTCATTTTCACCAAGAGCTAAGCTTAATTATTCATAGATTCGCATGTCTTTGATCTGCTGATACACAGCCTCTTCTTTTCTTGAGGTCAGAAAAGTGGCATGGCTGAATAAAAAAACTATTATTCCCTGTGGATGAACTAGAGGAAATTTTCCTGAAATACTCTTTCTGGTCTGTTGGGTGAAGCAAATATTATATATAACCAAAGTGATAGGACCCCTAGGAATGGAACAGTGAGGCATATTTCCATATTTCTTTTCAAAGATACATACATATGTATATGTTTGTATGCACATGTTTGTTTTTCCATCACCTTGCTATAAATTTAGGTTAAAAAAATTGGTAAAGCAGTCAATAAACAAGCATTTTTGTGGTAAAGTACAATTTGTCAAGCTCACTTTTCTAATATTTTCTATCTCTTCTTTCTTCCTATTTTTGGAAATTGAGACATTTGCCCCTTTCCTATTCCTCTCTTGGTTTCCATGATCTTCCAGATATCATTGATTGTGACTCAGCAATCACACCAGATAATTCTTTCAGTACTTAAGGATGTTGTTTGGATCTGATGACTAAAAATTCAAGCATACCTAAATATTCATCTTCTCTCACATTATTATTGATATCACTTCTCTATTAGTCATGTTTGTTTTTCCCTTTCCAATCCCAAGATAATTTTCTTTGACAAAGAAGAAGCCAAATAGTTGAATAGCTCCATCTTCTCCATCTCATCTCTTATACACCTCTAGCACCAATCTTCTGTCCACCAAGAGTAACAATCTTCTCCCTTACTTTATGCTCCTCTTTTCCCCAATATAGCTAAAAAAGAACCCCATTTGTCATCCTTTGCTTTGCTCACAAGCCTCAATTTATTTTGGGCTTTAGACCAGATGATAGTCTCACAGGAGTGTGGCATGCTTTTATATTTATCCTCTATTATCTCTTTTTCCTTGCCCCTGAAGAACTTATAATAAATTTCAAGCAATAAGACACAATACAAATGCTTCAATATTAGAAACTGTTGCTCTTTGAGGGAAGGACCCATTTTTCCCCTTTCTTTGTATCTTCAGTGCTTAGCTCAGAGCCTGGCACAAAATGCTTGATGAAATACTTGTTAACTGCCTGATTCAATATTTCTATGGTTCGTTGACAATATCCATCAATGGGGATAGTATCTACACAGAAGAAGTTTGCAGCTTATTCATATCTTCTCAATTTATGCCATGTTTGTCTTTATTTTACTATGAATCCTACACAAAGAATCTGCTCAGTACCATGAACTCCTTTGAAACTGGAACTTTCCTTATAATATTATCTTTTAATGAATAAAATAAAATATATAGAATAACAAAGGAAATGAAAAAATGATGAAAATAAGGCTGCATTTTTCCCACTCAAGTTCATGGACATCTTAAAATCCATTGGACATCAGTTAAACAATCACTGATATAGGCATCTTTTCATTTGTGCCAAACAATGCAACATGCAGAATGTTTATTCATTTGTTATCCATATATAGTTCTCTCAACAAGACTGGAAAATTTCATTTTCTTATCATACATTTCTTTGGTGATATACCTTATGCCACAGCTAATATGTGGGTCACTGTTGGAAAACTGTTGCTGTTCTTCATCCTTAATTTTTGAAGAGGCTCAGTGATATCACGAGATGATGGTGTGCACATGAATTAGATTTTGTACAAAAAGTCATCAACCTCTTCCAGTGTTTTCAAAGTCCAGTGACAACACAAAAGTTATAATGACCAGAAATGGCCCTTGATGCAATAGATGACCCTGGCATCTTTGATATCTGAACGAACTCTAAACACTCTACACATCGACTTTAGCCACCTTCATGGACATCAGAACAAATTATTCTCATCCACACACTCTACCAAGGGAAGCCTTTACGTGCTTGGGGTAGACATCCCCCTAAGTCACCAACAGGTTTGAGGCCTGTGGTTTATCCTCAGTCTTGTTTACCCCATCTTACAAGATGGTCTTCCTGGGGTATAGCCACTGTGCATGCTACAGCTCCTTGGAGCCACAAGAGTTGAGTGAAAGGTGGACAGCAAAGGTGAATGAGTAGCCCTTGAAAAGAGCCCAGTAAGCCTTCACACCAGAGGGGCTCATCCTCCCTGAACACCCCATATACCCCAGGAAAAGTTCTATAGCTTACTTGGATCCACTATGTCTCTTTATTTCTCTTCATGTTATCTGAAACTGAATTTTCAAAACCTGTAGTTTTCCAGAATCAAAACCATAGAATATTTTGAGGAGGGTATTGTTGTTTAAAAGATGGGTTTTTCTTCTGGGAAGTACCTTGCAATGATTTGAAGCATGGTATAATTTCCAAAATTTGATATAGTCCTCTCTTTCTTTTTTCAATTCTGGGTCCTACTTATTTTAAATATATGTACTTATTAACTAACTCCATGAATCATTAATTCACCTGTATGGCATAATCTTGTCAATAAGCATTTCTAATATATTTGGTTTTCTTCCTTGGCATGTTAGGTCAATTTCTTTTTAGTGATCATGTATCTCTGTGTGGTATCCTATATTGTTCTCATGTATATCAATCCCAAATAGAAACTTCTAGAAGATTTTACATTCTATAGGGGATCCCCCTTCTATTTGGAGCTTCCATGGGATCTTCTTGGTGAAAGCAATGAATATCTCTAATAAACATATATTTTTATATTTTATCCCTTGATGTTAAAAATCAAGGCTTATGGAATAGTTATCTCTACAGTTGTATTTATCAAGAAATCTTATATTATCTTATGTATGCATGGATCACTCTTGGGTGATGGGGAGACTTTCATTATCTGTTTTCCTCTATTGAATTATATGTCTTTTCCTAATTTATAAAAATAACAAACATAGCAGTATCTGTACTACACGCACCATTCAGTCAACTGTGTAACAATACCAATGTGGTCCACTGTAGAAAATTACTTGGGAAAGTCTGCTTATTTCCTACCCATGTTTTCATCAATGATACTCTGAAATCAGTATTTAAATGAGCAAAGAAAAATAGAATATGTGCAAAAGAGGTACAAAGTCCTATGAGAACTCCAAGGCAAAAAAAAGATGTCCATAAAAGTGGCTAAAGAGAGTTTCATGGAGCAAATGTCTTTAAGCCCTAAAGCATTAAAGGAAGAGTGGGATTTCTGTAGACAGATAGAGGTATGCATTTTACATATTGGGAATATCTTGGAAATGACTTACACAAGGTATTGGGAGTGACTTTGAGAAAGGAAGAGATAACAAATTTCTCAAATTTCCAAGATGACACAAAACTGATAGGGATAATTGAGAAGTTGCATGACTGAACTATGATCCCCTAAGATCTCAACAAGCTAGGTTAGGCTAAAACTAATAAGGTAAGGTTTAATAGTAATCATTATAAAGTCATATATTTTGATTTAAAAAATGCACAGATATAGCTTATGGGAAGTCTGCATAGACAGCAACTTGAAAAATATCTGGAGATTTTAGTGAATTAAGTGTCCACAGTTAGAAAGGAAAGTAATAGTTGCTATATGTAAGTCTAAAATAAGAAAGCAATAGCATTAAAACCAAGAGAGGAAACAGTTCTCTCTGTCCTGGTTAGATCACAACTATGATATTATATTAACTTCTGGGCAAAACAGACAAATTGAAGTACATCTAGGAATGGGTAACTATGGTGGTTAGATGGAGAGTAAATCAACATTTGTTAAGTGACTATTATGTGCCAATCACTGTAGTAAGGACTGGGGAAACAAAGAAAGAGGGAAAAAATCAGCTCCCACTCTTTTTTATGTCAACTTCTTTTATTAGGTCTTCTAGCTACTTTTTAAAAAATAATAAAGATTTTTATTTAAAATTTTGAATTCCAAATTTTATCCCTCCTTCCCTTCCTCCCTGTGCCCCTCCCCGAAGCAATAAGCAATCAAATGTAGGTTGTAAGTGTGTAATTATATAAAACATTGGCATATTAGTTATTCTGTGTAAGAAAACTTGAAAAGGAAAAAATGAAAGAAAGTAAAAACTAGCATGCTTTAGTATGTGTTGAATCAATATCAGTTCTTTCTTTGGAGGTGGATAATATGTTTCATCATTAGTCCTTTGGGATTGCCTTGGATCATTGTATTGCTGAGAATAGTTAAGTCATTCACAGTTCTTCATCAAACAATATTGCTCTCACTGTGCACAACATTCTCTTGGTTCTGTTCACTTTACTATACATCACTTCATACAAATCTTCCCAGGCCTTTCTGAAATCATCCTGCATGTCATTTTTTTATAGCATAATAATATTCCATCACAATCATATACCACAGCTTGTTCATCCATTCCCCAGTTGATGGGTATTCCTTTGATTTCCAATTCATAGCCACTTCAAAAAGAGCTACTATAAATATTAGTTCCCAGTCATAAAGAGTTCACTGTCCAGTGGAGTAGTATATACAAATACATATATAGAAATAAGATATATACAGAATAAGTTTGGGGTAGTCTCAAAGAGAAAGTACTAAGATTAAGGAAACTAGGAAATTATTCTTGCAGAAGGTGGGACTAAGTTGAGACTTGAAGGTCAGGGAAGTAAGGAGGTAGAGATCGGTGGGGGTGGAAAGTATCCCAGGAATAGGGGACAGTCAATGAAAATATCTGAAATAAGGAGATGGAGTGCCATGTGTGAGGAATAGCAAAGGAGGCTAATGTTACAGGACCTCAGAGTACATGGAAGGGCTACATTAGGTGGGGCTTTAAAAGCCAAACAGAGGATTTTATATTTGATCCTTGAGGTGATAGGGAGTCACTGGAGTTTATCAATTTGACAGCTGAGTGGAGGATGGATTGCAGTAAGGAGAGATTTGAGGCAGAAAGACAAACCAGTAGGCTATTGCAATAGTCCAGGAATTAGGTGATGAGAGCTTGCATCAGAGTGGTTTCAACATAAAAGGAGAGAAGGGGGCATATATGAGAGAGGTTACAAAAAAAAATCATAGGAATTACCAATTGATTGAATGTGTGTGTGTGGGGGGGGTGGTAATAGAGAGTGAGCAATCAAAGATGACACACAGGTTGTGAGCCTGGGTGACTGAGAGGATGGTGGTAACATTGACAGTAATAAGGAAACTAGGGAAAAGGGAGAGTTTGGGGAGAAATATGAGTTCAGTTTCAGACATGTTGAGTTTAAGATGTCTATAGGAGGGGGCAGCTAGATGGCACAGTGGATAAAGCACCATCCCTGGATTCAGGAGGACCTGAGTTCAAATCTGGCCTTAGACACTTGACACTTACTAGCTGTGTGACCCTGGACAAGTCACTTAAACTTATTGCCCTGCCAAAAAAATAAAGAACTAACATGTCTATACATGTAAGTTAGTGTCTTAACTCTCATTGCCCTGCAGGGAAAAAAAGATGTCTACAGGATAACTACTTTAAGATGTCTAATAAGCAGCTGGTGAGAGGACTAGAAATAATTGCAAAGCAAGATTTGTTGAGGAGATAAACATTTTTTTAATTGAACTAAAGGAACAAAAGCAGAATAGCATGGAAAGAATTCAAAGAACTTACAATATAGTTTGGCTTCATCTTAGAGTTTATAAAGTGGAGCACTGTGAGTTGAGGTGTGTGTGGAGGGAGTGTTACTTGGAACCAGGCTGGGGGATGGCCTTCAGTGATATACTACAGAGATTGGACTTTATTACTTAGGCAACAGGTGTCCACTTAAAGTTTCTGGAGAGTGGATTAATATGATCATAGCTGTATACTAATCAGATGGTTCTGGTTATGATGTCAAGAATGGAATAGAAGAAGCAAGGATTGGAAGTATAAAGTTTATTGGAGGAAAAACTCATGCAGATTAGAAGCAATGAGACTCTGGAAATGGTGGCAGTGGAAATGGAAAGGAGGCAACATATCTAAGAGTTTTACATAGGTGAAACTGACAAGATTTTGTAGCAGATTGAATGTGGGAGGATAAGGAAAAGGAGATGGGAAATATGACTAAAATTCTGAACATGAGGAAGTGGTGATACCATTGACAGAAATGAAGAAAAGTAGGAATAAGGAGCAGTTGTTGGTGTGGGGAGTGGGGATGGCAGATGAGTTTAATTTGGGGCATGTTGAGCTTGAGGACTATATAAGGAACAGTGAAGTCTATATGATGTTTAGGTAGCTACAAAAAATGTGGGTCTAGAGCTTAAGGGAGTGATTGGGATCCCACACATAGATTTAGGAGCCATATATGGAGAAATAGTTGTTAAAGGCATAAAATAAAATAGTATTAAGTTATTGAAGAAAAACATAAGGCTGAAGATAAAGCCCTAAGTAGCATCATTTAAGTACAGTGAAAAATAGAAGTTCTACAGAGGTAGGAGAACCAGAAAAGAGTGATATAAGAGTCTCACGAAAGTGGAGTTGGCCAATTATGTAAATTCTGCAAAAAAGGTCAAGGAGAATAAGGGTTGAGAGAGTCCAATGTATCTGGCAATTAAGAGGTACCTGGGACCTTCAAGACAGAAACTTTAGAAGAGTGGCAGAGTCAAAATCCAAATTACATGGGGTTAGGAGGTAAATAAATGGTGAGGAATTAGAGGTAGTGAACATAGAGGAGTATTTCAAACATTTTGACCATCAAATGAGAGGAAAGAAGTAGAATGGTTATCTGAGCACATAAATAAAGGGGAAAGGTGATTTTTGTTGTTGTTTATTTGTTATTAGTCTGAGCACATTTGTAGGGAAAAGAAAAAAGTCACAGAGAAAGAGATATAAAAATACTAAAAAAAAAATGAGGTGCACATAATTAATAGAGAATGGTCCTGGAAAAGGCAGGAGAGATATAGTTAATATCAGCAATTTTGCTTATCTGATAACGAAAAGGTGGGAAAAGGTTGGGATGAGTTTCAAAAGTGGTTTTTTTTAAATTTTTAAGTATGAAAAGAGTTTAGAAAGCTTACACCTGATGTTTTCAGCCTCAGCAAAGCAGGATGAGAGGTCATCTACTACAAATGAAGGAATCAAGAATGATGTCAGAGACTTAAAGAGAGCAGAAAATATGTAGAAGAGCCTTTGTAGGGAATTCAAGAGGTAATCAAACACTAATATAAGGTTTGCTAAGTAGTAGTGAGGGCTAGCTGAGATTAGGTAATATCACTTGTATTAGACATTATTAGCATAGTTTAGTGTTTGTTTTTGTAATTTTCTAGTTTAAAATGGTAGAACAGAAGTTATTCAGGGTTGTAGAATGGGAGGATGGGAATGGTGGAAAGTCTAGAAAGTGAGGGATTCTAAATGGTGATAAGAGAATTATGTAAATGGTTACTCATGTTGGGGAGGTGGGTTGACCTCAAACATCAGTTATATCATGATTCCCATTTTATGCAGGATGCCAGGCCATCCAGCCTTTATTCCTCTTCTGGCTTTCCTCTTGATGTTTTTAAAGTTCAAAACCATGCCCTCCCCTCCACCAGACACACAGGCCATACTCATCTCTCATCAATCTATCCTATTTTTTATGCCCTTTTGTGTGTTGTCTTCTCCCATTAGAATATAAGCTCAATGAGGTCAAGGACTACTCTGTTTTTGCTTTTTTTGTATCCTCAGCACTTAGCACAATGCCTAGCACAATAAATACTTCATAATGTTTGTTTTCTTCCTTGCTGAGTTCTGCTTACATATCTGCAAATGTTTGTCAGTCTGACTTCTGCACCTAGTTGTTCCACTGGTAAAACAATATAAATATTATCCCTTTATCCCCCCTAAAAATCCCCCACCTAATTCATCTATTTCTCATGGCACCACTATCCCCTCAGTTACCTGATTTCAAAAATGCCAGTCATCTTTGTCTCTTCCATGTCCTTCACACACATACCCATTTGCTCCATTACTAAGTCCTGTTATTCTAATTCTATGATATCTTTGTGATCTGTGAATTGCTTTCTATACACACTGACACCACCCAAATTAAGGTGCTCATTACAGACAATTATGTATGTGGTTTTGTTTTTTTTTTTTGGTGAATCATTTGGGGTTAAGTGGCTTGCCTAAGGTCACACAGCTAGTAAGTGATTATGTAGTTTTCTAATAGGTGGATGTGATTACTGAGCTCCTATCAGAAATTTTTGAAATATCATAGAGAGGACAGGAATTGATTTTGGCCAGGAGAAGGGCAAATATTTTTCTCAGTTTTGAAAAAGGGAAGATGGAATTTGTGATCTCTTCACCACTGAGCTTGGCTTCCACTTCTGGCAAAAATGTAAGAGTGGATTATGATCCTTTAGAAAGAAAAGTGATGCTTTGTACAACTCAGTATGGTGTCATCAAGAGCCTAACCACTTTTGGAAGTGTTAGGGCACAGTTATTTGTACATTGTCTTCCCCATTAGAATGTGAGATCCTTGAGGGCAGTTTAACCTTATTGAATCCCTTATAATTGCTCCTTCTTTACCTTTTTATACTTCTTTTGGTTCTTGTATTTGAAAGTCAAATTTTCTATTCAGCTCTAGTCTTTCTATCGGGAATGCTTGAAAGTCTTCTATTTCATTGAATATCCATTTTTCTCCTGAAGGAAAACATAAAGCTGAAGATAAAGCTCTAAGTAGCATCATTTAAGTATGGTGAAAAAAAATAGACATTTTACAGAGGTAGGAGAACCAGAACAGTAGTATCAAGAGTCTCAAGAAAATGGAGTTGGTCAGTTGTATAAGTTCTGCAAAAAGGTCAAGGAGACTTTTGTAGAATAGGTGATTCTTGATTGTAATCCTAGCTCCTTTGTCCTTGAGAATGTCATATTCCAAATGCTCCTATTCTTAAAGGTAGAGACTATTAATTGTTGTGTTATCCTCACTGTAGCGTCATAATATTTGGATTTTTTTTTCTATTTACAATACTTTCTCCTTGACCTGTAAGGTCTGGAATTAGGCTATAATGTTCTTGAGAGTTTTCATTTTAGGGTTTATTCCTGGAAGTGATCAGTGGGTTCTTTAATTTCTCTTTTCCAATCTGATTCTAGAATATCAGGGAAGTTTTCATTGATAATTTCTTCAATGATGTCTAACCTCTATTTTTGATCATGGATTTCAGGTAATCCAACAATTCTTAAATGATTTCTCCTTAATCTATTTTCCAGGCCAGTTTTTTTTTCTCCCAATGAATTATTTTACATTTTCTTCTGTGTTTGTTTAATTCTTTTGATTGTGTTTCATTGTTTCTTAATGTCTTGTGGAATCATTAGCTTCCACTTGCCCAGTGCTAATTTTTTAAGGAACTTTTTTTTTTTCATTGAGCTTTTGTACTTCTTTCCCCATATGGCTAACTCTGCTTTTTAAGGCATTCTTCTATTGATTGAATTTTTGTGCTTCTTCTACCATTTTGCTTAGTCTGTTTTTAAAGTGCTATTTTCTTTATTTTTTATGCCCCCTTTACCAAGCTGTTGACTCTGTGTGTGTGTCTATGTGTGTGTGTGTGTGTATGGGTGAGAGAGAGAGAGGGAGTAAGAGAGAGAGAGATTAATTTTCTTGCATCACTATCATTTCCTCCCTGTTTTCTTCTACCTTTCTTATTTGAGTTTTAATATTTTTGAGCTCTTCCAGGAATTTATTTTGAGGTGGGGGGACTGGAGATAAGATCAGTCTGACTGAGGTACCTGATCCCCTGTAGTGGCAAATGCTGGTGAGTTCATGATCCTCCTTGCCCTGGGACTGAAACCCAGGACTGGGACCTGAATCTGCATCTGCATATGGGCAATACAATATAGGCCTACATGTATGTTAACAAAGGGACCCCTGTCCTTTTAACCAGTTGTCCAACCCCTTGAGAGCTCTATGAGCTGAGAGCTCTGGCAACTGCTATGGGCTGTCTATAGAAAGAGAGCTCTGGAAGCTGATGATCCTGATTCAGTTACCCACAACCCTTGCTGCCATCTTGCTGGGGTGTGGCCTGCCCTGCACTGTGTTCCACTCTCACCCTGCTGGGACAGACATTTCCTGCCCACCTTTTAGGTTGTCTTGGGCTGTCTTTACCTTTCCTTTAGGGGGTTCTGCTGCTCCAAAATTCATTTTTAGGCATTTTAAAATTGTTTGGAGGGAAATATGGGAGAGCTCAGGTGAATCCCTGCCTTTTCTTGAATCTACCGCTTGGAATTTTTCTAAAGTTTAAGGTCTAATACTGTCATCCTTCTGCTCAACGAGCTCCTTTGGCTCTCTACTAAGAAGGACAAACAAAACCAATCAAATTAAACTCCCCTCTTATTTAAACCTTTTCAAATATGGCTCATCCATACCTTTCTACTCTTCCTTTACTTGACTCCTCATTATACATTTTACAATTCAGGATCCAACTACAGTAGGCTGCTTACTAGTTCTCAAACATGACACTCCATCTCCAAACTCATCTTTATACCTTTGTACTGACTGTCCCCTATACCTGGAATGCTTTGTTTCTTCCTCATTTGCTCCTGAGTTTCCTTGAATTCCTTCAAGGCTTATCTCACATCCACCTTCAGTGGGAAGCTATTCCTGGACCCTTTCCCTACCTCCCAACCTCAGTTATTTGTGCCTTTCCCTTTCAGAATCTCTTCCATTAGCTTTATATAGTGCTCTATAATTATCAGTTCCTAAGCTTCAGAGAGTTATCATTTCCAGATAGTCCTAGTATTAGATGGTTATTAATTTTTTATATCTAACTGCCTACCTTTGGTCAAGTTACTAGCTTTCTAGAGTTATTTGGCAGGGGGAGGAGGGGTACAATGGAGATGGTGGCAGTGAGGTCTAGACCTGTAATTTCATTGGTGTGGGTCTCTCCCTTTCCTTATGTTAGTAATTTCTTTGTAACTAATAGTTGTAGAGAGACGGCTAGTTTCTGAGTGGCCCATGCTCACACAGCTAACATTTGTCACAAGCTCTCCCTCATCTTCCTGACTCCCAGGCCTGATTTTGTTTGTTTCACCAGTCTTCTTCTCATCTCTGATTTAGATAGTTCCCTCCCCTCCTCCCAGCTTCTCTACTCATGAGTGAAAGCTGAGATAAAGAGACTATAGAATATTGACATCTTCAAAAAAAAAAAAGTGCTTGCTAAGCACAGAGCCGTGCTATATTCAACTCTGCTCAACACTACTATTCCCTGTAACTAGTAAAAATAGTGATGAAAGAACATGTTTTGCTTCCTGACATTCCTGGGCTTGGACTTTCTGACCACATTTGAAACTTTTGATGTTGGGATTCTTAACTGGCCAGCATTCCAGAGTCTCACAGGGCTCCTGAAATATGAGATCTCTTCTCTCCAAATGACATGTTGATCAGCTAGCTCTGTGAAGCCTGAGCTGGAGGCTCACAGCTGGGGCAGCAACCTGACTGATTGGACCGAACACAGAGAATCCTGGTACAGAACTGACATCTCAGAATTAAGAACAGCAAGAATTGTTAGAGATCACCTCCTGTACACCACTTGTTTTACTGAATGGAGGTCTACACAGGGGAAATAAATGCTTTGACCAAGGTCACCCAGGTAGAAGGGGGCAGAACAGAGATTCGACACTGAATTTTTAGACTGTAATTCTAGTGTTCCTTTTAATACAACCTGCCACCTCTTCCCATGGGCACCACTCCTCCCTTTTCTAGCCATGCTTTCCTGGTCCACTTCAATTCTAGATAATCCTGCCATAATTTGTATCCTCTGGGAAAACTTATGCACCAAGCAAAGTCTCTGATCTCCATTGGGTTTTTGTGATGACTGAGCCTAAGGCATCACCATGGCTGATTCATCTTCTGGGTCCCAGCCCCATGATGGTGGCAGCCATAATAGCAGTTCTTTGACTGTGGAAATCACAGCTGGAGGAAAGACCAGCCTGCAGATAAATCTCTCACAGCTTGCTTATTCTTCTCCACAGCTCTGTGAGGGGAATGATCAATGCAGGCCTGCCAGAGTGTGCTGCTCAGTGAACCACAGAGTGAGAGCTATTACAAAGGGCCCATTTAAATACCCAAATCCCCTCTCCCCATTCCCCCAGAGGCAGGGGAGCCTGGGCTCACTCTTTAATTTTCAACTGGCACATCAACAAGGACCTATCCCGAGTGGGTGTTCAGCCCCCACAGGAAATATTCTTAGAGATCCAAGATCTGTAATGGAGAAGCTGCCCCAAAGTGGAGAGCTGTGGGCATTTTGGTAAGAGAACCTCTCCCTTCATAATTACCTCCATTCCAGTTGTCCTGCATGATGTGAAGCATGCACAAGGCCAAACAAAAGAAGAGATTATGAAGGAACAACCATGGATGACTCTCCACCCTGCCAGGCAAGAGAAAACAACAACAAAATGCTTCAGCTCAAAATTCTCTTATCCTATTATAGCAGACCCTTGTCTGGCAATAATCATATCTCACCAAGAAGCAGACTATTTTACACAGTCTGGAATTCTGGATGACTCTCCCCCCTTCCCCCTGCATTTTCCTCTGAGTCTTTAATTCCCAACCACATTCCAGTAGTCACCCTGTCTCTAAGGCAACTGGTCACTAATCAGGTCTGTCTTTTCTTTGTGGATAGTAGACAGGCCTAGAAGGGAGGGGAGGGGAGGTGAGTTCCCCATGCATTGCATGCACTCACTGGTTTCTCTATAGCATCAGAGCAGTCTTCTAAGTGGGAGACTCATTACCTAACCCTTCCATAACCTTTGACAGAATCAGAGTTCCTTTAAATCATTAGACTGATTCTAAACTCCTTGGAGGGGAAAGAAAGTTAGCTTGGGAGTGGAGATACCTTGGTTCTAGTCCTGGGATTGTCATTGATTAGTTGTGTGACATTGATAAGTCTTTTATAACCCCTCTGACTTTCTGCAATCTTACCAGTGAAAAGAGGGGATAGAAGTAGATGGCTTCTATGACCCCTTCCAGCTCGATGGTTATGTTACCCATGCTCTCTCTGAAGTCCTTATGTCAACAACTCCAAGAACAATAATAATAACTACAACAACAATAACTCTCTATTAAAGTCATGATAGGGGAGGTGACCTTGAGTTCTTGAAGGCTACACTGGTCAATACAAGCTCATACAGGCTCTACCAAGTAAAAATCATTCTGAGTAAGGGGTCAGGGACAAGCCTAGCTAAATTCTGAGGTTCATCACTTACAAATTGGCCACCAGGTAATGATTTAATTTTTATTTTTAGTCGCTGCAATTCTTGAAAACTATCTATTAAGGCATGGAGGAGCTGTGTTCTATTATGGTAGAGGGACCCCCCCAAGCTGATGAAAGGCACATTCTTAAAGAAATGGTAGTAGTCATAACCACCGAGATTCATATTTACATAAGATTGCAATTTACATAAGTGACTTTCAAATTCTTTGAACTTTTGTAACTTCAAACTTCATTAAGACTTGTGAGATGCCTTGTTTGTATCTATGAAATAACAATAACTATTATTTATATAGCACTTTAGAACTTGCAAAGTGTTTTACAACTATTGATGTCATTTTATCCAGGCAGATGTGAAGTTAATAATTGTATGAGACAGGATGTGAATTCGGTCTTCCTTACTCTAACTCCACCACTTAGCTGGCATAAAAGATAGATAGATAGATATAGATAGATATAATAAATAAATAAATAGAAATTTATGAATATAACAATTATTCGTATGATTTAGTCTAATGATTTAAATATATATAATAATTAAAAACATGTACATGTATATATATACACATACCCACATACATACACATTATAATTATTGTATATTTATATTTAGACACATATAATTTATTTCCTAATATATTTACACGTAAATATATAATACATGTATTTATATTTCCATACACTTGGTAAATAAACACTTATTAAAGCATCTTCTATGTGCCAAGCACCTACTATGTACAAGCTGCTGGGGATACAAAGAAAGGCAAAAGATGGTCCCTGATCTCAAGGGGCTCACAGTCTGATAGGGAGAGAAAACATGCAAACAACTATATTCATAAACAACTGTATTATGGAATAAACTAGAAATATAACCAACAGAAGGGAGTCACTAATGTTAAGAGGGATATAGAAAGGCCTCTTTGCATACACACTACATATACTCGGTCTAGATTTGTGATTTTAATAGTAGGGGCAACTCCTGATGAGAAAATTCCCTCTATTCCCTCTGTTCATCAGCAATGTGTAGTTTTAATGTCTTCCTTGGAGGCACGGAGAGGTTCAGTGACTTTCACAAGCTCATACAGCCAATATATGTCAGAAGCTAGACTTGGGACTGGGATTTTCCACTTTGGGACCAGCACTCCATGTACCATACCATGTCACCTCTCAGTAAATCAGTAAATGGGGAAGGCAGGTTGCTCAGTGGATAGAACAGCTGTCCAGGAGACAGGAGAACCTGAGTTCAAATCCAGCTTCAGTCGTTTACTAGCTGTATGACCCTGAGCAAGTCACTTAACCCCAATTGCCTCCTATTGATAGATAGATGGACAGATAGATAAATGATAGCTAGATGGAAGGACAGATGGATAGATATAACGAATAAAGAGAAATTTATGAATATGACCATTATTAATATGCTTTAGTCTAATGATTTAAATTCACTGGTTTCACAACTTGCAAAATGAATGACATTAGGTAAATAGAAAGGTGAGGGATGCTCTTCAAATGGAAGAAATTTTCAGTAGTATTCTATCACTTAGCAAAAAAATAATTTTCCTGTTTGTTGGAACAAAGTTGGTTTCTAATTTTGGATGAGAACTTGACCCTGTTGTAGCCAAAAAAGAGACTTTGCTGTGAGAACTCCTCTCAACATGACAAAAAGGAGTATTTTCAAAATCTCAGAGAGCCTCCTTCTTGACCACTCACTCATTCAGTCACAGGAATTTGTTAGTCACGTCAAATTATCTTCCTATAGGTCGAATGTAACCATATTATTCCTTTGCCCAATCAGAGTGCTTCCCTAACACCTCTGGAATCAAACATGGGCTCTTTGTTAGGCTTGTAAAGCCCTGGATAACCTGTCCTCTTCCAGTCTTCTTATAGCTTACTCTTACTCTCCTCCAAATGCTGAGATTCAGTGACAGTGTGACCTCCTTGCTGTTTGGAACACTTGATACACCATCTTTGAACTCCAAGCATTTTTATTGGCTGTTCCCTATGCCCTCTTGAATGCCCTCTGTCCTCTTTTCCACCTCTTAGCTTCCCTGTCTTTCTTCAAATGTCATCTGACATCCTACCTTCTGTAAGAAGCCTTTTCCAGACCGTCCTAATCTTAGTGTCTTCCCTTGTCCAAGGTCACTCTTGATTTATCCTGTACATATATTGTTTGTATATAATTAACTCCGTGCTGTCTCCCCAATTAGACTGTGAGCTCCCTGAGAGGAGGGACTATTATGGTTTGTTTGTTTTTGCTTTGCTTTGCTTTGTATTCATGGTGCTTAGCACAGTTCTTGGCATAAAGAAGGTGCTTAACAAATGATAGACAACTGTCTTTGTGCAATGTAGCATGGAGTAGGAGAGATACCAAAGTTCAAGAATCATAATACTATAGAAATTTCAAACTGGAAGCAACCTTAAGGGAACATATCCCACAGCCTCCTCATATGAAAGATAAGGAAACTGAGGCCCAGTTCAGGCATGGTCTGTCCTCTCCAGGATCTTGCCATCCAAATAAACATTCAAAAATTTAATTGAAAATTGAGGTTACTGGAAACTCTAGCAAAGATGCAAGACAGTTTAAAATCAAAATAAATTAGTTCATAGCTTCCTTTTAGGGTTGTCCTCTAAACAGGGACTGCTCAGGCTATAACTTGGCCTACTTTTGAAATCAGAGTCCCACTGACAGGCTGAGGATTTCTTAGAGCCTCTGAACCCTGGAGTTTGTTCAGTGACCTCGGAATCAGCAGACCTGCATTCTAAATCTACATCTGCTACCTGTGTGACCTTGGCAAGTGTGTTAACTTCTCTGTCTCCATCTTTTCATCTGTAGAATGAGAAGGTTGGACTACGTGATCTTTGAGATCCCTTCCAGGTCTAAATCTTTAACAATGGCTTTGTCGCCATGCAGGCACATCCTTTTCTTAAAGATTAGAGCTGTCATGTGTGCAGTAGAATGGATTCCTGCTCAGTTTGGGGTTGGGCCCTGAATGGCCTCTGAGGTCCTTCTAACTGAAGCTGCTGTGATTCAGTGGGTTCTTGAAAAATTCAGATGCATTTTATAAAGTGCAAGGGTTGCCCTACTGAGAATTGCTTGGCACATGTGCCAAATATTACTAAATCTTTAACTCCCTGAATGGAACCTGCACAAAACCTCTTGGAAAAATTTTGGCAGAGGCAAAATGGGAAGTTGACCTAATGGGAGTTGCCCTGCACTATTATATATAGAGAAACAAAACTACCATGGGCCAAATGATGATTTTATAAGGAAATTTTATAAAAATTGTATATTAAAATATACATCAGGTAAAAAACATGCCTCTTGATTCACCCTAATGGATACCATGCCCTAGGCAGATGTTTACCTGGTCTTCTGTTAGACCTGGTTTCATTTGTAGGGAGTTTCAAAGATGAAACACAAGTTTAGAGGAACCTTGTTTAGCTCTACTTTTCTGTAGTCCATTTTGAGACCCACAATTATGTCAGGGCAAAATTGCCTATGGAAATAATTGTGCCCTTAATTAGCTAATTGCAGGTACAATTGGCCACTTGCACCATGAAATGAAGGGCAAGTAGTTAATTGGGTCCACAAGTGACCTATTCAATCATAATTAGCCAATTGTGTGTCAAATTAAAGGCAGGCCAAATTTTGTTCCTGCAAATAACAGCATGTGTAAAACATGCACATATCATCAGCCAAGTTGCCTTGTGAGCATGCTACCCTGGAGAAATTCAATATTAGGAAAGAAATAAAAATCAGAGAAAGTCCTCAAAGTGCTATGATCCCTGGGGAACTGAAAAGTGAGGGTGTCATATAGACTTATACCAATGAAATCATGTTGACCATGAAAATAGACTGCTCCATGCCATCTTCAATGACACCAGCATATACAGGACCAGCTACAGAACTTTAAGACTTTTCTCGAAATTTAAGTATTTGTTAACTTTCTATTATGTGCCAGGCACTGTGCTAGGTGCTAGACCCACAAGGGCAAAAATATTCTCTGCCTTCAAGGGTCCACTAGACTATTACAATAAAAAAATTGGCGGGGCAGCTCGGTGGCACAGTAGATAGAGCACTGGCCCTGGAGTCAGGAGGACCTGAGTTCAAATCTGGCCTCAGACACTTAACACTTACTAGCTGTGTGACCCTGGGCAGGTCACTTAACCCCAATTGCCTAAAAAAAAAAATTTTGGCTACTCTGGGCCAGTTTCCTCATCTGTAAAATGATGGGATTAAAATAGATTATGTCTCTTTCAGCTTTGATATTCCATGATTCTGTGAATATGTCAGAAAGACTTGTGAAGGGAAGCTATCTGTAGGAGGGGTCTTTTGGATACAATATAAGAATATTTTTTGTATTGATTCTCTGAGTTTGTTAGCAATCTTCAACCTTGACAACCACCTCTTGTTGCTTTCATTCATGACTCATGGCTAAATTGCAGGGATTCATAAGAAGAGCAATATTATCTAATACACTAACATCTAAATCTCTAGAAAGCAACACTTTTGATACTCTTTATATGTGCATTGACTCTAGTAATCAGTCCAATCCCTTATAATACCATACAAGTTGAAAAATATTTGAAATAATGCAAATTTAAATAAGTTCCCATGATTTTAGTTAAGCAAAATCAATAAGGACAGAAGTTAAAATATAGAATGTAAGCCCTCTGATGGTAGCAATTGTTTTATTTTTGTCTTCATATCATGCAGGAAGTTACATGTAGTTAGCACTTAATAGATGCTTATTGAATTGAACTAAACTACATATTTTACTAAAACTGTAGAATCATGTAATGTTAGGATTGGAGTTATTTGCATTGAAGGAATATATAGATATAGATGTAGATATATATGTATATACACACATAAATACATACATACACACACACACACACACACACACACACATATATAGGAGAGGAGAAAGAGAGCGAGAGAGGAGTAAATTCAACAAGTACTAATTAAATGTCTGTTATGTTACATTCTAGGCACTGTCCTAGAAATTGGGGATAGGAGAATGCCAAACAGATCCTGTCCTCAAGGAGCTTATATTCTACTCATGAAAACTACACAGATAAGTAGATAAAAACACAAAGTAGGGACAAGTACACTGGGGCGGGGCAGTCAATGGGATTGTTAAATGGAAATATCAGGAAAGAACTCCCAAGGTAGGCTGCATTTGTGCTGAGCCTTAAATGGCAATTTGGATCTCAAAAGAGAGAGACAAGGGGGCAGCTAGGTGATACAGTGGATAGAGCACCGACCCTGGAGTCAGGAGTACCTGGGTTCAAATCCAGCCTCAGACACTTAACAACTTACTAGCTGTGTGACCCTGGGCAAGTCACTTAACCCCAATTGCCTCACTAAAAAAAAAGAGAGAGACAAGAAGGATGATCATTCTTTTGTATAGAGTCAGAAGGCAGAATGCCTGCCAAGTATAGAAACCAGCAAGTTTGGCCAGGATGTAGAGTATGTGAGGTGGGAAGTAATGGGGAAATTGGTTTGGAAAGATATAACAACAACAACAAAGATTTAAAAAATAGAGCCAGATGATAATTGCCAAATAGAAATGTTTGCATTTTATCTTAGAAGCAAAGAGGAACCTGGGAAACTTCTAGAACATGATTAGATCTGTGTTTTAGGAATAACAATTTTGCAGCTATGTGGAGGATGGAATGTGGAGGAAGGGAGAACAGTTAATCAGCTTTTATAGTTACTCAGGCAAGAGGTGATGAGGATGTTTCATAAAGTGTTGACTATATGAATGGAAAGAATGGGTAGACACAAGAGAGGTTGTGGAGATAGAATTGACTAGATTTGACAACTGATTGGATTTGCAGATGACTGAAAGATAGGAGTCAAGGATGACTCCCAATTTGCAAACCTTGGTGACTAGGGGAAGGGTTTCCCAGAACAAAAATTGGGAAGTTAGGGAGAGAAGTAGGTTCTGGAGAAAGCTAAGAAGTTATATATAGGATATGTTGAGTTTGAGACACCTACTGAACTTCCAGGAAGAGACCTCTACCAGTCACTTTAAAAGGTAGAATGACAGCTCAGAAGAGAGATGAAGGTGAAATGTGTCAATTTGGGAGTTGTCTGATCTAACATGATAGTTGAACCAATAGAAACTGATGAAATCACCATAAGAAATGTTGGGTGGAGAGAACCCAAGACAGATTCAACAGGCACACCCACACATAAGGTATATGGTTGATGATCTAGAAAAGAAGATTGAGAAGTATTAGACAGACATGGGGGAAGAAAACTAGATGAGACCAATGTCAGGAAAAAAATAAGAAGAAATTATTCAAGGGGACTGAGTGGTCAACAGTGTCAGAGGTTTCAGAGAGGTCAAAAACAATGAGAACTAAGAAAAGGCCAGTAAATTTTTGTAAATAGAAAATCCTTGATAACATTAGTGAGCAATTTTAATCAGGTAATGGTATATGAAGCCAGATTGCTGGAGGGTTGGCAAGTTAGTCTGAGGTGAAGAAATAGAAGTAATGAATGCAGAAGGCTTTTTCCAGCAGTTTTGCATGTAGGAATAGAGGATAATAGCTAGAAATGGGATATGTTGACATTTCAAAAAAAGAAAAAAATAAAGAAAAATGAAGGAGAAGGTCTTGTGACAGTCTCAAGGAATGTCTTCAGTGATGGGAGGAAGAAAATGAATAAGCAAAGAAGACCAAGGAAGACTAATCAAAAATATAAGAGGAATCATAAAAGTTAAAGTTGGAAAGGATCTCAGCTATGGAGTCTAAGCACTTTATTTTTGACATATGAGAAAACTGAGATCAGAGAGATATAGATATTTGCCCACAGCTAAGGAATTGGCAAAGTCAAGAGTCAAACACAGATCTCTCAATTCTGGGTTTAAGACTCTTTTGAATATAACGCGTTGCCTCTATGCCCCACAGGTAGGAAACAAAAATTCAAAAAACATGAAATGGCAAGCATTTTTAAAAATTAAGTTTGCTGAGAAATGTAACTACAGAATGGTGGTCTGGACAAATAATGGAGCAATTGGAAACTATCATTCCAGTAATCAAGCTCAAAAAAGTAATGAGATAGAGTTGCCTCTGGTTCACTTAGCTGGCAGGATGAATCTAGACTAGTGGTTGGATGCATTTTCTTCCCTCAGATAAAAACCACAATTTTTATTGATTGAAAGCATAGAGGTAGAATGAAGCTTCCAAAGTTCTTGGGAAATGATAGCTAAATGGGCCAACAGTCTAGCATTCACTAATTCACCTTCCCTTGGCCTCTTTCCCCTATTTTCCATCTTTGGATGCAACATCCCATCACTTCTTTCCTAGGGAATGGTATGAAAGAGTGATAGGGTGTATAGGGGTGAGGTGGCAAGTGAATGACACAGTTGAAATATATGAATACATTTTATAATTCAGTAAAGAAGAGAGGAAGAAGACGCAGAAGAGACTGTATAATCCAGAAAACAGGAAAGATGAAATGTTAGGTAGGACGCTGCACAGAGAGTGAGTAGAAGAGAGGCTAGAGAAAGAACATTGTGACCTAATGGAAAGGTATTGGATGTAGAATGAAAAGATTTGGGCTCTGCTCCTTCCTGATTCTGTGACATTGGGCAAGTCACTTACATTTTCTGTGCCTCAGTTTTCTCATCCATAAGATAGAGATACTAATATGTGTACTACCTCCCTCTAGTTTTATGGTGAGTATCCAGTGATCTAATAATGTGAGAAGTGCTTTGTAACCTTAAAATGCTATATACATGTAACCTATTTATAATTATGTACAATTAAATGGGAATGTGCTATACCAAGAGTCTTGAGAAAATAAGCTGTATCTCCTTTTCTTTTTATCTACTTTAAGTCAAAAACAGTACTCTACACATAGCTGGTTGGTGTCCAAAATGACATCATTATTGTGGAATCGAGGAAGAGTGTGTCTGATCAAATCAATATGAGCTCAAAAGGCTCTACTGGAGGTTGGACACAAATATTCCACATCAACATTTGGAGTAGAGTTGTCATTAAATTTGTGCATCTCATGTTTCTTTTGAGCTATTTTATTTTGCTTCACTCATAGAGCACAGCAACTTCTTTGATGTGGGCCTGTCATGCTGGGATGGTCCCCATGCCAGTGTCTCCCACATCTCACAATCAATTCCAAAGTTCTTCATAGACACCTTGAGTGTGTCCTTGTATTTCTTCTCCTGGCCTCCAAGTGAGCTCTTACCTTGTGTGAGTTCTCTGTAAAATAGTCTTTTAAGGAAAGCATACTTGTGGCATTCAAACAAGGTTGCCAGATCGTCAGAACTGTGCTCTCTGCAGCAAGTTTGAATGCTTGGCAATTTAGCTCAAGAAAGGACCTCAATGTCCAGTACCTTATCTTGTGAGGTAATTTTCAGAATCTTCCTAAGACAATTAAATGGAAATGATTCTGTTTTCTGACATGCTGGTAGATTGTCCAAGTTTTACAGGCATAGAACAATAAGGTTAGCACAATGGCTCTGTAGACCTTCAGTTTGGTAGTCAGTCTCATACCTCTTCTTTCCCACACTTTCCTTCAGAGCCTCCAAACTGAACTAGCTCTGTCAACCCGTACATCAACCTCATCATCTGCGTGTACAAACCTGGAAAGGATATTGCCAAGGTAAGTGAACTTATCCACAGTATTCACAATTTCTGAATTTAAATATGTAATAAATGACTATTGAACAAATATTTAAATATTCAGTTTGTTGAGATGTTGTTAGTGAAAGTATTAGTAACTAAATTTGGCAGACAGGGAAACTGAGAGCCCAAGAAATAAAGTGAAATTGATTGATAACAGACTAGAATCCAGGTTCATTGACTCCCAGACTAGTGTTCTTCCCACTATATAGCACATTAAAGGGGAAGAGTCATGATACTTGGTCTTTAGACCTTAAACTGAACATTCATTTTGAACTTGCTTTCCCTGACCAATATTTTCCAATGCTCCATCGAAATGCAAATACCATCACTGGCCTTTGATGTTATACAATTTATTTTCTTCTATACCATATAGAAACCAAGATCACTAGGTAACAACATCACACGTTCCTAGAGTGACTCAAGGTTTACAAAGGACTGTGCTCACAACAGTCCTTTCCAGGAGGCACATGGTAAGAAAAGCATTTTGATCCCTGTTTTTCTAATGAAGAAATTGAGGGTCAGAGGCCAGGACTTTTGAATGGAGGTCTGCTGATACCTGTAAAGGGCTCTTTTCACTATAGCATGCTTTGTTGCTTACTCAAGGGGAGCTGTAAGTTCTCCCTTCTGGTTGAGTTTTTAAATAATTGGATCCAGACTTTTAGTTTTTAGTTTCTTGAATTTCAAATTGTAACTTTGGTAGAATATCCTGGGTTAAAGTCACATTGCCATCTCCTATTCCTGATCTAAGAAGGTAAAACTCACTCTTTCTAATCTGTAGTCTGAGGCTGTGGCAAAGATTATGCAAATCTTGGTCCTCCTAAAATGTTACCATTCATATGGAGGGCATATCAATGTCTCCCATGTCGGAGTCTGGGGATTCGTTGAATGGAGATGATAACTCTGGGTGAGTCACACATTCACATCTGAAAAATGGGGTTAATCATACTTGCAATTAGACTCATGTCAATAAATATTTATTAAGGAGCTACTGACTCAATGGAAGCTCTCCAACTTGACACGTTGTCATTGTGCTTAATGGCTCTATTTGGGTTTTTATGCCTTGGGCCCAGTAACTGAATTTCTTCAACTTCCAGAGATCAGCTTTCTTCCTTCTTCCAAAGAAGATCATTTCCTTTATAAAAAAAGACATCTGGTTATAGGTAACAAGTGCGGAAAGAAAAGTCTGTATGGACACTAGTATGAATTTCTCAAACAGTTATTTTTATTAAAAAAAATAACACAAGTATTTGACTCTACCCACACATTAATCACAAGATTGTTTTTATAGATGATAGTGTATGTATGTAGGTATATAATGATTCACACATAGATATGTATATGTACACATACATATATAACTATGTATGTATATATCATGTATATATTTATGAATGTGTATATGTATATAAGTCCTAGTGCTTGCTCTAACTGTATTTTTTCTTCTTCTTTATAAGACATACGATGGAGATGGAACAGATTAGTCTTACTTCCTTATTGAGGAATGGATGGAAAGCTTCCCCCCATGAATGTGTTAGGTGCTGGAAATACAAAGACAAAAAGAAAACAATCCCTTCCATCAAGGACCTTGCAAATTCTTGGGAAGAAAAAGCAGGTAAACAGATAAGTTAATACAAAACACATAAAAAATAAACAGAAAGTATTTTTTGGGGGTGGGGGAGGGTCAGGAAATGCCTCAACACTTGAAAGGAACTAGTTTCCAAAAGGGAAAGGGAGGGAGGGAGAAGTGTCCATTTATAGGAGATAGTGAATCCAAAAGTGCAAAGATGGGAGATGAATATTATGCAGAAACGCAAGTAATTCAGTTTGTACTAGTTACCTCATGGATGATTGAGATGATCATTTTCTAAACATTGAAGTCCTACAAAATTATAAGTAATCTAATTCTTTCTATCTCCAGAATTCATAGGCAAAGTGATGGGTCCAAAATTATTTAATCGGGACTTGAGGAAAAAGCTGGCACAGTCTCAAGGTGAGGAAGATCTTTCCTGTCTCAAATAGTAACTGTCTGACCCTGGTAACGTCCCTTAACCCCTCTGAAATGTCCTCATCTGTAAGATGAGGGGGTTGTTTCATTAACCTCTAAGGTATCTTCCAATTCTAAATCTATGACTTTATGAGTGATACAGGCTAAATCAGCAACAGTTATGATTAAAGTTCAAACTACTGAATAAGGATCCAAGGTGGGTAATAAGGTTCCTGAATGTGTAAACACAGCCTGAAGTATGTTATTCAAAGGTGAGTAGGTTAGGATCTGAATCTAGACAATCCATCTGCAGCAAGAGATCTGTCCAAGAAAGCAAAGAATGAATTTGATAGGAATATCATTGGATAAGCTCCATAGTTCAAGATCCATGGGGTTCATCTAAGGAGGAGTAGAACAAGTGATTGGCTGAAGTCCAAAATGCAGAAAATTGAAAAGTATCCAAAGGTACAAGTGGTTACTGTTGAAGGATATAACAACAAGTAGTAGGAAAGACCAAGATTCAGGAGCAGATGTTCCTATCACAGAAAATACCATGAGGGAACTCAACTACTGGACACTGGGTATAGGGGGTAATAGTAGACACTTCCAGGCACTGGGGGAAGATCATACATAATAAAATCAGAGAAAGATCAACAGCAAGGCTGAACTGGTGAGTTCCTGACATAGGATGTCTATAGTCCTTCACCTTATCTGGGGCTGGATTAGTTCTAGAATCTGAGACTAATCTGAGTACAAATGGGGACTCAGTTGCCAGGATTAGGAGACTGTAAAGTCAAGAACCCAGGAAATCTATTAGATATGCTCTCCAAATATCTAATAGATTATTTGGTTAAAATCTAATTGTGAAAACTAAGGGCAAATTTTTTTGAGTCCAAAATTTGGGGGTTGGATTATATTTATATTAAGATTTTCCAAGCCCCAGGGAAGGGTGTATACTATTAACACATGCTTATCTAGTGTGTAAACTAGAGATAACTGTTGATAGAACTGCAAAGACTTAATTGTTTTGTATCAGGTATTTTGTATCAGGTATGTTGCTAGAAGAGCCTCACTTCTCCTCTTGGGAGTGGGCTCCTCACTCTCACATTCATTGGCTCCTCACTTCCACCCTGACTACTTCAGGGACAATTTAATTTTTAGTTCTAGTCTAAGTTTCCCCCAAAGTGGGGGGAGGGAGAGAATAAAAGAGGTATTCACTATACAATCTGAATTGGGTAGAGGAGATGTGATTTATTCTTCCTCAAAGGAATCAATGATAAGCAAAAGAAAATTATAATACACTTTAAAGAATTACCAGAATGGGGGGCAGCTAGGTGGCACAGCAGATAAAGCACAGGCCCTGGATTCAGGAGGACCTGAGTTCAAATCTGACTTCATTTACTTGACTAGCTGTGTGACCCTGGGCAAGTCAATTAACCCTCATTGGCCCACAAAAAACCAAAAACAAATAAAGAATTACCAGAATGGACTTTCATAGATCACTTATAACTACTTAGTACCTGGGATCACTAATAGTTGGCTGATAGGCCAATATTCAAATCACACTTGGACACAGTCTTTGAAAGACTTCTCCTTAGCCTTGATATATTTGCACCTCCATTAGCTTCGTTTGATCAGTCTGATGAGTTTGATTGTTCTGATAACATTGACTTCATTCCAACTTCATCCTTGGTACCAGTCCCCCCCCCTCCCCCCTCCCCCGCCTGTTCCCCAGCCCCTACTTAGGCGCTCTCTCCTGGTTATGGTCAAACTCCCTAAGCTGTCAGCTAATGTTACTCCAGGAGATGCCACTCCAGTGCTTTGCCAGAGAGAGATGATGCCACTGTGATCACAGGCCTCTAGACCTTTGAAGTTTTCAAAAGACCTTGTACCAATGGAAAGAAGATACATAAGGAAGGTAGCCCTATTCTAGGGATCGGCCTGCTTAGGCAGAGCATGTGTTCCCAGCCTGCAGCCAAGTGGGTGGAAGGGCACCCCCAGTTGACTGCTTGGACTGATCGGAGTAATCCTCACACTTTGAAGTCAGAAGGAAGAGGAACAGCTGAGGGACAAGTCCTCCCTTTAGTAAGTCCACAGAGTTCCAGTTTCAACAGCCAATTAAGGGTATCAACCCAGTTATGAGTCATATGTGGCAGCAAGCCAGCCCCAAAGCTCCCACATGGTCCACTAAATACAAGCAGAGAACAACTGTGCATGTTCTTTGGCAGGAAAGAGGGTCTCCTTGCATTTCTAGAACTCATTACCAAATGATATTTCTTCTATATTAAAAGGATCAATGATTAAATCAGTGTGGAAGTTTGAGATACCACTATAGGCTGCAACCCTTATACAACTAAGCAGATGGCTTAATGAATTGTTATGACCAAGAAATGCATTATCCAGTGGCCAACTCCCTGATGAAGATTGTCTCTAAACTTATCTAGGCTTATCTTCAAATGACATGCACATTTATCATCCAAACTGTACTTGATGCCTTTCCAACTAACTTAAACCTTCCAGATTCTGCATACCAATGGCAGAGCCATCAATAATTGCAATCATCATTTGGTCAATACCTGTGATTTCATTGGTGTAGGGAGATGTTAATTCTTAGTGAGGAAAATTCCTCTATCAAAGTAGCTTAGCAACTCTTTAGCAACTTAACATCTTAGAGAGGTGTTTGGGGCCCTGAGGAGTTTCACATTTCCTACCTCCATAGCCAGGCCCACTACGGGTCATTGGCACTCAGCCAAGATAGAATAAGAATTAATGATTTGGCTGGGGTCAGACAGGGTGTATGTGCCATAGGTGGGACTTTAGCCCAGATCTTCATGACTTCAAGGTCATCTATGCATCTTGCTGTGTTTACTCTAAATAATAACAAGTAAATAATAAATTGATTAGAATGATAATTAAACATCAATAATAAATTATAACACTTTGGGGCAATATAACACTTTGACACACATAACACTTTGGAGAGGTTATACAGTTTATTGGATCATGAGTCAGGAAAACTTGAACGCAAACCCCAGCTCTAAAAAATAAAGGTTGCATGAACTTTGTTGAATAATTTAACTTGTACATGTTCAGGTCAATTCTAACACTCTAACTTATGAAACTGTTTTGTTTGTTTTGTTTGGTTTTTTGGTGAGGCAATGAGGGATAAGTGACTTGCCCAGGGTCACACAGCTAGTAAGTGTCAAGTGTCTGGAGTCAAATTTGAACTCAGGTCCTCCTGAAACCAGGGCTGGTGCTTTATCCACTCTGCCACCAGCTGCCTCAAAAAGAACAGCATGTGAAACTGTTACATAACTGCATTGATAGAGAGTTTCTTCACTGTTAATGCCCATACAAACAAAATCACAGGTTTAAACTGAAAAAGAAAGTATATAAAATTGATTAAGATTTGGAAAGCCTATGTATGCATATATGTATATATGTGTGTATGTATGTGCATATATATATATATATACATTTCCATACAAAATAAAATTTAATTCTCAGAAATTGTGAGAAAAGTGCTACAGTTGTTATCCCCATTTTGCTGATAAAGAAACTGAGGCTCAGATATTTATTCATGGTCACACAGCTGGGAAAACTCTAAGGTAGGATTTAAAGCCAAGTCTTCCTGGTTCCAGGCCTGGTGCTCTTATTCACTGTAATGTTGCCTTTCAACCTTAGCACCAAAATACAAACAAGCATTGGTGGAGGACTTTGGTGAAGGCACCAATTTATAGTTAATGAATAATTTAAACAAATAAATTCTCATTATGAAATAAAAAGATAGTATTAGTAAAAACAAAAAAACAAAGAAAGTACTTAGCATAGTGCCTAGCACATAGTAGGTGCTATAGAAATACTTATTCTCTTCCCTTCAATCAACTGGCTTGTATCTTTCCTCATATGAAGTACTACCAAGGAATGTGATTTTCTGGGAACCTAAGAAACTGAGGTTTTGCAGATTACATTTCTGGACCTGGGTGGGTGGGGGGGGACGGGAGCAGTAAAAAGGGAACAGTAATGTTTGTTTATTCCCTGATTCTAATCACAATTCCTCTACTCTAAAAACTAGGGTCAGTCTTTTCCAAAGACAACCACATAAATGGGCTTCAGGAAGGCTCCATTACTCAAACAGGATGTCCTTTCCCTGAATGCAGCTGCTTGAAACATTTTTTTAAAATATAAGACAAAGCAATTTAGAAAGAAAGTGAAGAGTACAGATACTTCTAGGAGAGATAACTTTGATTCAAATGGCATCTAACCATCTCCTCCAAGTAAATTTACAAAGAAGAGAAATTTTTAAAATTATCTGAAGAAGGAATGGTATGAAAAGGAGAGCTAAATAAGGAAAAGAAGAAGACAAAGTTGACCTCAGGCAGCTAGGTGGCACAGTGAATAGAGCACTGGGCTTGGAAGAAGACCCGAGTTCAAATCCAGCCTCTGTATCTTGGTAGCTGTGTGACCCTGGGAAAGTCACTTAACTCTCTTTGATTCAGTTTCCTCATCTGTAAAATGAGCTGGAGAAAGAAATGGCAAATCACTCCAATAACTTTGCCAAGAAAATGACCCACAAATGTTGTCATGAAAAGTTGGACACAACTAAAATGACTGAACAATAGCAACAACACCAACAAAGTTCACCTACTTTACCACTTCACTTAGGGTTGTAATTACTATTACTCCTTCTTTTACCTTTTTTGGAGTTTAGAAAGTGGAGAAGGCAGTTGTAGGGGAACAAAAGAAGGTGGAAGTGGGAAAAAGAAGGGAAATAAATAAATCTTGGCAATCTAAAGCAATTCCTATCTGTTCAGAAATGAGGGAAAGGGAAAGGGAAAGGAAGGATTGAAATAAAGCCAAGAAGTGAGGAGAAAAAAAGAAGACAGAAGTACCCTTGTCAGAGATTGGACAGACCACTATGAATTTAAATCCTTTGATAATTAAATCATTAAAATCATTACAAAACTATGAATGAAAGACTTTTATTGAAATAATGTGGAAAAGGGAATTCTAATATGTTCCCTATAATAGACTAATGGGCAAGGTAGTCTTTTTTTTCTTTCTTTTTCCTTCTTTATTCCTTTCAATAATTATATCAACTCTAATGACATCAACTGTTTTGGTAATTTCTTTGCCATGGCCCAACTCTCTGACCAATCCTACTCCTAGATTAGATTTTTGCCTTATTTTACCCAGAACTAGGCTACCATCCCCCTTCATCCAATATCCTCAAAAGCCCTGGTGTTCTCCCCCCACATCTTTTTACTTTCCATTTATGTGTTTTTCCCCCATTAGATTATAAACTCCTTGAGGACAGGGACTCTGTTGTTTGCTTTTATTTGTGTTCCCAAATATACTTAGTATAGTTCCTGGCACATAATAAATGTTTAGTAAATGCTTTTAATATCTATGCATGTTTGTTTCTATCTGCCTATTACCTACCGATAAATATAATTTTGATTCAAAATTGAGTGGAAGATGTTAGTTACAAGATGACTGATTCTCTAGTGACAAGCCTTAGTGTAATGGATTTGCACCCCCGTCTGCATTTTTATCAGTGACTTGGATGAAGATATAAGAAGTGTGCTTTTAGCAAGTATGTAGGTAAAATAATATGCCATAGTGAAAAGAGTTGCAATTCTGTTTCAATTCAATTCAAATGGGTTTTAACTCAGGGGACTTGGTTTTGAGCCAAGCCTCTGACACTTACTAGCTATATGACCACAGGCAAATCATCTCACCTCTGTGTCCCTCAATTTCCTCTTATATAAAATGAACATAATAATTCTTACTCAACCTACCTCATAGGGATGTAAGGAGAAAACTGTTTTGTCAGCCTTAAAGCACATTGAAATATGAGTTATTAGTAATATGATACAAAGCTGGGATAGATAGCTAATATGTTGCACAGTATAACAGAGTTAAGATTCAAAAAGATCTCAGCAGGCTAGAACTAGAAGATAAAACTAGCTAGATGAAATTTAACAAAGATAAATGCAACATGCTCCATTTCAGTTCAATGAATTAATTGAACAAGTACAGAGTGGGAGAGTCCTTGCTTAATAATATCTCATGTGGAAAAAGGGATGGAAATTTTAGTGAATTACGATATCAATATATCAAAAGTGTGACATAGCTGTTTAAAAAAAGCCAATGCAATTTTTAGACTACATTAAATATACTGTTAGAACTGATCAGCCTACATCTGGAATATAGATAGTTAAAGCATTTGCTAAATTTTAGGAAGGATATTAATAAACTAGTATATGTTCAGAAAGGACAGACAGGATACTGAAAGGTCTCGAAATTATCTCATAGGAAGAGTTAAAGGACATGGGAGGAAGACTAAAAGAGATGTAGGCTTTCTGCCTCCCTCTAGAGGGCAGAACTAGGACCAGTTCATGTGAGTCAAGGGAGGAAAATGTCAGCTCATCTGGAGGAAGAACTTTTTAATCATTAGTACTTCCCAGATACATGGTCATCACACAGAGTGGTGCTTTCCTGTCAGTGGAAATGTTCAAGTAGAGTCTGTGTGGTCACCCAACATCTGCCAAGGTGGTTGAGAGGTTTTGAAAATTGGAAAAGTTTGATCTAAATGATTATGTCTGTCTCAGTGTATGTATATATACATGAGTATGTATGTACATATACACACAGATACATGTGCATATTGCTATACACGTTGTTGTTGTTCAGTTATTTCAGTGGTGTCCAACTCTTTGTGACCCCATTTGTATTTTCTTGGAACAGATAATGGAGTTGTTTGCCATTTCCTTCTCCAGCTCAATTTACAGATGAGGAAACTGAGGCAAACAGGATTAAGTGACTTGCCCAGGGTCACATAGCTGGTAAGAGTCTGAGGCAAGATTTCAACTCAGGAAGATGAGATTCCTTACTCCAGGTCCAACACTACTTACATACATAATACACACACACACACACACACGTGTGTATACATGCGTATGCATATGTGTGTATAAATATATATATACATATATTCACATTCACACATTTAAGTGTATATATGTATGTGTGTCTCTCTCTATATATGTATATGCATGTATATATAAATGTATCTGCATGTACATATTCTAAAAGTCTTAATGTAATTTTATGGTATTAAAATTTAAAACTGTACTAAGATTTTTGTTACACCATATATATATATATATATATATATATATATATATGTATGTGTGTGTGTGTATATATATGTATATATATAATAGTCTAGAATTTAACAGTTTGTAGGGATTTTAGAAACCATTTAGTTTTAGTTATTTAGAAAGCATTTCATTCTAGTTCTTTCATTCCTCTATATTTCTCAGTTTTCATATTGATTCTTCATAAAGAAAAGGATTGGCACATGGTGGTTATTACTCTCAAATACTTAGATGGATCAATAATAATATCTTTAATGTTAGTTTTCCCTCCAGTTTTGCAGATTGCATTGCATCCATTCCTGTCCATCCTGTGGAGCTTTTGTCCATGTCATCCATGAAGCTCACTACAGAGAGGATACCCAATATTTTAAAGGCGTCCTTCAATTTCTCCTGAAGGACATAATTGGAAAATACAAGTTGTTCATTGGTCATCCCTCACCTTTGCCAGATGACTAGCTCATATTTTTTAAGCGTGCATTTTTCTGATCAATCAAAAGTCAGTTAATAAACATTTGTAAAGTGCCTACTCTGTGCTTGGCACTAAACTTAGTGCTGGAGATATAAAGAAAGGTAAGAGACAGTCTCTGCTCTCAAGGAACTCACAATCTAATTGGGGAGACAATATATGCAAACAACTATAAGAAAAGGCTAGACACAGAGGATAAATTGGAAATAATCAATATTATATTAAGTGAGATTGGGAAAGAGTACCTGTAGAAGGCAGGACTTTAGTTAGGACTTGCAGGAAGCCAGGGAAGCCCAAAGATATAGATGAGAAGGGATAGTATTCTAGGTATGAGAGATAGCCAGTGAAAATGTCTAGAGTTGGGAAATGGAGTATCTTGTTCAAGGAACATCAAGAAGTCCATTGTTGTCACTGGATGGCAAAGTATATGGCAGGAGGGGAGAGAGAAGGGGATAAGGCATAAGAAGACAAAAAGGAGATTGGATGGGAATAGATTAAGGAGAGATTTGAATACCAGGGGATTTAAATTTGATCCTGTAGGTGATAGGGAACCACTGGGATTTGTTGAGTAGGGGGGCAGGGTATAATATGGTCATATCTGTGCTCTAGGAAAATTACTCTGACCACTGAGTGAAGGATGGACTAGTGTGGAAAGAGACTTGTGGGAGTCAGAACAACCAGCTGGCTATTGCAATAGTCCATGTGTTGAGACCCTATATCAGAGTCTTTACAGCATCAGAAGAGAGAAGGGTGTATTCAAGAGGTGTTATAAAGGTAATGGCATACAGATTGGATATGGGGGTGAGAGTAAGGAATGGAGAATGACACTCAAATTTCAAGCCTGGTTGACTGGGAGGATAGTGGTATCTCCATGCTGAGATGAGATGATGAGGTTTGTACTTCATTCTCAAAGAGGACATGACACCAGGGTGATGTTATGAGTTGCAGTGAATTTGATTTGAGTGTGGCAGAGCTGTTCAAAGTCATCAACCTCACTCTCTCCTCCAGAGCCATCTGGGTCCAGTAGCAAGATGTTTATCAGGATGGCTAGAGCTGGCCCCAGATGTTTAATAAGGCAATTGGAGTTATGACTTGCCCAGTATCACACAGCTAGCAAGTGACTGAGGTAAAATATAAACTCAGGTCCTCCCAACTTCAGGTCCAGTGTTCTATCCACTGCACTACCTTGTTGCCTGGTGGTACCCTTAACAGTAATAGAGAAGTTAGGAAGACAGGAAGATTGAGGGGGGAAATAATAAGTTCAGTTTTGGACATATTGAGTTTAAGATATCTTCAGGACAACCAGTTTGAGACATCTAATATGCAGTTGGAGATGCAAGACTGGAGGTCAGAGGAGAGGATAACCCCCCATGAGTATATTTGAGAATTATCAGTAAATAGATAAGTGAAGCCACAATAATTACTGAGATCACCAAATGAAATGCATAAAAAGGAGGGCTCAGGACAGATCCCTGGCATTCTTTACTGCATTTCCTTATTCCTTATTATCTTTTGCAGCCTACTTCTAATCACCATGTACCTTTCCATTGTCCAGTACTATTCCAAACCCAAGTGGTAATTACTACTACTATAAAATGCAGTCAAATACTTTTCTGACTTCTTCCCTTCAGGCTAAAGAAAGTAAATCCTTACTCTGTTCAAAATTATTTCTCCATCTCTTGAGAACCAGTAGAAGTTATTATCTCTACCATCCATTTGGCACTTTTCATATACTGCCTTCTGTAATTTGTTACCTCTCTGTCTACAAGAATTTGTCAGTCTAGCTATGTATAAGACTCATATATATGCCAAGAAGATCAAAGTTAAACACCACAAGGGTGACTATTCCAAGAACATTTTTTATGGCCCAAAGTGAAAGGATTCAAAAACTGTCTATCCAGAGAATCATGAAAAAACAGAAGAAACCTCAAATTGCTTTGCTTTCCAAAAGCCACCAAAAAAGAAGAGAAAACTAAATCTTAAGAACAGCACCGAGTTTCTGAACTCATAGAGAAATTGCCCCCAGAGCCTTCTCATAGTACAGAAAAAAAACATACCTAGGTTTTTCCTGTTCTATAATTGTGCAATTTATTTTGGTATGCTCTGTGGTAGGTACACAGTAGTGACTGATTGATTGATGTCCCAAGATCAACAATGCTAACTTTTCAAAATTACAGAATCTCCAAATTGGACACAGTCAACAATCTCTTCTACAGCTTTCCAACAAAAGGCCAACTGATATTTACTTAAACATTGTGTGTGTTTATGTGGTTTGTGTGTGTGTGTGTGTGTATGTTGGGTTGGGTGTAGTGCATTCCACTTTTGAATAATTCTAATTACTAGACTATTCTGAGATAAAAACTAGTGACTGGTTCGACTATCCCAAATTTCAAAAGATTTTTAAAATTTGGGTTTTTTTTTTGCGCTCTCTCTCTCTCTCTTTCTCTCTTTCTTCTTCTTCTTCTTCTCTCTCTCTCTCTCTCTCTCTCTCTCTCTCTCTCTCTCTCTTTCTCTCTCTCTCTTGCTATAAAAACATGTTCATCGGGTTGTATAGGAAAGATAAAGTGGCACAATTTATCCCACCAGGATTAAAAGATACAACAAGGTTAATCGAAGCTAAAACATTTTGGATCTTAAAAATCCCAACAAATGGAATTTAATATGAGGAATTGACCTTAGAAAAAAAAACTAAAAGAAAAATAACCAAAAAAAAAAAAAAAAAAGAAGTGAAAAAAGTGAACACTACCAGACAGGATTTCTACTATTCTACTGACAATTATCGGGCCCAAATTTATTTGCAAACCTTTATTACTCTGAGATGGTCTTCATTCTTGAGGCATGGAAAGCTATTCCATAAGCACAATGGACACATTGATAAATAAGAAAAGGTCTTGCATCTCTACTTTAGGATTTCTATGATCGAATTATAATTCTGAATGAAACAACACCATTCTTCCTCATTCTTAGGAAAATATACTATGACCTTTGTAATGATTGGAATGATGCCACCTACTGGAGACTTGCTGTGGGAAAGCTCCACCATGAGGAAAATGCCTCAGAAGTATTGTGGCTTTTCCTTGGTGTCAGGAATTGACGTTTGCTCATGGGTGCTGTCTATCAAGGCTACCAGCCAATCAACTTGAGGAGCCTCCTATGGTCTGGGAGAAGACAGGAAGGAGGAAAGGGAGCCTGCGCAGAGAGCTCTGGGGCTTTTTGGGTTCCTGACTGGATGGTGGTGGCGGCAGAGTACTTCACAGGAAATTTGAGGAAAGATAGGAATGCCAGGCTGTTGGAATTCTGTTCTCAATCTTTTTCTTTCTATTTTCCAACAAACCCTTAAAAACCTAAACTCGTTTTATCAGTGATTTTAGTCAGTTTCCCCCAAAACTGGGGGAACAGATTAGAATCCACATTTAGAATCTTAAATTACACACCTTCAAATACATATTCGGGGAGAAGCCACCCAAAACATGATCAGTAAGGAGAGGGTTGGCAGTCCTTTCATTCTTCAACCTTCAACTGCTGTATAGGGGACAAGCAGTTTTACATTTCCTGTAACCACCATCAAGCTTTCTTCTCTAGGTCATCAGCACTGAGTCAAAACAGAATAAGAAACGGAAGAAGTCAAGTAACCAGTGAAGCCTCATTGAACTTATGAAAGTTAAACATATTGCTCTGAGTCATGAAAACATTTTCTGAAGTCTAATTGGGAGATGTATAGATCCAGCATGGTATGTGGTATAAAGTGCTGGGCTCAGATCTATGAAGACATGCATTTACTCTCACCTTTGTCACCGACTGTCTATGTGACCTTGGGCAAGTCACTGACCTTTATGTGTTCCAAACTATTTTCTAGGACTCATCTCCTAAGTCATAGATGGACTTTGACATGCATTGGTAGAGGAAATTCCCCACAATGACAGTTCCTTTGTGTATGCCCATAATTGGTGGTCATGTGTATTTCAGGGTGAATCTGTTTTCTGTTTTGTTTCTGAGTTATAGCAATGTGTTCTTGGATGATCAAGGAAAAGATCAGTAGCTATTGGTTAATCTCAGTTCCATTTTTGACAAAATGGAGGAGGCAGTGTAGTATAATATAGGGTAAATGGGATTGTGTTGAAGGGACAGATAGCTGTGGTTCTTGTCCCAACTCAGCCACTGTGTGACCTTGAGCAGGTCAAATGTTTTGGTTATATTTCCCTCAACTAAAAAATGATGAATTTGGACTAATTTATCTTTAGAGTGTTAATATTTGATGATTAGTTCACTATAAAAATTAGTTCACTATAAAAATCCATGGTTATTCATAACTTTAGATGATTATTATATGATTATAGATTTAAAGCTAGATATATAGAGACCACATAATCCAACCCCTCATCCTCTCATTTTACAGATGCAAAAACCAAAACCTAAATGAATTAAGTGACCAGCCCCAAATCATACAACTTAAAAATGGAAGAATTGGGATTTGAACCCAGATCCACTGACTTCCAGTCCAACACTGTCTCCATTGCCTTATGTTTCTATAAAGTAGATGAGTGTTTGTGGGAAGAACAAAATTAATTCTAAGCACCACTTATAGTAATGTCAAGAAGAATTAAATTGAATTCAAAGTGACTTAGAAACTCTAAATAAATGTATGCCTGCTTAATGAAATATTGTGTAGGTACTTACATAGACTCTCAAACATATCTTACCAATGAGTTCTGAAGATCCTTTAATTAATGCTTGTCAAAACTATAAAATCTTCTGATGAAAATTATAATTGTAGTTCCATATGTTATTTTACATTTTATAATGTGAGTATTAGAAAACACAACTGACATCTGCCTTAAAAAAAACTGACACTACATCAGTCTTTTCAATGCCAGTCAAATATTTATCAATCACTTACTAGGTACAAGGTGGTATGTTTGGTGTTAGGAAGATGAAGACAAAAGCAAAGCAGCTCCTCCCCTCAAGGAGCTCACATTATTCTGGAGATTGAAACAATTCGTGTCAGAACTAAGAGATGGACCCAGGTCTATTCCAAATCCAGTGTTTTCTTCATTCCCCTTGTCTGTTTCTCACAGTAAAGGAGATGAAGGGAGCTTGTTTAGGAAGCTAGGAGGAGGAAGCTAGGAGGGATTCTTGCTGTTTACAAAGCCAGTTGCAATACTTTTACTCATTGGCTGAATAAATTTGAGTTGCAGTTATATATGCATATGTATACTTACAAACAAATATATATATATACACACAGACAGATTAATATATGTGTATATATGTATGTGTGTAAAGTATTCTAAAAGTCTTAGGACTTTAATACTTTTAGAATAACATGTGTATATAATTTCTATATTTATATATAGGTTTAAGTATCTATGTAGGGAACCATAGTAAAATATGTATATGTATGTGTATGTGTATATATGTATAGTTCATTTACTACTGTAGTAATATCCTATTACTATATATAGGTACACAATCTATACGTACAAATACAAATAATTACACACATATGATATACACATGTATTGTGTATATATCACTACCTAAAGCACTTGAAGGCTATGTATAGATATAGATAGATCTTATATGTGTTTATTTTACATCCTATATACCTTATCCTATACATGTATGCATATATATATGTGTATGTGTGTGTGTGTGTATGTGTGTGTAGCAGCAAAGGGCTACTTTGATTTTGTCTTAAAACATTTTATTATTTGACAAATAATTTGTCAAATCATGTATATATACATATGTGTGTATGCATATATGCGTATATGTGTATATGCACACATATATGTATGTTACGTACACATATAGATATATACATATACACATATATGTACATACACACATGTATATATACACACACACAGTGTGATGTTTAAAATCTAATGTGTGTCCTTACCTGCTCCCCTCTCCACAGTTTTTGACTAGAAATTAGAGAAGATTTACTGATAAATTCAACAAGAGTTTAGGCTTTTAAGCATTTATTAAAGAGTAAAGATAACACATGGAGTACAGTAAAGCAAAAAAAGCCTATCTCCTTTCCTCTCTCTCTGCCACCAACCTGAAGTCTCAGAACAAAAAAGGCGATACTCAGCAGGTTCTCCCAGAAGCCCCCTGTGAAACAGGAAGCAAGGCAGTCCCCATACACAACTCCAAGCTAATTGCCTGGTAGCAATACACATACACACACACACACACACACACACATATATCCTTCAAGTGCTTTAGGTAGCTCTCTAAGACTATAAATTGTAGAAAAGTTACCAACCTGCATTGGAGGAGAATTTCTTTACCTGAGAGTTCTTTATAACAAGGAAATCATGGAACTGGTCCCTATCCCTAATTAATTTGTGAAACCATATGTATATGTATGTATGTATGTATGTTTGTATATACACATATACAATATATACATTAATGTATGTGTATATGCATATACATATGTGTATAAATGCATATATACATGTATATATGTGTGTAGATAGGTATAAGTATATGTGAATGTATCTGTGTATATATGCACACATATATACACAAACACATACATATATTCATACATATACATATGTATATACACATACATACATATCTTTATAATAGTTTCCCTTCTCACTTTCCTTACAACTAAATTTAATCTAAAATATATTTCATAAGAATTGGAATAAAGTAATAATAATCAATAGGTATAATATTTTAAGATTTACAAAACACTTTACACATATCTCATTTGATTTTCAAAACAAGTTGAGGTATACTGGTAAATATTTAACAACCAGCTCTCTATAAATGTGCAAAAGATACACATTTAAATTTAATCTGCATTATTAACATTTTCTCCATCACTTTCTCAAGTCTAGACAATCAATGAAACAATAAGCAGAGCTCTGATTTGTAGTATTGGCAGGTGTTTGAGGTATAAATGTGCACACCAAAAATGTAGCATTTAAGCTCTTGGGGACCCATATAAGCTGGCTTTAGCACACTTCTGACAATAGCCCTATGAGATAAGTGCAATATGTTTTACAAATATGCAAACAGGTTAAGAGAAGTTAGGTAGACTTCTAGTCCATGTATCTCCCTGATACAAAGTCCAGTAGTACTCTTACCCACAGGCCATGTTGCTGACATTCTAAATTTTATTTTATTTTCACTTGGACTTCTGATTTCATCAATGGAAGATGCTACAGGAGTAGAAACTCCCTCCACAGATCCATATTTGTACCTGCTCTATAACTTATAGTTTTAAATAGTTGTTGGGACACTAAGAGGTTAAATGATTTATCCATGGCCGCAATTAGTATGTATCAGAGGTATGACTTGAATCCCAATTATTCTAATGACAAGGGCAGCCCTCCACCCACTACACAGCGCTGCTAATGACTTATGTTATGTTAGTTAAATCAATTTCCCTCTTTTGATCACTAAATATGGCACTAAATCCTATTTCTTATAGGCACTGGGCAGTGACTAATGGCTAAAGAACATTTAGATCAAAATCCTACTGACTTGTGTTCCCAATTGGCTCTTTAAAAACAAGATAATGTTTGTGAAATATTTTAGCTACCTCTGATGTAAGTACTATCTAAATATAATAAATGGTTAAGAAAAAAATCCAGTAGTATTGATCTCATCTAAAAATAATGGTTCAATTTCATGAATCCTTAGAGAAAGATGTGAGATAAAGTCATTTTCATAGGAGATAGCTGGTCACCTACTCTCCTCCACAGCTTGACTTCCTAAGAATGTAGTTCTTTGATGCCTCTTTTGTTGTTGTTGTTGTTGCTTTTTACTACTGAGAACAAGACATTAAAAACCCATCATTTCTTCTTAGGCAATGGACTTTTCCAAACGTTGAAAATCGGTGGCTGTTAATCCTAGCCGTGGCTAGTCAAACTAGAGCCAAAGCCTGTGTTGTGCCCAACGAGTATTTGTAAGGTTACCAAAGTGCTGATTTGTCTAAGAGCTTTTGGAGCTCACTGATGGATTGTCTGTGATCATGGCTGCAAGATGAATTAGCATTCACCCTGGAGTGGAGTGGAACCTCTCTCATAGGAGAATGGCTTTGGTCCATCCAAGCAGCTCTCTCTATGGAAAAGCTGACCCAGACTTTAAAAGAAAATTGAGCATTTTTACATGAAGGAACTATTCCCCCTAGAATTGCTTTCTCATGTCTTGTGGCAAAATTATTGCTGCTCAGGGAAAACAATAACTTTACCTTCTTCCTTTCCCTCCTATCCCCCACACCCACAATATTAATCCATTGTCCAGGAGTGAAACATAGAAAAATGAAATAATATCCAAAGGAATAATCCCAGGATGGACTTTTCTTGACAACATAGCCATCATTTAAAAGGAAAACAATATTTATAAGCTAGAAATTCGAAATATGCATATGTATATGTGTACATATCATGTATATATGTAATATGCATATGTATATGTAATATGTTTACCAAGCATTTAAAAGTATATGTGTGTGTTTATACTCTTAAACACCCGCTCATCCAAAAATATATTTACATCAATTGCATTGCATTAATTTTCCAGAAGGTTTATCAAATAAATTAGCTGTAGGGACTAGGTCTGTAATTTCTTTAGTTTAAGGAATTCCCATTGAGGATTCTCTTCAGCACGGCAGGTTAAATCCATCTTCTCTGCACTTCTTCACTGTCTTAGAGAGCTACTTAGAACACTTAAGGGATTGACTTACCTAGAGTCATAGAGCCTCTAGGCATCAAAAGTGGGATCTGATCCCAAGTCTTCATGGGCAACTTTCTATCGATTATGTGATTGTGTCTTATGGTTTAAGTTGCTATGAAAATTAGCCAACTGGTTCCTGAACACCTGCTAATTGATGAGAGGAAGCAATTTAACTATGTGCTCATTGGAAACTATACAGTTGTGACTCTGGACAAGTCATGTAACCAACCTCTATTCAGTTTCCTCAATTGTAAAATGGAGATAACAATAGCATCTACCTCCCAGGATTGTTGTGAGGATCAAAAGAAATAATAATTGTAAAGTGATTTGTGAAGCACTTTACAACATTAATCCTAGCAATTATTATTAAAAACATTTTTATGTAATAAGCACATTGGGTATTTTCCACACTGTAAGCTCTTTGAGGATGGGGGCAATATCTTGACTAAGCTTTATATCTGCCACAGAGTCCATATCACAATACTCTGCACATAGAATAGCTACTTACTCAATTTTTATTCATATGATCAATTTTCATTTTTTTGCATACTTAAGAAGTCAATTCATTCAATACAAGAAAAGGTATGGATACTAGTGTTTATCATTCCTGGTTCTGGCCAGGGCAGACTGGATTCAGGCCTCTTTTGTTCCAGGAGATTATATATACATGGTATGAAATTCCTGATCAATCCCTGGGTTTTAGGAGATTTTTTTCCCCCATAAGATAAATAATTCTTAGCGATGAAACAAAGCATTCAAATATGACACAACTCTTATTAGTATAATCAACAATGATAGAATTACAGAATATTAGAGATTGGGGGACTTTTGAATCCATCAAATCCAATCCTATTTTACAGAGGTGGAAACTGAGGCCCAGGGAGAGGAAATGATTTACCCAAAGTCACCCATTCACTTAGTGAAAGAACCAGAACTAACCCGGCTTGCATTTTTCCTCTCCTCTCCCACTCCTGCCCTCATACTAGAAGGTTTCAACATACATATATTGAATCTACCTCAAATACCCTAACCATTCAAATTCTCACCCTATTCTCCTCTCATTAACTACTTCACACCAACTTAGCCACACACAAAGATGGTCATACCCTTGATCTTGCCATCGCCAACAAATGCACCACTTCCATATTCAAGAATTCTGAAATCCCCCTTATCTGACCATCATTCATTGGCTTTCATCTTTCCCTCTGCCTTTCTTTACCTAACCCTACTCTTCATCCTGACCATTACCTCCAATTCTCTACCAGGCCATCTCCCCTGCAATAGCCACTCTCTGCTCTTCTTCCCATCCTCATTCCTTGGTGAACCACTTCCTTTCTATACTGTCCTCCTCATTTGAAGGCCAGCCCCCTTACCATATTGCCAATTATGGCCACCTAGACCTTAGCCTTGATCACTTGTACCATTTGTTGCCATCATGCTTACATATATAGTGTTAAATGAAAGTAGAGAAAATCACACAGCAATTCTGATTGGGTACAATCCACTACAGACTTATGATTTTTTGTTGTTCAGTCATTTCTAGTCATGTCCTACTCTTATTGACCCCATTTGGAATTTTCTTGGCAAAGATACTGGGAGGAGGCTGCCATTTCCTTTTCCAGTTCATTTTACAGATGAGAAAACTGAGGAGAACAGGGTTAAGTGACTTGCACAGGATCTCACAGCTAGTATGTGTCTGAGTTCATTTCAGGAAGATAAGTATTCCTGAATTCAGTTCTGGCACCCTATCTACTGTGTCACCTAACTGCCCTTACAGATCTATGCTTTATAACTTCATACACATTTGGTGTCCACCTTTTGCCCAACTCTCAGCTGTGGCTCCAAGAAGCTGTAGCATGTGTTGTAACCACAGTCCAGAAAAACCTTCTAGGACGATGGGCAAAAGCAGGTTGAGGGTAACTGACAGGCCTCAAATCCATTGGTGAGTTAAGTCAATGTCTATCCCCAGCATGAGAAAGCTTTCCCCAGAAGAATGGGCAGTTGAGAACAACTTGTTCTAATAGCCATAAGGGCAACTGAACCAGGTTGCTGTGGGACACTTCAAGCTTGGTGAGACATCAAAGATACTAACTGCATCCCAGGCCCATCACCAGTCACCTTGACTTTTATCTTGGACTTTGATGACTCTGAGAAAGTGAGCCAGATGACTTTGCACAGATCCGCTGCACTTAAATCCAATTTTCATGCAAGTCAAGACATCACCCATGATGACATTGGCCCTTTTCTTTTTTCTTTTTCTTCTTTTTTTTTTTGGTGGGGCAATAAGGGTTAAGTGACTTGCCCAGGGTCACGCAGCAAGTAAGTGTCAAGTGGTTGAGGCCAGATTTAAACTCAGGTCCTTCTGAATCCAGGGCCAGTGCTTTATTCACTGTGTCACCTAGCTGCCCTCAGTTGGTCCTTTTCAAAAGCAAAGGACAAAGAACATAACCTCAACTGGTCCCTCACTGCTGCTAGGCAATCCTACTCTCTTATCAACTAACTCACTATCACAACCTCCATAATATCTCTTCCTTTTCATCAGTCTGCAGATCTCCTATAGCTCCTCCTCCCCCTGCTCTCAATGGAAAACCTCACCTTATATTTTACTGAAAAAAAATTGAGACCATGGGGAGCTCCCTTTTCTCCCCTGTTTCTCATCTCCTATCACTCAGGTGATTTCTGCCACTTTTTCTTCATACCTGTCCAACATGATGAAAGGACTTTACTGCTTACCAAGGCTAATGCCCTCTACTTATTCAAGTGATCTCATTCCATCCCATCTCCTCCAACAGATTGGTCCCTCTGTCTTTTCCCCTCTTTCACTTATTTTCAATCTCTCCCTCTCTACTGACTCATTTCCTGCTGCCTACAAACATGCCCATGTCACCTCTCTCCTGAAAAAAACCCATGCTTGACCCTTTCATCCCCACTATCATCTTATTTCTCTTCTGTCCTTTGTAGCTATACACCTCAAAAGGGCCATCTACTATAGATGCCTCCACTTTCTCTCCTCTCTCTCTCTCTCTCTCTCTCTCTCTCTCTCTCTCTCTCTCTCTCTCTCTCTCTCTCGCTCTCTCTCTCGCTCTCGCTCTCACTCTCGCTCTCTCTTTTTAACTTCTTATAACCTGGCTTCTGACCTTATCATGCCATTGAAATTGCTCTTTCCAAAATTACTAATATTCTCTTCGTTGCCAAATACAAAATCCAATGGCCTTTTCTCAGTCCTCATTCTTCTTGACCTCTTTGCTACCTTTGACACTGCTGGTCACTCTCCTCCTTGATGGTCTTTTTTTTTTCTCTAGGTTTTCAGGAGAACACTCTCTCTTGCTTCAGCTCCTACCTATCTGACTGCTCCTTCTCTGTCTCCCTTGCTGTATTCTCTTCCAGATCATGCCTTCTAACCATAGGTGTCCCTTAGGGTTCTGTCCCATGTCTTCTTCTCTACTACTTCACTTAGAGACCTCATAATCTTCATGAATTTAATTACCATCTCTACACTTACAGTTCTCAAATTTACCTTTCTTTCCCCAATATCTGGTCTAACGTTCCAATCTCACACCTCCAACTATCTTTCAAGTATCTCAAACTAGATGTCCAAAGGATGTCTTAAGTTCAAATGTTCAAAAGAAAACTCATTATCTTTCTCCAAAACCCTCCCCTTATTTTTACCTTACCTTTACTTTAAAGGGCACCATTTTCCTAGTCCTTCAGGCTTGAAACCTAGGGGTTATCCTGAATTCCTTGTTATCTTTCACCCACTATATCCAAGCTTTGCCAAGGTCTGCTGATGTCCCCTTTGCAACATCTCTCCAATAGATCCCCTTCTCTCCTCTGACATTGCCACCATTCTAGAGCAGTTCATCACCCCATACCTCAACAGCCAGATAGTAGGTCTGCCTGTCTCAAATCTCTTCCTATACTAATTCATTCTCCATTTAGCCACTAGAGTGATATTCCTAAAATGCACACACTGTTCCCCTCCTCAATAAACTCCAGTGGTTCCTTATTGCTTCTGAGCAAAAATATAAAATGTTCTGTTTGGCATTCTAAGCCCTTTATAACCTAGCCTTCTACCTTTCCAGTGTACTTACATCATACTACCATACCATTGTACTCTTCAATCTGGTGACACCGGCCTCCTGGCTGTTGCATGAACCAGAGACTCCATCTCCAGGCTTCAGACATTTTCTCTGGACATCCCCTATGGCTGGAATGCTCTTGTATTTCCACTCTGACTATGGACCTCCTCCCTGCTTTAAGTCCTAACTGAAATTCTCCCTTCTATAGGAAGCCTTCCCTAGTCTCTCTGAATTCCAGTTCTTGCTCTCTTTAATTATCTCCTTATATCCTGTTTATAACTTGTTGTGTATATATTTGTTTACATATTGTCTCCCACATTAGATTATAAACTCTGTGAGGGAAAGAACAGTCATTTTACTCTTTTCATATCCACAGCACTTAGAACAGTGCTTGCACATAGTAGGCACTTATTGAATTAAATTGAAAATAGAGTGCCTGGCACATAATAGGCATTTGATAAATCTTTGTTACTTTCTTTCTTGTTTTCTATTTATAATAGGTTTTTTTAAGAAGTAATATGGGATATCAGTTAGAGAGAAAGCCTAGGAGATACTAAAGACCCAAGTTTAAATCCAACCTCTGAAAAATATTGGCTATGTGACTCTGGGTGAGTCACTTAACCTTTCATTGTCTCTGGCAACTTTCTAAGACTATAAATTGTGGAGAGGGTACTGGTCTGCATGGTAGAGGGAGTTTCCACATTGAGAATTACCAGTGTCAATGAAATCACAGACTATAAAAATTAATTGATTGATTGATTAATTAAAAAAACTAAATGACATTTCATCCATTAAAGGACCAAGCTACACAATTTAAATAAGGAAACTCTGAAGCTAAATACCACCAAAATCATTTAAAGTCAACTCAAAAAACCCTACCTCCTCATGTATAGCTGATTGGCTGGGCTAGCATTTGATTAACTTTTGAAGAAGAAATTTGTTTCCGCTATGAGCTTTTCCTTGAGATTCAAAGATTTCAGATGTGAGAGCCTGTGAAGCTATATTGTCAGAGGGAATCTTGTCTCTAAGCACCCTTAACAGGCAGTGGTCTTGAAATCCATCCTGCTATTTAGCTTTAATCTTTTTTCCCTTTCCCGGGAACCTTGACAGTTTTACTAGGTACAAAGCCTAACTCCAAAGTATTTCAGGAAGCAGCCAAGTTGGGTGGAAAAGATACTTCTATAGACCCTGATATCATACCATATAAACTGCTACCTACCCTAAATACAGAGGAGGCAGACCATATTGAGAAACAGATTTGAGATGAGGCATGATATAATCATAAAGGGTTGATTGACTACATGACTGACTTTAAGAATCTGCCATATTTTATTTAAACAGGCCAGCAAAGGGACACCTTTTCCAGGAAGGTTTTAAATTTGTGTGTCCAAAGAGCTTTGGATTAAATTTTTTCTTCTCACTTGAAATTTGCTCAAATAAAATGATTGGGATAATTAATTGGTCTCTAAACCATCCTACTTGGTGTCTCTCTTATTACCAGGTTTCATGAGAAGTAGACTGAGAAAATATTCACAGTGAAATTTCTTTTTTAAAAAATCCTTTTCCAAGGCTCCAAGTTGCCTGAATGTTATAAGCAGAGGGTGGAAGAAGTCAAAAGTCAACTGAGGTCATTCTGTAATCAGCATGAGTCACTGAGAATCCAAACTCCAGTTTGAGAAACTAAAATGTAATGGTAAATGGGTCCATTTATAAACACCAAAAAAAGCGGAGTTCATTCATTTCTGAGGATGCTTTTTTGGTGGTGTTCTTATTACTGAATTTCCTAGTGATTATTAAAAGAAGGATCAATCTCATCAGAAAGGAAACCATTGACATGGGTGGAAAGAGACTTTTTGTTTAAATAAGGTAATGCTGTCAAAAGGGAAGATAAAGAGTTTTCCTCTGTAGTACTTCCTCTTTCCAGGTCAAGTGGATCAATCAAGTCAATCACCAAACATTTATAAAGTGCCTACCATGTGCCATACCCAGTGCTAGACACTAGGAATATAATTACAAAGAATGAAACTTTCAACTCTCAAGAAGCTTACATTCAAATGAAGCTGGATTGGTTGTTTAGAACTAGGAAAGTGCTATTTTCTAGTTACAGGTTGGATCTAGATGGCTTCAAAGGTGAGCAGTTTATAGTGAGAAGGCAAAGAGACTAACATGAGTAGGGAATTGAACCTGGGGCAGAGATCATGATGTATTCTTTCAAGAACTGACAAGGGGAAAAGGGGTATAGATTAGGCAAGATAAGACTCCTGGTTAGAGCTGCCTTCTTCCAATGGGGACAGAGAAATCCTGGTTTGTGCATTTTACCTTTCTTTTGAACCACTGGTTTTATTCTCTGACCCCTGAATTTTATTTCACAGTGGTACCTTCTTCATTAAACCCAAGACCTGTAAGCAACATCTGTCTTTAAATGAAAAGAAAGAAATTAGGTGAATGGAAGTTTACTTAGTTACAATTCATCAATTCCCAATATCTAAATATGGGACTCCGCACTTTGACTTGCTCCAGAGCCAGTTGGAATACACCAGCCAAAGTCAAGTGAAAAAAAGAGAGAAAGAGAGAGAAAGAGAGAAAGAAAGAGAGAGAAAGAATGAAGGAAAGAAAGAGAAAGAAGGAAGGAAAGAGAAAGAAAGAAAGAAAGAAAGAAAGAAAGAAAGAAAGAAAGAAAGAAAGAAAGAAAGAAAGAAAGAAAGAAAGAAAGAAAGAAAAGAAAGAAAGAAAGAAAAAGAAAGGGAAAAGAAAAAAAGAATAACAATAGAGTGGTAGGGCTCAGGTGAGCTCAAGATATCAGAAAACTGCAGAAGACAGCAGCTGGGACGGCAAGGGAGAACAAGGTAACTTACAATCTTAGACTGGGCAGCCTACAGGCTTGCTAATGCTAAGGATTTAGGTGCAGCTACAATCCAGGAAGCCTTTGTAAGGCTTGAGGATTCAAAAGCTAAAGGGGCTTTAAGAGAGCAGCCCAGATGTCACAATCCTGAGGTTGTCCAATGAGCTCATGGGCTCTATTCATTCAACATGGAAATACACAAAATGAGGAGAGGTGGCACAGATGATGCACATTTATCCATACTGTAGAAAGGCCTTCTCCCGCTCAGTGCCTCAGTTTCTTCATCTGTAATATAAGGCTGGATGATATTTTCTCTAAGGTTATTTAAGACTTCTAAATGCTCTATGAGAAGTAGCAGGGCAATATTGAAGAGAGTGTTGACTAGCTGGGGGCCCCCGATACAAGTCACAACCTCTCTAAAGCTCAGTTCCTCATTTAAAACACAAGAGGGTTAGATGTAGTCTCTCCAATGTTTTCTAGCTCTAACTTTATGATTCTAGGACTTATAGAAAACTGTTAGAGATGATCTATCGCTGTATTTATATATGATACCCACTTTGGCTAGTCCCTCTAAACTCAGTTTCTTAAGAATTAACTATTCACAGGTGGAAGCTAGGTGGTGCAGTGGATAAAGCACCAACCCTGGATTCAGGAGGATTTGAACACTTACTAGCTGTGTGACCCTGGTCAAATCACTTAACTCTCATTGCCCTTCAAGGAAAAAAAAAAGTCTTCCCATGCTTTGGGGGTAGCTAGGTGGCACAGTGGATAAGACACCAGCCTTGGATTCAGGAGACCTGAGTTCAAATCCAGCTTCAGACACTTGACGCTTACTAGCTGTGTGACTTTGAGCAAGTTACTTAACCCTCATTGCCCTGAAAAAAAAAAGAATTAAATATTCACATGTCTATATTAGAACCAGTAGAGAACAAGAGGGGTCTCAGCAAGGGAGATGGCTCTTGTAGCATTTAATAGTTACTATAACTATTACTATTCCATTCCCACAATAAGAAAGATGTGACTATCTCTTTGTGGTGGGTCTGTATATGTAGCACAGGGGTTGAGGAATGTTCATTTTTTTACTAGGTCATAATAGGGCATTCCCATTTTCTCTATTCAGTCACCCACACTTCTGAAAAGAAAAAGAAGAAACAGAATCTACCAAGACTAAATGGAAAGGGCTGGTGGAGGACGTTGATAGTTCTATTTAAAAGACCTTTCATTTCTTTCCCATTTCTCCTGAGTAGGTAAAGATCATTTCAAGGTGCTCCCTACAGCTCTTTCTAGATTGTGTGGATCTCCTTTCTTTCTCTCCCCCTCCTTTCCTTTTGAGTCTCAGCCTTAGACTATAGCACTGGGGTGCTGGTTGGGAAAGATCAGTGCTGGCATCCATTAGAAGGAATATGACAATCTCAGGTTATTCTCTAACCCCAGTCACCTTCCCCAGGCACAATAGACCTCCCTAAAATGCCTAGCTGAATATGTCCCACGATAGCTTCAGAGTGAAGTATTTTTGGTCTTTAGTAACTAAGACTTTTTGGCTAATATTTAAGGCAGACACTGTTCCTTTCCCCCTTAACCCACCTCTCCCTTTCCACTCTGTGGCCAAATAGCATTATATGAGGTTTCAGTGTGTTTATTTCTACTCACTTATCCATAGATAACCACAGACATATGGCATCATTTTGGAGCATTCATTCATTCATTCAACAATCATCTACTAAATACTCATATGCAAGGCCTTGGGCTAGAATCTGAGGAAAGAAAAAATGAAAATAAAATAGCCCCTAATCTCAGGGAATTGACAGCTTTTGGGGGGTGTGGAAGGTCATGGAAATCACACCTATTTTTCACCTATGATCAATCATATCACAGGTTAAAGCACACTCAGTATCCATACAGACTGTCCTTTCATTGCCAGACTCAGAGCCCTGGCCCATGGCTATCACATTGCATATGGTCTGGCCATCAGTCCAAACTTGACCTAATTCCTCAGGATTTCCTTGGAGCACAGAATTACTCAGAGTTGAAATCTACTCACTGAAACATACCTGTTATAGCAGATGCATTTATTTATTTCTTCACCTGAAGAAATTCTGCTTGAGCAGCCTGGATATAGACATATTCAAAGCACCCACCACCATCAAAGTGCAAAAGGTCTGACTTTTCTTTGAGCCCTATCTCCCACCTTTGGCTATGAATTTCCCATGGGATTTTCATAATGGATTATTCCCATTTGCCCATTTCACTGTACTCTAAAAGGGCCCTTGCGATCATTATCACCCTTCAGAGGTGTCAAGTCAAGGACTTGGAGGTGTTCAAACACTGGCTTTATGGGTACCTGTCAGAAATATATGTAAAGGGAATTTCTCAATGGAGATTCAAGGTCCAGTTCCACATGAACCTGAGATCCTCCTCCAACTCTCTCAGATTTTGTCCCTGATTCTGCCAGAGCATATTCGACTAAGGGTGACAACATAAATTATATATTCTAAGGTTTAGTTTTACTTACTCTGGGCTATTACCCTCTTTTTTTTCTTAAAGAAGCATCTTTTAAAAGCTAATTGGGTGGCTCTGAAATATAGTAGTAGTCCTGAAATATAGTAAACCAGCTCCTGGATTTTGAAAGTCTGCCAGAATTCCTCCATGGCTTCATAGGCTGAAAATCTGGGCCCTGTACTTGAGGAATTTAATAAAAAAACCAAAAACGAAAAAAAAAAGAAAGAGAGAAAGAAAGAAAGAAAGAAAGAAAGAAAGAAAGAAAGAAAGAAAGAAAGAAAGAAAGAAAGAAAGAAAGAAAGATCCCAACTCCAATTCCCCTGCAAATATGATTGGATTTCAAAATGTGCTTGGAAACCTGCGTCTGGGGCTTTGCCAATCCCTTAACATTTGAGACGTTTGCTGAACCCAAAACACAGCCGGGTTCACCCATCCATAATTAAGCCCCTCCCCCCCAAATGAATTCATTGCTTTGTGACACCATCTGCCTCACTACCTTATTTACATAATAGGGATCCCTGCTCGGACTGCAGCAAATGAGAAGCCACAAAAGAATGAAGAGTGAAAGTGGGGGGAAAAACCCTTCATATATCATCAAATGCCTTTGATTTTTTAAAGAATTATTTTTCAAAAGCTTTGACTTCTTTTTTTTTGTGTGTTGTTGTTGTTGTTCATCTGGGCCTCTTCCCAGCTCTTAGAACCTCCCTCATCCCTGCTGCCTCGGCAGGTCCCAGTAACACTGCTTCTTACGGGCAAACAGTTCATTTGTCACTTTTGATTTTATTAAATATTTTATTTTCCTCTTGTGTGCCCATTAGAATGCCAGTTAGAGGAAGTGACATAAATCAGCCACATTCAGTCTTCACGGAGGATGCAGGCTAAATAAGCAGATTCACATTAACCTGAAATTGGAAAAGGGGGAGGGAGTCCAAAATAGGATTTTCTTTGAATTCTTCCCTCTTTCATCCTGGTCTCTCTCTCCTGGGAAGTTTCTGCTTTAATAATGGTAGCATAAGCAATGATGTGTTGAAAGAAACACAAATGGTTGATATTTAACTTGCCTCAGTCCATGTTTTGGTCTTTTGTGCTCTGATAATAGTCTTTCCACATGTAAGTGTAGCTGCAGGAGCTCACGCGTGGGCAACAATCCCAGTTCACAGTGAGGTAACAGCTGCAGTGGAAGGAATCCTGGATTGGGAATCAGGAGACTTGGGTTGAGTCTCTTCATAGATCTAACACTAATTGGAAAGATACTTGTATTCTTCAGACCTCCATTTTCCTGTCCCTCATCTTTCCAGCTTGAAAATCTCACCCCTCTACATTTACTTGTCTTCTGCTGTTTACATTCTCAGGGTGTGGCATCTGTATTATCAGAGGCCCCGTTTCTTTGTCTCTCCATGAGGCATCATCCTGTTGGGCTGGTGGCATTGTGTTTGCACAGTTGTTTGCTATTATCTTTTCCTATTGTGACAGAGGTTGAATTGACCTGTTACAACTATCTCAGAGAGCTCACTTCAAAACTCTGGGGGATTCTTGGTATTGGGTAACTTAGCATCCGTGCTCATTGAAGAGGACCAACTCCCAGAATGCTTCTGACCAGGTGGTGACCCAACACTGAAAGTACTGGGAATTTTTGTATGACATGATAGTCCCTGAGTGGTATGTCGGTCCTTCTCCTCCTCCTCTGTGACAGAAGCAGTATATTGTGCCAGTTAAAATGAAAGACAATTTCCATATGATTTTCCTTCTGACCCTGAAGCTGGAATTATAGAACTCTAAGACTTTAAGTGAGAACTGGGGAAAAGCTAGCCCTTCTCCAGGGAAGCTTCATGGAAGCTAAACCAACATGGTAGGTAGAATAGGGGACTCAAATAAGTTTTCTTACCACTGGATGTTTCTTATACTTTCCTTAGTTTAAGATACACATATCCAGGCTTGGAGGTAGGGTTGTTCTGGAGTAAGCTCAAACCTGCTGGTGAGACTGGTAAAATTTCAGTACAAGCATTTATACCTGAGAAACTGACTAATGCTATAAATTAGACCTTGACATTGTTAAACTGCTTGTCTGGATTTAAGAAAGTGGTGGGGAAATGTTAATAATATAGATTAAATTTAAAAGCATTTGTTTTTTTTTTTGGGGGGGGAGCCTGTTGTTAAATATTTGCCAGTACACTCCTGCTTGGTGACACAATGTAAATCCAATAATTCTTGAGGTCCTAGGTTCTTTGGGTTTGAACAAAATAGCAATAAGGACAGAATTCCTTGTCCACTTCTGGAGTACTGTTAGAGAATATGACCCCCCAATAAGAAAATCAACAAGCCTGTTCTATCTTACTAGAAGGCATGCACCTGGAGTTGTGTGATGGTACGAAGACAATGTGAGATGTAAAATACCTTATCAAGAGTCCCTCAAGCTGCTTTATGTTTAGATACTTTTAAGTATTAAACCACTTGGCCAAGTATAACTGGAATTAGCAATGCCTGTTGGTTAGTCTAAGTCTTGCTGTCAGTGTATGCTTCTGAGACTCTGCGTTTTAGCATTTCTTTTATGTGTAGGAAATAAATACCTGCCCTATATCTGATTTATATTGTATTTTGAGAAACTTTTTACACTTCAGTTCTATTATTGTAGAGGATGGGAAAGAGAAGAGATTGATATATATATATATATATGTATTTATGTAATTTTTGTTATAGATTTTATAATATTGATTATGGTTATAACATATAGCAATAAGGTCAAAGCAGAGCCAGTGACTCATGGCTGTAAAATAAAAAAAATTATTTAATCCCATGGCAAGAACAACAAAAAGGTACCCAGTCTCCACTGGCCCTCAGGTGTGTCTATCAGTACAGCTGAGCAAATTATCAGGAAGTATGTGTGTGCCCAAATAGAAGTACATATACAGAGTTAGAAAACTTGTTGGTCAGGTGTGATCAGCTATGGAGTGAGCATGTGGAATGACCAGCCCTAGCATTTGGACTACATGAGGATACTCAGAACCAATAAAGTGTAGTTGGAATTTTTTTTTTTTTACCATCAAGGGCTGATCTGACTAAAATAACAGGTTTGCATAATATAGTTCAGCACATCAGTTGGAACAGAAATGATGATAAAATAACACTTTTGTATGACATTTATAAAGCACATTGAGTTTTGCAAAGCACTTTATGCAATAATATCTAGTGTTTATGTAGTGTCTTATACTATCTATCATCTATCATCTCTATATCTCTATCCATCCATCTATCTATCTATCTATCTATCTATCTATCTATCTATCTATCTATCTATCTATCTATCTATCTATCTATCTATCATCTCTCTCTCTCTCTCTCTCTCTCTCTCTCTCTCTCTCTCTCTCTCTCTCTCTCTCTCTCGCTCTCATTAAATCCTGACAACAGTCCTCTGAGGTAGCTGCTATCAATTATCAACATTTTATAGATAAAGAAACTGAGGTTGAATAGTTAAATGACTTGTCCAGGGTTAAACATCTTGTGACTGAGGTAGGAAGCACAGTTTGAATTCAGGTTTTTCTGACTCCAAGTCTAGTAGTCTTCACTCTTCACCTAGCTGCCTATACTCTATATCATCTCAGTTAAGCCTATGAACAACTCTGTAATGATAGGTTCTACAGATATTGTTTTGTTTGTTTGTTTGTCTTTTTAGTGAGGCAATTGTGGTTAAGTGACTTGCCCAGGGTCACACAGCTAGTAAGTGTTAAGTGTCTGAGGCCGGATTTGAACTCAGGACTCAGGTACTCCTGACTCCAGGGCCGGTGCTCTATCCACTGTGTCACCTAGCTGCCCCCCTCTACAGATATTATTATCCACATTTTACATAAAAGGAAATAGTCTTAAGAGCTTGTGACTTACTATAATTCAATAGCTAATAGGTTTCAGAGGAAGGATTTCACCCAAGTAGAGCATGGAGAAAGAACCAAGGCCTCAAATCTAGTGGAAGGGATATTTATGAAACAGAATAGGGAAGTATTGTTTTTAACTAAAAGTTAGATGCTAGGCAGGGGGAGAATGAGTTTTACCAGACTAGTAAATCCAACAAACACCGCCCCCCCAAAACTCTTGAAATTATAAAGGTGAGGAGAATGTTGGAAGAAAGTCCCTATCAAGACCTACCTAGATTTTTATATGCCACATGGAAATTCAGAGAAGCATATTCCAGAGGTCTTCAAAGCACAGATCTTGCCAGCCAGCTCTATACCCAAAGGATTGAGTTATCCAAGAAAAAGAAATTTAAGCAGGAGACAGGTAAGGGGAGTAGGTGGTTATCTTATATTCTGTAGAGTAGTATTATTCAATTAGAAGAAACTTTATAAATTAAAATGTTAACTTCCTCATGTTATTACAATCTCTCCCCTATTACATGCTTCCTCAGAGGGCTTCATAGTCAATAATCTGTAAATACCTCAGTGGTTAGTATGCTTTTATCAGGGAGAAAGAGAAGTACGTTTGATGAAGGATAAACTGCAGTCTTCTCCCCAATTAGATATTTTGGGGTGAGCATGAAGGAAAATTGATTTGAGGTCATGTAGTCCAATCCCCTCATTTTACAGATGAGGAAACTGGGGTCCAGAAAGTTTGGGTGATTTGTTCAAGCTCCCACACAAAGTAAAGTTCATACAAAATCCAGATAGGACATAATCCCCTTCCTCATGGGGATAAGACACAAATGTAAATATCTATAATGTGAAATATTAAATGAAAGGCAAATTAGAGAAATATAAAACTGCTATGTGACATGTGTTAATAAATATATGTTGGTGGGGGCAGCTAGACAGCACAGTGGATAAAGCACTAGATTCAGGAGGACCTGAGTTCAAATGTGACCTTGGACACTTGACACTTACTAGCTGTGTGACCCTGGGTAAGTCACTTAACCCTCATTGCCCCACTCCCCAAAATAAAATAAAAGATAGGAATTTAATAACTGAAAAGAGAAAGAAAGGACATTATAGTATAAGCAAAGGCATATAATGCCTTTGGGGGACAAAGAATAGTCCAATTCAGCTGGAACATATTGTTCATAGAAGGGAATAAACAAAATAAAACTGGAAAAGTCAGGTGGTGTTACACTCTGAAGAGCTTTGAGTTTCAAGAGAGTCAAAATATACTCAGGAGATGCAAGTCACAGAATATTTTTGAGCAAAGGATTGCTGTAACCAGATCTATGTATATAAGAGATTATTCTGACAGCAAGGAAGCACCCACCACTGGTCTAGCTGATGGCAACGTGGATGCTCACTCCAAGGAGTGAATCTCTTTGACTCAGTGAAGTTTACAGGGAGGATCTCATCTGGCAGTTGATGGTGGTGTGTGAGGAGTCACTTGAACTGGAATGTGAAAATCCTCCAAGAATGTGGAGGAGCCAAGGAAACCAATGCAGAGTAAGCCCATAAAATGGTCATCATGAAACTGTAAAATGATTTTTTTCTTTTCTTTTTTTTCCTTGATGGATCTGTTGCTTCTATTTGAACACTCTTGCATACTTTGTACTCTACGTTAGCCACTTTGGCGGACGCTTTCTTCTCCACTCCTGTGGAAAGCTGACCACTTAAACTGTCAATATTTCCAACCGTCATGCACACCAGGGTCCATCAGATGGAATGTGAGGTTAGGAGAAAGATGTTAAAGTTCGCAGGTGTCAAAATGCCTTTGCACAGAAGGAAACTCATTTATTACTATGGTGAGCTAATGGATACATCAGTGGGACAGTGGTAACTACTCCAAACAAAATCCAAAACCAGTGGTAGGAGGAGGAGCAAGGATAACACCCATATGATGGGCTTTATAAAATAGCAAACTGACAGGAAAGACATCCTGTTCTATACATCTCAGTATATGCAAGGGACAGGATTCCATAGGATTTTGATTCTTAAGGACATAATAAGACATCTAGTTCAACCTCACTACTTTTGAGACAAGGCCCACAGGGGATATGTAACTTGACCAAGGTCACAAAATTTGCAAGAAGCACAATTACTTAACTTTCAGTCCTCTGATACTAAATCCAGTGCTCTATGCCAATTAAATTTAATTCAGCAAGCACTGTTTAAGCACTGCTATGTGGCAGGGAGTGTCAGGAGCTGGCACTTTAAAAAAAATTAAATATATCCTGCTCTTAAGGAACCTATGTTCCACCATACTTCTTATCTCTTAGACCTGAAATAGTTGCTAACAATAGGCTATGTAGCAAAGTATCTCCTAATAAGATTTCACTACATTTAGGAAATAGTCATTTAAATAATTGGTATGATTAATCTATGTTAAATAACTCAATATATTAGATTAAATAAATTAACATATTATGTTAAATTAATTGATATATTAAATAAATTAGATATAAATAATTATAATTAAATAATGTCTGCTATAGAAAAAATAATAAATGTTTGTTGAAGAGTCACCATGTAACCGGTATTAAACTATTCAGTGGGGTGACAAAGATGTAGAAGACATAGAACCAGCAAGAGTGTGAGTAAATCCAAAGCCCTAGGTTCAAATCCTGCTTCTCTCACTCACTAGCTGGGTGGCCTCAGGCAAATAGAGGCAAGAATGGTGTGGTTTATAGAATGCTGGACCTGGAGTTTGGAAGACCTGGGTTCAAATCATGCCTCATGCATTTACTCACATATACTTATATATACTTACTATAAAAAGGGGAAAATATTTAATCTTTCTGAATTCCAGTTGCTTCATTTATAAAATGAAGAGGTAGAACACAGTGGCCTCCAAGATCCCTTCCAGCTTTAAATCTGTAAGCCTATAGAGCCTCTTAGCCTCAGTTTCCTCATCAGAAAAAAGGGGGAAATAACACTTCCATCACCCACCTGAGAACAAGATTGTTATGAAGATCTATTGAAATCATATATGTCAAGGGCTTTGTAAATTTGAATTATTCTCACTATTAATATGCTACTAATATTATCCAGGTCCTTCTAATTTCTCACAATCACTTTCTAATTGGACATACTACTTCTAATTTCTCCCGACTCCAATCCGTCTTTTATATCATAGCTAAAATAATATTCTTAGAGCTCAGGTCTAACTACATCACTAACTTATTTAAGAATTGTCTGGGGCAGCTAGGTGGTGCAGTGGATAGAGCACTGGCCCTGGAGTCAGGAGTACCTGAGTTCAAATCTGGCCTCAGACAATTGACCCTTACTAGCTGTGTGACCCTGGGCAAGTCACCTAACCCCAATTGCCTCACAAAAAAAAAAAAAAAAAGAATTGTCATTCCCTCTCTACTGCCTGTAGAGAGAAGCATATATTCCTCAGTTTGGCATTTAAAGCCTTTCACAGTCTGCCTCTGGCCTATCTTTCAAGGTGTATCATATTACTCTATCTTACTCTTTGTTCCAGCCAAGCTGACCTACTTTACTGTTCCCTGAATTTGGCACTCCATCTCCAAGATCCACGATTTTGCACATGCTGTCTGTCCTCTATGCCTGAAGGTATTCCCCCTTATCTCCACCTCTTTGTATCTTTAGCTACTTTTAAGACTGAACTCCAGAGCTGCCCCCTATAGGAAGCCTTTTCTGACACCCTGATTTTTGGGACACTTTTTCTGCTCAGATTATATTTATCTGTCTGTTAATATGTTATATAAAGAGGCAATATGATATAGTGGAAGTTGTCCTGTACTTGCAGACATGACCCAGGTTCATGCCCTACTTTAGACATTTAATGGTACTTCACAAAACTCTTTGAAAAGAGGTTTCTGACCTGTATTGCTAAAAGGTTCTTCATCTAGTTTTCTTCTTTCTGGCCATCTCCATACCCAGATGCCTCCACTCTGACCATCATCCTTACTTCATTCCCACTTCCTTCCCATAGTACCTTGAATTCTACACCCAAATCACCCTGGACTCCTTGGATGAATATTCATCTTTTATTGACTGGAACCAGGCTTCTGTGACATACAGATCATCTCCATACCAGGTAATCTCCACACCATACTCTCCTCATCCCACTTTCCAGCTGCCCTTTATGCATTGTCTTCTCTCTTTAGAATAGGACAGTTACTTCCTAGCGTATTTATATTTATATCCCCAGCTCTTAGCATGGGGCTTAGCACTTAGTAAGCATATAATAAATGTTCTATCTGATTAGCTAGTTAGCTAGTTATCTAACCCAACTATCTATTTAGGAGTTCTCTATAGTAGTAGTAGTAGTAGGCCTCCACCAGTCGCGGACCACCATGAATCAGTGCCTTGAAGAGCCACAGGCCACAGTGTGGCTGTGCAGTCCGATGTGGGAGCCACAGCTCCTGAGTGACTTATAACCAGTAACTGCCACATCCCGTGTTGTATCTACCCCATAAGGAGTAGCTGGAGTATCCTCTCCAGGGTGTTGGCCTGGGTGGATCAATATGGAAAACAAGCTGTTGCCCATGCAGTGGGTTTTCCCTGTCCATGACAGAGCCAATAGAGTTTGGCACCAGTGCCACCATAGGAGTTGCCAGAGGGATGTGATGTCCAACATCCAACTGCCTAAGGGACTCTGACTCCTGATTTTTCCTCAGAGTTAACTCCCAAAGCATTTGGATATAGCCGCAAGGCAGTGGAGGTTTAAAATCAGGGTTCCTTCCCCTAGGCCAGTTGCCTGCCAAGGAGTTCTCTATAATAATGAAATAATAGATCTAGTTTTTTCATTCTACCTCTATACTGCATTCCCCCTAAAGAATGTAAGCACTTTGAGAATAGGAATTATTTTCTTATTTTGTCTTTTTATCCTCAGCCTTCAGCACAGTCCTTTGCACATAGTAAGATCCCAATAATTCCTAGCTGAATTTTTAAATTGTTGTTATGTCATACCATGCCTTTAAGAACTTTCATTCCAGTTGTAGAGGTGTAGAAAAATAAAAGAAGGGGGAAAGAAGGGAGAAAAGAAGGGAAGGAGGAAGGGAAAGATGGAGGGAGGGAGGAAAGGAAGAAAGAAAAAAGAAAAGAGATGTAAAAGAACATTTGTTTTATGACTCCCAGATTACTCTTTTTTTTCTCCTCTTTTGTTTTATTTAATTTCTAAGACTCACTGGTGATCTCCAGATATTAGCCTATTTATTATTGGGCTTTAGGTGAAAATGGGAAGAATAGAATTTACTTTGCTATGCAGAATCATCACTGGGTTATAGATTTAGAACTAGAAAGGGTCTTAGATGCTATACTGTTTGAGATAAACCTTTACAGCAAGCTTGATACTTATTTTTCAAAGACCTGGAGGAACTATCTATCAAAGACTCTTAGATCTGGCAGGTACCTCAGAAATCACCTGGTTCAATTCCTCCATGAAGGCGAATTCCCTCTACCATATCATCAACTGTGCTCTTGAAGCATGTTCTTGAAAACATATATCATTGAGGGTTAGTTAGGGTGTCTTTTCAACATTAAACAAAGACTAAGTGTCTATTTCATGAACAGTAAAATCCAATATCTTAATAAGGAGAAGGAATATCTGAAAGATGGGGAAAATAGTTATATAAGGATCCTAGGAGTTTCTCTTCCCCTCTAAATGAAGAAGGCATTGGGTAGGCTCAAAGCTATTGGGTCCCATCAAAGTAAGGGTAGGATATGAGTTTGTATATCAACTAGCCACTAATTTCCCAGGGACTTCCTCTAACAAGCATGAATTAATGACAGAAATGATTATTTGATGAAGCTTTACAAATAGCTGAGTAAAGAAGAAAAGCAAAAGGTAAAAGAAAAAGAGAAAGTTATAACCAACTGAATATAGAATTCCAGATAAAAGCAAGGAGAGAGGACATTTTCTTAAATGAGCAATGTGAAGAAATAAAACAACAGAATGAGAAAGAAAAAAATTCTCTTAAAAATTAGATATATGAAAGGAATATTTCATGTAAAAATGGGCATGATAAAAGTCAAAAATGGAAGGAACCTAACAGAAGAAAAGATTAAGTAGAGGTGGTAAGAATATGCAGAAGAACTATACAAGAAAGATCTTAACAAGTGATAACCACAATGGCGTGGTTACTGATCAAGAGCCAGAAATCCTGGAGAATTAAGTCAAGTGGACCTTAAGAAGCACTGTTAACAATAAGGCTGGCGAACGTGATGGAATTCCATCTTAAGAATTTAAAATCCTAAAATGTGATGCTGTGTTTTACTCAATATGCCAGAAAATTTGGCAAGCTCAACAATGGCCATTGGATTGGAAAAGATAAATTTAGATCCCAATCTTAAAGGGCAATGCCAAAGAATGTTCAAATTACCAAATACTTAGGTTTATTTCACATGCCAGCGAACTAGGTATCAGCAATATGTGATCCAAGATCTACCAGAAGTACAAATTGATTTCTGAAGAGGCAGAGGAACTAGAGACCAAATTGCCAACATTTGCTAGATTATGGAGAAAGCAGAGGATTTCCAGAAAAATATCTATTTCTGCTTCATTGACTACACTAAAGCTTTTGACTATGTGGATCATAACAAAATGTGGCAAATCCTAAAAGAGAGGGGAATACCAGATCATCTTACTCATCTCTTTAGGAACCTGTATACAGAACAAGAAGCAACAGTTAGAATTGAACATGGAACAACTTAGTGGTTTAAGAGTGGTGGAAAATATGACTAGGCTATGTATTTTACCTATTTTATTTAACTTATATGCAAAGTACATCATGCAAAATGCCAGGCTGGACAAATAAAAAAAATATATAGGTTACCAGGATAAATATCAACAATCTCTGATATGCAGACAATACCACTCTGATAGCAAAAACTGAAGAAGAGTTAAGAACCCTCTTGAAAGAGAAGAGTATGAAAGTTAACTTGAAATGTAACATTAAAAAATTAAGATCATGGCAACTGGTCCCATTACTTTCTTTCTTTTTTTTGGTGAGGCAATGAGGGTTAAGTGACTTGCCCAGGGTCACACAGCTAGTAAGTGTCAGGTATCTGAGGCTGGATTTGCACTCAGGTCCTCCTTAATCCAGGGTTGGTGCTTTAGCCACTGTATCACCCAGCTTCCCCCAGTCCCATTACTTTCTGGCAAATAAGGGAAGAAAAAATGGAAACAGCATCAGATTTTATTTTCTTGAGTTTAAAGATCACTGCAAATGGTGACTGCAGCCATGAACTTAAAAGACAGCAGAGGATGAGATAGATAGATAGTGTCATGGGAGCAACAAACATAAGCTTGGACAGACTTTAAGGAGGTTGTGGAGGATGCAAGGATTTGGCATGCTATGGTCCATGGGGTCATGAAGAGTCAGACATGACTGAATAACTCAACAACAACAACAACAACAGACAACAACAACAAGCCTGATCCTGTTTGACCCACAAAGGAACCCCATACAAACCAATCAAGATTTACCAGTTTGGGACATCCCCTATTACATTTGGGACTCTAGTGGAACTGACCTATTTCCTGGTTTCATGACTGTCCCCTTTTATTTTAAGTATTTACCTTCAAGAAAGGTGGCTTCCTTTATTTTCTCTCTTCTCACTCCAGTCTTATGATGTATTTTGTCTTGTGGTGCTCTACTCGTGGCACTACTCCTTATACTGCATCTTAGAATCCCAAACCTCACTCTAACTTCATTAAGACAAAGTGATACCAGGCTATAACCTAGAATGGAGACATAGTATTTTAATGAAGGGCAATAGCAAAAAATCATGTAAAACTCCATATTCATTCATGTGAGTCCAGAAACAACTTCCTTTAGTGGTGCATCTCTCATCTTCTCACAAACCTGAATGTGAGGGTCCTGCCTCAGTTGTAGCATTGTGTAATGACCTGGGGCAAGTCACATCTCTTCCCTGGGCCTTAATTTCCTCATCTTGAAAAAAATGAAGGGTTTAGAGTAGCTATTATCTAAGATCCCTTCTAGGGCCAATATTTTACAATTCTATGAGTCTTCCCTGGAGTAATGGGAGTACACAGAATTCAGATTGAAAACAATGGTATCCATCCAGAGTTCTAAACTATCAAAGCCCAGAGCATCATAGATTTGGGGGTAAAAGAGACCTTAAAGGAAATCCAATCCAAACCCTTCTTTTACAAAAGAGAAAACTAAGGCCTGAAGAGACTAAATTAGACTTGTTTAGAGTGACCCAACTAGTAAGTATCTGAAACAAGTCCAGCACTCTAGTCACATTCCACTGCCTCTAGCTCGACGTGCTCTTGGCTTTCAGATGACCTCAGTGATGGAAGACCTCAAATAGGATGTAAGATATTAGAATATTCTAGCAGAGTTGGAGAGCAATGAAAGGAAAAGATTTCTTTTTTTCTTTGGGAGAAGTGACTGAGGGACCAGAGTGGGCCATTAAGGGTTTTTTAAGTCTGATGGCACTGAACTTGTTTATTTGCCAGGGACTGCTACTAGGGGGACATTTAATGGAAACGCTGATTTCACTTTCTCCGGAATAGGCACTGAAGCGTTCAAAGCAGTGGGTTTCTATTAAACAAGTTAAATGGTATGTCAGACTATAAAGCTGCAGTATGACGCATTGACACAGTCTAACTGGGAGCCTCCCATTGCCTTATGAGATTTGGAGAAGCCATAAAAATTCATGGCCTACTCCTGCCCAAGATCTAATAAAGAAATGATCTGAGCTTTAAGAAAGGGGCAATAGGAGGTATGGGCAGGGGTGGGGGGAGATTTAGTGGAGCAATAAGGTCCCCAGAAAAAGTGCAGATTTTTAATACCAATTACACTGACATGGTGAAGATTATTGTAGGGTAACAGACAATATGTCACTGACGTCCTGTTGTAATCCTACTTTGTTGTTACATGACACTGTACTGTTCTATTCTTCCTCACTTTCTTCCAGGGATGAAGAGCCTTAAGATTTCACTTAGAGCTCAGGTTACTAATTTAAAGTAATACCCAGTAATGGGAAGGAAAACTCACCTGCTCACAGGAGTGCCCATATGTTATCCTTATCTAAGAGGTTCCTTTTTCCATTTTAAATTCTCTTGGTTATATCTCTAATCATAGTGAAGGCTTTGCTATGGTCTAGGAATTTCTGAAATATCAAGAATGACTTCCATGTGGTATTTAGGATAGGAATTTGCATGCATTCATCAAAATCTCTGAATTTGATTGGTTCCTATCAATTGAATTGCTTTATCAAGCCTACATGATTCCTAGTATCCATTCTTGAAGACTCGAATGCTTTTCTTTCCTTTTTTTTCACCAATACCTGTAATATTTCACAATTTTCTTAATCACTTTTTGAACTACCTAGAGATACATTATTGGAAATAGTATATAGTTATCACAGATTATTATTAGGAAAACTGTCCATTTGCATATAGGTGTAATAAAGTGAGTTCAAATGGAGTCTTCTCTGGTTTAAAGAATCATTTAGGGCAATTGAAATGTAAATGTGACTTAAACTAAGCCAACTGTACAAGTGAGCTATGGGTATTAAGGATTTTGCTGAGATAACTTTGAAATGCAAAAGAATCCATTTCATTTGAATGACAAGTTGCTGGACATTGTTAGACTTTAAGGCAGGAAGATATAAGTTCATAAATGTGACCATAGGTAAGCCACTCAGTTTCCTTATCTGTAAAATGTAGATAATAATAATACCTATCTCCCAGGGTTGTTGTCAGGATCAAATATATGTAAATGTATGTAAACTAGTTTTTTGTTTTTGTTTTTGTTTTTTTCAGGGGCAATGGGGGTTAAGTGACTTGCCCAGGGTCACACAGCTAGTAAGTGTTAAGTGTCTAAAGCCAGATTTGAACTCAGGTACTCCTGAATCCAGGGCCGGTGCTTTATCCACTGTGCCACCTAGCTGCCCCTCTAGTTTTTATAATAGTTCACATTTGTGTCAAGATTTATGGCTTGCAAAGCACTTTAGAAGTATTATTTTATTCTTACAACAACTCTAGGAGGTAGATGCTATCAACTACTCCCAGTTTAGAGATAAGGAAACTAAGGCAGATGGAAGTTAAGTCATTTGTCAAGTGCCACAGAGCTAAAAAATATCTGAAGTCAAATTTGAACTTGTGTTCCTGGCTCCAGGTCTAACTCTCTACTTTGCCATCTAACAATCTGGAAATACTAAATAAATGATAGCTATAAACTGGAAGTAGTATGACATTTGCATTCCTACCAATTCTCTTTCAAAGTCTTTCTGTTCAGTTCCTGATTCTAGATAATGTTTCTCCCTTCCCCCAGATAAACTCTAGTTCCCTGATGCAATTGATAGAGTTTCCCACTTTTGATTTTGGCTTATCCTAATTTCCTCATCTAGCCTGCATTTTCTGTTGCTCTTCTAGTCACTCTAACCCAGTTTATCCTCAGCACTGATTCTGGTTATTTCTGTATTCCTTTGTTATGGGGAAATAGGGTAGGGGTTTGGGATAGGGGTTGGGATCCTTAGGAATTCCTCTTTAAAGAATTACACCCTCTTGCACACAAATCCAATAGAATAAGATAATAGTTTATTTAGGGGCTAGGAAAGGGAAACCAAGAGAGAAATCCTTGGACTTTTTTCATGGGGAGAAGGCATGGCACAGAGAGTGGCTCTGAGATACTTTTATAGAGGACTGATGGGGGTGATCATCTGACTGTGGAAAGTTCCCTTATTGAGGGAGGACCATCCCCCACTGGTGGTGGCTGGGGGAATTGGGTGAGGGGTAGCTGGGGATCTCTCAACCCATCTCTCTCCTCCTCCCAACACAAAGGCATCAGGTACACCCAATCTTATCTCCCCAGGGAGTGAGGGAGACTGGAATGAAGGGTGGTGGTCTGGGAGCTAGCTCAGTCCCAATCTGGTTCCACTTATCTATTTAGGTGTCCCTGTCCTTTGGTTTAGTTTTTCAAGGAGAAGGTCCTTTGATATACCCCAGAGAACTTCTGGGGTGCTAGGGCCTATAACACTTTGGCCCCTGGTTTCTACCATATCCCTACTTTCTGGTACCCCCAGTTCTCTCTTCTCATATCTGGAACACCTGATGAATTCACTTAGGCATGGCCCACACCATCCAGGGACCCAGCTTCTGAGAGTTCCCACTGACTGTCCTTCTACAGCCTAGAGGCAGTGCTTGACAATATCGATACCATTGATTGTGAATGGGAAACACTTCTCCTTACCTGGGAAGATCCTGTCTGCCACCCAAAGGTGTGCCTATCTGTATTTCCTCAGTTTTACATAAAGAGATTTAAAATCAGACTAACTTTGGAGGGGAGTTATTGCATATCATTCATCTTATTTATGCCCTTGGGTTAAAAGAAGAATCATTATTCTCCAGGAGTTTCTGGCACAATGAAGTTATTTTATAACAATACTAAAGAGAGGACCCTGAATGTGTACATGTTCTCCTGTCATAGACCATATCATAGCCTTCCTCCTGGCTTCCTTCTTGTCCAGCTAAAATCCCACTTTCTATTAAAACAAAACAAAACAACAACAACAACAAACCTTTCCTGATCCCCCTTAATACCAGTGCCTTTCCATTACTGATTATCTACAATTTATGTAGCATGTATTTTGTTTCTACATAGGTAGCTATTTACAGATTGTCTTCCCATTGGATTGTGAGCTCCTTGATAACAGGGGCTGATTTTTGCCTTTCTATTTATCTCGTGTTCTTAGCATAGTGCCTGGCACATAGTTGGACCCTGATAAATGTTTACTGATACCATAGAATAGCTTTTCTAGTTACTCCACAGTGATGTAATGGCCATACCATCATGTGATAGGCAGTAGCTAATCAATGCCCAGGGAGTGTAGCTATATTTACTCTTTCAAGCTAAGGACATTGTGACCTTGGGGTTTGTTCAAAAAGCAAATAGATATCATTTAAAGGCTGGGAACAGACTGACAGTGACATAGAGCTATTCTGATTTTATTACTTCCTTGGCTGTAAACACAACTCACCCTCCCCCCCTCTTCCTTCTAGCCAAGACTCTCCCTTGATCAATGGGCCTTTTGGGCATAGACCATGGAACTGATAGACTCCAACCATTAAAACACTTGAAACAAAATGTCCAGAAAATATTCCCTAGCCCCATTCACACCACTGCTACCCTTACTGTCACCCTTACCTCCCCTTTTCCCTGAAAAAAAAAATTATTTATTTCTATCTTCTGAAAATCAAACTACTTAAGTTTAATTGTATATAAACATATGGAAAGACATTTTTTTCCTGTGATACCCCAACACTTGGCTATATTTAATAGCACTCCTTGTGGCAAGAGTACTGGCTTCAATTGTTTTGAAATGTCAATTCCTAAATAGGTTAAGATTTCAATCCTGTAGGATTGCAGATAAGTAAACAATACAAGGAGTCACTTACAACACACTTCAAAACAAAATGGTTCTTCTAAGCCCAGATATAGCAAAGTTCTTCATTTAATACAACTGGAATTTTGGCTCCCCAGAATTTCTCAATCATACCATAGAAACTTCTTCACACTGGAAGCTCATTTCACCCCTTCACTGCTCACATTGGAAGTATTCTTCCATCCCTGCCACCTTTCCCTCTGATTGGCTAGTTCCTCAAAGAACTTCCAGTTTAAGAAGGATGCCTAGGCCAACCATGTCTTCATTCTTCATTCCAGGCTACATGTCTGACTCTCTGGACTTTGTTTACCATGCCAACCTTTACTTCCATCCCCCAATTAACTCAATTTTCCACTTCTTTAATGTCTTCTCCATTAGAATATAATTCCCTTGAGGGCAGAGTCTGTCTGTCTCTCTGCTTATAATTGTATTTCCATCACTTAGCACAGAAGTTGGCATGTAGCTTTAATAAATAAAAAAAATAAATAAATGCTTACTGACTTAGAGGTTTCTTGATGCTCATATATTTTAGGCTGGTGATGTACTGCTAGACTTCTTACCAAACAGTGAATGTACCCTTATTCTAACATCCAATAATCTGAAAGTTTTACACAAAATAATGATTTTGCTTTTCTGGTATATTTGCACATTTATTGTAATTTCTTTGACTAAATTAATAATAAATTTACATTACAGAATCACAAAAACTCAGAGTTAGAGGGAAACTATTTGGCTGTCTAGTCTAACACATTTCTAAACAACAATCCCCTTTACAATATATCTAGGTAGACATCTGGCATTTATTTGAAGACCTCCAGTGAGCTGGAACACAATGAAGGAGAACCCACTACAATTTATGGCAATGTATTTCACTTTTGGAAGGCATCTAGGTGGTTTAGCAGATAGAGCATTGGGCCTGGAATCAGAAAGTTTACCTCTGGCTTCAGACTCTTACTAACTGTTCAACCCTGGATTGTCACTTAACCTCTGTTTGCCTCAGTTTCCTGAACTATAAAATGTGAATAATAATAGCACCAACTTCACAAGTTTGTTGTGAGGATCAAATCAAGTAATATTTGTAATGTGCTTAGCACAATGCTTGTTCCTTTTCCCCTTCCCCTTTTAGATACCTCAAATCATTGGGAAGTTTTCCACAGATAATTACTGTTCAGTTGTTTTTCAATCACGTCTGACTCCTCATTTGTGGTTTTCTTGGCAAAGATCCTGGAGTTGATTGTCATTTTCTTCTCATTTTACAGATGAAGAAACTGAGACTAACAGAGGGTAAGTGAATTACCCAGGGTTACACAGATAGCAAATAATTCAGGTCAGATTTGAATTCATGAAGATGAGTCTTCCTGACTCCAGCCTGCCACTCCATCTACTATATCACCTAATTGCCCTTTCCCTGGGATATCAAGTCTAAATTTGCTCTTTTATATTTTCTACCCATTACCTCTAGTTCTTACCTCTAATACATTGATAACTCCTTAAATATTTTAAGACATTATGCTCCTTTTCCCATAAGTTTTCTCTTCACTAGGGTACCTATGCCTCCTTTTATCAACAGATCTTAATGTGGCATGAATTTGAGTCCCTCCATCGTCTTGGTTGTTCTCCTCTCGACTTATCATTGTCATTCATAAAACATGGCACCCAGAACTAAACTTGATATTACAGATGAGTTGTATGAACAGGGGCAGAGCAACAATGGAACTATCATATCTCCTGGACCCTATGTGTCACTTAATACACTCAAAGGTTGCATTAGATTTCTTAGTTCTTACATCATTGCTGAATCATGTCATGCTTCTAGTATACTAAAATTCTCAAGTCTTTTTTTTGTTTTCGGATTAATCGTTCCTTGTCATACCTTCCCCATTTTATACTTGTAAAGTTGATCTTTTCTTATGTATTTAGAATTTTATTTTTCCCAAATTACATGTGAAAACAAATTTTAACATTGATTTTTAAAACTTTGTGTTCCAAATTCTCTTCCTTCCTCCTTCCGAACCTCCCTGCCTTAAAAACTCAAGCAAATTAATATAAGTTATACATGTGTAGTTATGCAAAATGTTTCTTCATTAGTCAGGTTGTGAAAAAAAAAACAGAAAAAAACCCTGAAGTTTATCTTTTCAATATAAATTTATAACATTTTATAGTATTTAATCTCATTAAATTGATCTCATTAGATATGATTTAGCATTCTAACCAGTCATAACCACTATATTAGCTATCCTAGGCAGCTAGATAGCTCAATGGACAGAGCCCATGGCCTGGAGTCTGGAAGGCCATAGTTCATACGCCATCTTAGATACTTATTAGTTATGTGACCCTGGGCAAGTCACTTAACCACTGACTGCCTCAGTTTCCTCAGCTGTAAAATATGGATGATGATATTAGCACCTACCTCACAGGGTAGTTATGAGAATAAAATGAAATATAGTTCATAAAACACTTTGCAAAGTAACTGGCACATGTTTAGTGGTTTGTGGGTTTTTTGGAAAATAAACATTTTTATTTAAAGTTTTGAGTTATAAATTCTATTCTTCCTCTCCCTTTCCTCCCCGCTCCTTGAGGGAGTAAGCAATAAAATACAGTTTATACGTGCGCAATTATGTAAAACATTACCATATTAGTCATTGTGTACAAGAAAATTTGAATAAAAGAAAAAAGGTGAAAGTGAAAAATAGCATGCTTCCTTCTGTGCTTAATCAATATCAGGATTTATTTTTGGAGGTGGATAGTATGCCTCATCATTAGTCCTTTGGGATTGTCTTAGATCACTGTATTACTGAAAATAGTTAAGTCGTTCATAGTTCTCCATCAAACAATATTGCTGTCATTGTGCATGACATTCTCCTGGTTCAGCTCACACACACACAAACACACACATAAATATATATATTATATATATACACATATATATATGTATATACACACACTAACATGTCTACTCACATTATATATATATATATACATATACATATATATATATACATATATACTTATTGGAATTGGAAATCAAAGGATTATATGAACTGATATGTGTGTGTGTATATATATATATATATATATATATATAAATTCATATAATACTTTGATTTCCAATTCTTAGCCACCACAAAAAGAGCTGCTATAAATATTTTTGAACAAACAGGTCTTTTTTCCTTTTTTGGGGGGGGGATATCTTTGGGATATAAACTTAGCAGTGGTATTGCTGGATCAAATGGTATGCACAGTTTTATAGCCCTTTGGGCATAGTTCCAAATTGCTCTCCAGAATCATTAGATCTGTTCACATCCTAGCAACAGTGGAATAGTGTCCAAGTTTTCCCACATACCCTCCAACATCCAGAATTTTCTGGTTTTGTCATATTAGCCACTCTGATAGGTATGAGGTGGTACCTCAGAGTTGTTTTAATTTGCATTTCTCTGATCAATAGTGATTTAGAATTTTTTCATATGACTATAGATAGCTTTGATTTCTTTGTCCAAAAACTTCCTGTTCATATCCTTTGACCATTTATCAATTGGGAAATGATGTGTATTTTTATAAATTTGACTCATTTCCCTATATATTTGAGAAAAGAGGCCTTTATCAGTGGTACTTGTACAAATTCTTACCAGTTTTAAGCTCTTCTGATAATTTTAGTTATATTGGTTTTGTTTGTGCCAAAGCTTTTTAATTTTATATCATCAAAATTATCTATCTTATATTTTGTAATGTTCTCTATATCTTCTTTGGTCCTAAATTCTTCCCCTGTACATAAATCTGACAGATACATTATTCCACTGGCTCATATTTTTTTGCCTTTTGTTGTTCAGTTGTGTCCAACTCTTTGTGTCCCCATTTGGGGTTTTCTTGGCAAAGATACTAGAATGGTTTGCCATTCCCTTTTCCAGTTCATTTTACAAATGAGCAGGGGGCAGCTAGGTGGCACATTGGATAAAAAACTGGCCCTGGATTCAGGAGGACCTGAGTTCAAATCCAGTCTCAGACACTTGACACTTACTAACTGTGTGACCTTGGGCAAGTCACTTAACCCCCATTGCCCCACAAAAACAAAACAAACAAAAAAACAAACATATTACAAATCAGCAAACTGAGGCAAACAGGGTTAAGTGCCTACAGTCACAGAGCTAGTAAGTGTTGGAGGTCAGATTTGAACTCAGGTATTCCTTACTCCAGGCCCAGCACTCTATCCACTGTGCCACCTAGTTGTACTGCCTGGAACATAGTACAAACTTAATAAATATTTATTCCCTTAACTCCTTTCTATCTTTGTGTCATCTAGAAATTTTATAAACAAGCCATCTTTTCTTATATCTAAGTCACTGATAAACATGGTAAACAGCATTGAGTAAATAAAAAGATCCCTAGAAAACTTCACTACACTTCCTTCAAAGTCTACATCAAAATATTCATGGTTACTCTTCAAATCTGGCAATTCAATGACTAAATCTACCTCATTGCACTATCAGCTAATACATCTCTCTCCAAAAACAAGCACAGTATGAGACACATTGTGAAAATCTTTGCCAAAATTTAGAAGAAAATTATATGCTTTCTCAGTAATATTCATCATATTAGATTTCTGTGATTAACTTTTTTTAAGAGGATTTGTGTAAAGTATTGGTTTGGAAGTGATTTATGTATGAAAATAAAATATAAAATAAATATAAATTCTAGATCAATTCTATCTACAGCTTTTCTATGATCTACTGATCTATTACCCCTTCAGTAATGTACGGGGGAAAATGTTGTGGGAGGAGAATTAGTTTAGTTTGCCATGAACATGAACTGTTGTTAATGAAAACCTGCTGGCTCAGTGATCAGTGTTTCCTTTCTAGATATTAGCTAAATTTTCCTTTATTGATTATATCTATTCTTTTGTCAAGAATTAAAATCAAGCTCATTGTCCTATAGCCAGTAGATTCTATTCTCTTCCCTTAAAAAAAAAAGTGGGACAGTGTTTTATCAAGATTACAACTTTAAAACTCTGATGGAAACAAAAGATAAATCATTTCTAAGCTGATAAAAAGATTGAATATTAATGTCAGTACATCCCAATTAAAAATTGGTTCCTACAACCATAAGGAAAAATCTTTATAATTCAACTTAATATTTTAAGTTCCTACTATAGGGCAAAATACTGTGGTTATAAATATGAAAATTGACAAAGTCCCTGGCCTCAAGGAGCTTATAATCTGTTAGTGGGGTTATGATATCCACAACTAAGCATAATTCATTGTAGAACATATTATGGAATAAAGGAAAGTAAGTAAAAATATTTTAGGAAAGTTTGAAGGGGCAAATAATACTTTCAATGAAGAGGTAGCAACAGGTCTATTGTTTATCCTTCATTCTTGAAGAGGACCAATGACATCATGAGGGTGATGTCTTCTTGACTTGTCCATAAATTGGATTTAAATGAGTCAGAGCTATGGAAAGTCATTAGACTCCTCTCTTTCAGAATCATTGGAGTCTAGTGGTAAGACAAAAGTTAAGATAACTGGCAATGGCCTGGCAACAGCAGGTCTAATGTTTATAGGGAAAGATAAAGAGAAAATGCATTCCTGGTGTACAGAATGGCTTAAATGAATACACAGAGGTTGAAAATGGCAGGAAAGATTGAGGAGCTACAGTACAGATTAGCTCAAATATAGAATGTATGAAGAATGTATTAAGAAAATCAATGTGACAAGGCTGGAAAGGTAAATTACAATTAAATTGTGGTGGTCTTTGAATACCAGGATCAAGACTCTGTTTTGTTCAACAGGTAATGAAGAATATTTGATGATCTTTGAGAAATAGTGTTTTAGGGAGATTATTTTGGTTGGACGGATTATATGGATTGGGCAGGGGATAGATCCAAGACAAACAACCCAGTTAGGAGTCAGTTATGAAAGACAAGGTATAATGAAGGATGATATTTTTTAAAATGATTTACAATGAACAAATTGGATTTAAATAAAGAATTCAGAGATGGTTCAACATTATGAAAGGCAGGTTTGACAGTGGCAGGAGTAGTAGATTTGGAATCTTAGAACCAGGATTAAAATTCAAGTTTTGCTACTTCATATCTGTCTTACCTTGAATCTCTAGGACTCAATTTTCTCATCTACAAGATGAGATGCTTGGACTAGGTGATCACAAAGATTCCTTACAGCTCTAACTTTTTTTTTGGTGGGGCAATGAGGGTTAAGTGACTTGTCCAGGATCACACAGCTAGTAGATGTCAAGTGTTTGAGGCCATATTTGAACTCAGGTCCTCCTGACTCCAGGGCCAGTGCTTTATCCACTGTACCACCTAGCTGCCCCACTAACTTCTGATCTTCTTAAGAAAATGTAAGAATACTAAGTTATTTATGTAACAAAAAGCTTGATTATATCAGAAGATCAACAAATATCCTTTGATAAACTAGATTACTTATATAAATTAAATGACTAAGAAATTAGGAATAAAAAGATATTTCTTTAATGTGATCCAAAGTATCTTACTCTAAATGCCAATATTCAAAATGAAGAAACACTGGAACCTTTTTCAATAAGAATAGGAATAAAGCAAAAGTGGCCACGGTCTTAATATTATTTAACAAAGAGGTAATTTCAATTTACCTATCCTTGTTCCTTCAATTTCTTTTTTTTTATTACTACTGATAACCATTCTATTATTATGCTAATCTATTTTTAGATTTTAAGATAGTTTATTTAGAGAATCAACAAACAAATAGATTAAAACAATAGCTTTAACAAAGCAGCAGGCTATGAAATATAGTTGCAAAATACAAATATAAAAATATTACATAAAATTAGAAGAAAAGGAAAATTTATATATGTTATAGTTATGCATAGGATAAAAATTTATAATTAGGTTAGGCATAGAAGAGACCATAAAAACAATTTTGATTATATAAAGTTAAAAGCTTTTATACAAATAAAGTCAATGTAGCCCGAATCAAAAGAAAAGGTACTGGTTGGAATGAAAATATTTAAATTAAATTTTCCTGATAAAAGTATGGCAGTTTGGAGCAGCTAGGTGGTGCAGTGGATAAAGCACCGGCCCTGGATTCAGGAGTACCTGAGTTCAAATCTGGCCTCAGACACTTGACACTTACTAGCTGTGTGACCCCTGGGCAAGTCACTTAACCCCCATTGCCCTGCAAAAAAAATTTTTTTTTTAAAGTATGGCAGTTATTGACATATATATATATATAATAAATATATAATATTGTAATAATAAAATCTATTTCCCAATAGATAAGCTGTCAAAGGACAATAAGTTTGCAATAGAAAGTGTCAGGATTCAAATTTAATCTCAGCACTACCATATAATATGTATTTGAAACCCAGCAAATCATTTAACTGCCTTGATGGTCAGTTTCCTTATCAATGTCTCCCTTAAAGGAAGATTGGACTAGATGAACTCAAAGACCATTTAAAGCTCTAAATCCATGATCCTATGCAAAATAATCAGAAAAAAAAGCATTTGAAATCACTAATAACCAGATAAACACAAATTGTGATAAAATTATTGTATCACTTCATATTCATCAAAGTAGGAAATTGTCTAGCCAAAAGATGAAAAACTCCCTTTTTGGAAAGCTATTAGAAAATAGACACTCTAAGTCTCTGCCTATGGAACTAGGACATAATTAAATCCTGATGGAAAACAGTTTGGAATTATGGAAGAAAAATTACTAAATTCTTCTTGTTTTTTGACTCAGAGATCTTACTATTGGATTTATGTCTCAAGAAAGTGAATGAAAAAAAGGGAAAAAAAGAAAGTTAAGGAAAATAAGAAAATATGAATACATGCACACACATATGCATATCTTTATATAATATATAGATATACATATATAGCACAAGCAAGGCTATTATGAATGTCTATATATAGTTTTATGTATTTGTATATGAACATGTATATATGACTATGTGTGTATACATTTATTTATGCATATATCACATATTTATAGTGTTATTTGTTCTAACAACAAAAACAAAAAGCATACAACTAAAGTCAACATGGGTGAAACAGCTGGGAAACTTCAAAATAACTTCAAAAACCTAAAGAAACTTCAAAATAAAATGGAATATTTTTTGACTTTAGGGAATCAATATGGAGAATTCAAAGGAATATGAGAAAATTTATTTGAAGCAATGTAGAATAAAAAAGGAAAACCAAAAGAACAAGAAGCACAGTAAGGATATCTATCTAAATGAAGCCAATATGGAGAGACAACAGAATACTCTTATAATGAAAAGGTTAAATGTTCTAATTCCATGATAAAGAATTCTGAAATCTTTCATGCAACCAAATCTCTCATCCTTCTATCTTTCCTTATGCCTCATTCTTCATAAACCTAATCTTCATTATCATCATGACCTCCAACTTCTTCTATCCCTCATTATTCTTAGGCCATCACCTATACTGACTTCACTTTCCTTCCTTTCCACTCCCTGCAATGTAGTTAATCAATTCAACATTACCTTGTCCTCTACTATTGAATCCTTTGCCTCTCTCATCCAATTTGCTGCTCATGCTTTATAAAACCCCAGGCTGAGATTATTGCCACCACGTACCTCCTTTACTTCTGCTTTCAAAATGATGAATGGCATTGGAGGAAGGCATATTGAATATCCGTGTTGATTAGGTCCACTAAAAAAGATATTAGCTAATCTAACCTTGGCCATCACTTCAGCAAAGCAATCCTATTGCTCTCCTCTAACTCATTCTCTATCACATACCCCAGAGTCACTATTCCAAATATTTTCTTATATCTTCAAGCCTCCAACATTACCTCTCCCCATCCCTTTTAGCAAAAGACCTCTCCTTATACTTTACTGGGAAAATAGAGGCCGTACACAATGATGATCTTGTCTTTGTCTTCATCTCAGAACACCTCAACATCACTCTATAACTTTAATTATTTTCTTTAATCTCTGAGGAAAAGGAAAACCTTCTTGCCAAGGCCAATCCCTCTACATGTACCCTTCACAATCCATCCCATCTGTCTCCTGCTCTAGATCATGTCCCTAATCACTTTATTTCTCCCTCTAATTTATAACCTCTACCTTACCATGGGTTCTTTTCTTGCTTCCTCAAAACATATCAAGGTTCCATTCTCCTATATAAAAAAAAAACTTTAAAAACATTTACTTGACCCTATCAACCCCTGAAGCTATCCTCCTATATGTCCTATACTGCAGCCAAATTCCTAGAAAAGGTTTTTATTATCATTGTCTCAAATTTCTCTCCTCTCACTTCTAAAACTTTTGCAATCTGGTTTCCAACCTCAGTGCTCAACTGAAACTGCTCTCTCCAGTTACAAATAATCTCCCCAAATATCTAAATCTAATGACATTTTCTCAATATCCCTCTGTGATTGGTCCCACCCATCACAAGGATTAATTTTCCAGCTATTCTAGGACCCAATTGCTCCCTTGCTTCCTCAATGCAACTTTCTGGTCACTTTCAGAAGTCTTGAACTCCCTGGGTTGGCTGCAATCTACTCACAAAACTCTTCAGCATTGCCTAAACCAGATAAAAATATAATTGGGAAATGCTTAACAAAATAAAAATATGGAGCCAAAATGGAAGAGAGAAGTCAGGAAGCTGCCTGAGCTCTCCCACATTTCCCTCAAAAACAAAATTATATCAAACCTCTAATTGGATTCTGGAGCTACAGAACCTACAAAAAGATGGAATGAAACAATATTTTGACTTAAGATAATTTAGAAGGACTTCAGAAAATGTCTGTCTCACTTGGACAAAAGGGGAGTGCAGTGCAGTTCAGAGGGAATCTAGTTAAGACAGTGGGAAACTTTCAGCCACAGCACAGATCAGCAGCTGAGGACCCTTGGTCCTGGCTCAGAAGCCTAGTGGCACAGCAGACCAATTGTGAGTCTCCTCAGACCCAACACAGAAGGCAATCTGCCAGCTAAGTTATCCACTATACAACAGGTGCAACTAAACCAGGCAGTGCAGTGAGCAAACCATGAACCCCTGAAGCTTTAGAGCAGAAAACGAGTAATCAGTCCCCTGGCCCTCAGCACAAGAAGTTTGGGATGGTGCCACTGTGCCCCAGAAGCAGAGTTCAACTTTAAAAGTCACAAAATAGGCTAAAATATGAGTAAGAAACCAAAAAGAACCCTCACCATAGAAAACCACTACGGCAACAAGGTAGGGAAGACCAAAATATAAACTCAGAAGAGGACAAAACTTTCAAAATGCCTGCATGTGAAGCCTCAAAAGGGTAGATGAATTGGTCCCAAGACCAAAAAGATTTCTTGGAAGACCTCAAAAAGGATTTTATAAATTAAATAAGAGAAGAAAAATTGGGAAGAAAAATGAGAATTATGCAAGAGAGAGTAAATAGCTTGGGAAAAGGACAAAAATTGACTGAGGAAAATAATGTCTTAAAAATTCAATTGGCTAAAAAGAGGGAAAATCCACTGAAGAAAACAACTCCTTAAAAATTAGAATTGGAGGTGGAAAAGCTGACTGAAGAAAATAATTATTAAAAAATTAGAATTGAGCAGATAGAAGCTAATGACTCAATGAAACATCAGAAATTAATTAAATAGAATTTAAAAATGTAAAAATAGCATAAAATAAATATAATGCAAGATAATTTTAATTTGTGGTTTTCTAAGACTATACTGCTCACAGGGAACCATTTCTATTTGAACTTGACACTACTGACAGATTATAAAAAGCCCCATCCACATGTAGTCATGGTGGAGAGGCCCAGATATCTTTGAAGGGACTTGGCAACTGATTGGATGAGTAGGGTGAGAAGGAAAAGTCAAAGAAATCTCCCAAATTTTTAGTCAAGTTGAATGGGAGGATAGGGTTCTTATCAACAGACATTGGGAAGCTTCTTTTGGCATCATCATTGTTAAAATCCCTTTTATCTCCAACTCCTCATCCCTTTTCCCAATTTAAAACTCAGGTAAGGTATGTGTATATGTAGGGGAGAGGAGGAGGCAGGGGAAGACCATTCTATAAATAGCTGTAGTAAAGTAAAACAAATCCATACAGAAATAGGAAAATTTGGAGATGGGTAACGTTGAGAACTATGGGAAATCATTGAACTCTATTTTGGACATTACATTCCTCTTATAATTGAGATGAATAAATAATCTTCTAATCATGATCAATAATGGCCTTAAGGAAATGTAGTCCATTGCCAGAGAAAGAACTGATGGTATCTGAATACAGATGGAAGCATATTTTTTTAGTTCTTTTTTTCTTAATTTTTTTGTCTGTTTTCTTTCACAACCTGACTAATATGAAAATGTTTTGCATGACTGCACATGTATTACTTATATTGAATTGTTTGCATTCTCTTTCTTTCTGTTTTTTGTTTTTTTTGTTTTTTTTGGTGGGGCAATGAAGGTTAAGTGACTTGCCCAGGGTCACACAGCTAGTAAGTGTTAAGTGTCTGAGGCCGGATTTGAACTCAGGTACTCCTGAATCCAGGGCCGGTGCTTTCTCCACTGTGCCACCTAGCTGCCCCATTGCTTGCATTCTCAAGGGGAGGGTGGGGAGGGAAAGAGGAAGAGAATTTGGAACACAAAGCTTTAAAAATCAGTGTTAAAATTGTTTTTACATGTAATTGGGGAAAAATAAAATTCTAAATAAATAAGAGAAAAAAGAAAAAAAAATAATGGCCTTAAGGACTTTGAGCTTATTTTTTTCTTTTTCTTTCTTTTTTTTTTTAAATCAGCTCATTACAAACTTTTATGAGGCTCCTAGAGTCTCAGGGATGATATGTGAGCCAGACCAAACCTGAAATAGCATCTTTGTCTTGATATTGCTACCAAAAGAAAAAATAATACTTAATGAGTTTTTCCCTTGGAGTATTAAAGGTAGATTCTTCACTCCAGTAGGAGTATTCTTGTGTTTCCAAGGGACAAAATGGTCCATTGGTGGTAACAGTCTTCACAGGGGGAAGTATATAAAAGCTTATCTCTTTTTTATCTTAAGCCTCGAGGCCATAGTTATTCTTATTTACACATTTCCTTCTTCTTAGCCATGGATCAGATCTTCAACTCTGTGGGGCAGCTAGGTGGTGCAATGGATAGAGCACCAGCCCTGGATTCAGGAGGACCTGAGGTCAAATCTGGCCTCAGACACTTAACACTTACTGGCTGTGTGACTCTGGGCAAGTCACTTAACCCCAATTGCTTCACCAAAAACCAAAAACCAAAAACAAACCTTCAACTCTACCAGCAATAGAGTAACATAATCGCTGAGTAACATACATTAAAAGAGACTTTTTTAACCACCAAGTAATCTTATACTTGAACTATTGCAAAAGTTTCCACTGTCTTTGATTCCATTGTCTTTCCCCTCCAATCCATCCTATATGTCACTGCCAGATTAATCTTTCTAAAACACTGCTTTCAGACTAAAATTCAAAAACACCATATCAGACCAACATAAATTTTAATGGGTCCATAAGGCCTACAGAATAAAGACAAAGTAATTCTTCCATGGCTTTGCCTATTATACTCTGTGGCAGAACACACACCTAAAAAGCCCCCTTTTCTAATCTCTGTTCCCCTCAACCCTACCAAACTTTCAAGGCAAAACGCAAAATCCAACCTTTCCATGAAAGTTTCCTGATGACTCTGGCTAAAACTAATCACCTGCTATCTTCTATAGCAATTCTATGCATTACACATTTATCATATAATGTTTTGTAATTCTTTTCATTAAGGACATCTCTCCTACTAGACTGTAAACTTCTTTAGGGAAGGAATTATTCTTGTTGTCTTTGACTTCACAAAAGTTTTTGGGTTTTTTCAGTCATTTTCAGTATTATCAAAGTCTTCGTGACCTGATTTGGGGTTATCTTGGAAAGGATACTGGAGTGGCTTGCCAGTCTCTTTTCCAATCACCAAAGTACCAAGCATAATTATACTTTGAGCATATTAAAATCAATAAGTAGTTATGGATAAATCAATTAATTATAGCAGATATTAAATCAATTCTTCTTACATTGAACAAAGAACTTACTTCTCCCTGTTAAGAAAATTGGTATGCATTGATACTATCAAGACAAAAGAAATAACTATTTTTTTCATTTTAACTTGCTTTGTAACAAATCTGTCAGGTTCAACAACTATGATATAATTCAGGTAGAATTATATAGAGCTGAAATAGACCCTAGAGAATATCTAGTTGAATTCCCACAATTTTATTGATTATAGTATTTTAAACTATAAGATATCTTTGAGATTATCTAACCCATAAGGAAACAAGGTCTAAAAAGGTTAATTCACTTACAAAAAAAATAGTCAGCTATTGTCATTGCTGGGATCAGAGCCCTAAGATTATTGCCTTTAGTCCAGTGCCTTCTCCACCATATGCCAACACTACTTCAAGTTTAGTTACTCAGCCTATCCTTAGTATATAATCACATGTGTCCTCTTAGAGAAGTTGATTTCAAAGTTATATGGGTTGTCATGGTAACTATAACAGTATTTACAAGGAGCAACCCTGGGGAGAGACCTTTGCTGCTCCCCACATGCCCCCATACGATACCCAAACTCCACTAAAAAGATTACCCATTTTCTTTCTTCAGTCTTTTTATTGTATTTTTATTTATTCATAAAATAGCTTAGTCAATTCCATGGGTGCTGCTTACCTTATATCTTCCTTTTGTTTTTAAACACATAGGAACTTAAGATTTAGAACTGAGTGGTATTTTAGTGATACTTTATGCCAAATGCCTTATTTATAAATGAGGAAGTTGAGGAACAGAGCATTTTTATCAGATTCAGAAAATGATTGAAAGATAATTCAATATTTATATTGACTTTAATATACAATAAACACAGTATCTTATTGAGGTCTTTCATGACAGCTCTCTGTATATGATTGAACTCAGAAAATTACCATGAATACTATCCAGGATATTTTTCCTTCTAACTCTAGAAGATGCATCAACATTGGTCATTTCCCTCAACAGAAGTCAATCATTCAATTAGTCAACTTTCATTTATCAAGGGCCTATATTCCATTTAGAGGAATCAAACCAATTCATGTCAGAATACCTCCCAGAAATTATCTATATACCTGGCATCAAAGGAACAGTCAAGCTGTGTTTAGAGATGGTTATAGCAAATTTGGCCAGAATAGGATTAATGTTTTGTGCAACATTAACTATAAATGATTGTCTGCTTAGTCGTAGAAGAGTTGTAATTTGCATCAATGAATGGAAGGAAGTAAAAAATCATGGTCCTTTAAATACTGAAGTATCTACAGTCTCTCTCTCTCTCTCTCTCTCCCTCTCCCCATACCAAGGCAAGATGAGGAGAAAATGTATTGTCTTCTTCACAGATTGTCCAATGTACCTACATGTTACATTTGCTTCAGTGACTTCTCAAAATGGAATGTCTTAGCCATTATGACAATCAATAGCAATTGGAAGCATATGACACTACTTTTTCAGGACTGGGAAGAAAGATGATCTCAGACCATTTCATGACAGCCCAGACAAGCTGTTAAAGAAGTAGCAGCAGGCTTCTTTTCACTTCATTAGATGCCCATCCAGTAGAACTTTGTTATTCCTTTATCCCAGACAACATTCAAGCAATTGAAAGTTGTTTCACTATGGTCAGTCCTTGTTGCCTGGTCATGCCTCTAGGAGCCAATGGGTTTCTTTCAGCATAGACCAAAGAATCCTTTGCTTGAAGGAATCTATAAGTTATTACCATTCCACCTCTGACAATCAGAATTTTTTTGAATTTCCAAAATGTGTGTGGGGAAATAAGAAGAGAGAATAGGAACCACACTTAGAGACTTAGACTACCCCCAGCGAACATTGTCTCTTTTTCTGAAGCGACTCTGATAAAGGATTCAAGGAACTCACATTGCAGTAGGAGTTTCCTCAATTTAATAGGAAGTTTAAGTAGGTTTTTTAAGGTCCACAGTAAATAGTATCCCTGTGCTTTGTATTAAGGGAATGATAAAAGTTTATTTTAACACACTAAAGGAACTTGAAACAGTGGTTTGGTCAAAAGTTCCTTCCTGGAGAGAGTTGAAGGAAATGCCAGTTATGTTAGCTGAGATATTCTCAATGGTTGAATGTTATGTAATATCAATAGTGTTTAATATATTTTGAATTGCTTGATTTCTTGTGGGTGGGGGAGGTGGGAATGAAGGGAGGAAGAGAAGTTGGAACACAAAGTTTTTAAAAATTGATGTTAAATTTTGTTTTTACACATATTTTGGAAAAGAAAATTCTATTCAAAGCCAAAAAAAAAAAAAGAGTGAGGAAAATCTCTTGGTTTACCTACAAAGACTTTTTTTGTGGCAAGATAACACAGAGTGGTGTTTGTTTTTGTCTTTTTCATGAATAAATCTAACTAGGAGGCAGTAAAGCTAAAATGGCTTGTAATCCTTTTGTTCTTAGAGAGTGAGACCAGAGAAAGGATAATGATCTGGTGCAAACACAGAAGCCATGTCTTTAGAGCTGAAGTCTCTCTTCTCACTGATTTTAAATTAAATTCTATTCTATAACTATTTAATAAGTGCCTACTATGTGCAAGGCACTAGAGATACCATAATAAAAATTAAATAGTACATGTCTTTAAGGAGCTTATATACTAATGGTGGGGGGTGGGGGTGGGGAATGTAACATGGATAAAAGTAAGCAAGTTCAAAATAATTTGAAGGGGATCTAAATGAAAAAGGGGGTGTCAGGGAAGGTTTTGTGGAGCATGTAGTATCTGAAATGTGCTTTGAAGGAAATTAGGAATTTTACAAAAGATGAATGAAGAGGGAGTTCATTCCAGGCATGGGAGACCACTATTCAAAAGTATGCAGTCAGGAGATAGAAGTCCCATACAGAGAAAAGCAAGAAGGGCAGTTTGGCTAAAATGGAGAGTTTCTGAAGGGAACTAATGTGAAATAAAACTGGAAAGGTAAGTGGACCCAGACTGTTCAAAGCGCTAAGTGAAGAGTGATTAACTTACATGGGCCAGATTCTACTTTCCACTACCTACCACAAGAGAAGGTTCTGGTTTAAAGATGAGATTTTTTTAAAAAGGATCTTTTAGATCATCCCATTGCTCTACAGGTAGATTGTAATGTCTACAAATGTTCTAGGTTGCGGAGAAATCTTTTAAGATACAAGCTATAACTGAACTTATCAATTTCTATGAACACTGATCTTCAAATCAGCTGTAAGGAGCCAACTTCCAAGGCAAGACATACTTATTGCACGTACACAGGGTACATCCCTCATACTCCATTCTTAGGTTACTACTGCTTTCTACTCCTTATCTCCTAGTTCAATATGTCCAGAGATCTTATGTCATTCCAGTGAGGAATCTTGCCCTGTTAGACAAACATTTCTTCTCTCCAGGCTTCAGGGCTTCTAACATCATTTTATTTTATTAGAGAGGAGCAATCATAGTCCAGCTTTGTGAGGTGATGCCTCTAGGTATGTAGTCCAAAGGTCACACCAACACTTTCTTTTCTGTTTCATTCAGGGTTCCAATCCAATTTTCTGGACTCTATCACCCCAAGGCCATTTCCTCCCTTATGGCTCTCTATAGACTTGCTGTGTGGTAGAAAATCAGACAGGCAGGATGAATAAGTAACATCATTCACAGAAATTGCAACTCCAGTGTAATTTTCCCTTTAAAATACTGGGTCTGGGACATGACTAGTACTGTCATAGAGGCTAGCTATGTTATAACAAGCTTTTACTGCACATACTGATGTTTAGGAGACAAGATCAATTTAGAGTATATATCAGAATCTATCCAGAAATGTGCAGTGTTACATCAACTTTCTATCATATTTTCTTTTTATTAAATATCTGTATGTCAACTGATGCTTTTGGGTTCCTCAGTCTTTACTGAGGCTGATTTTTTTTCCCCCTGTCTGATTTTCAGATCACTTTGCATGGGCCTAGCCCTCAAGCATTTTACAATATGCTCACCTGTGAATGGAACGAATATCTTTTCTCTCCTCACCCCACCCCCATTCCCCTTCTAGATCATTAATCGAATTGCAAAAGGAAACGGGCCAACATGAATCCTGGCAGGTCTTCTTCCTGGGTCGATATACTGCTATTTCTCCTTCCTCCAAGTTCATAATCCTTCATCTGCTCACATGCTCACACTCAAAATGAGTTGAATTCATTTTTTAAGCAAAATTTCCCAAGGCACTGTGTCAAATGCCTTCCGGTAGCCTGGGGAGATTACATCTACTGTATTCCCTGCATCTTCTCAATCCTGGCACAGCAGTGAGAAATTTCACAATTTATCTGAAGGTCACACACCAAATAAAACAGCCAATAGGCTTCAGCTTGAAAGCAAAGGGTGAAGGAGGTCATATTTGGGGTACCATGAATATCTCTAATTATTTTCTGAGTACTTAGGGGTAATAATAAAACAAAACCATCTCACTGGCAACCTCTGCTGATAAGCTTTGAAATCTATCTTCATTTATAGGAAAATATTTATGGTTTTGATCATCTTAAACAAACCATCCAAATATTATATATTTTTTTAAAATTCTTTGATGTCCTTGAAGTGATAGTCATACTTATACCAGAAGTCAGAACTCTGAATGTTTAAAACAGAAGCAGCAAAAAAGATATTTAAGGCTTCATCCATAATTCTAAATTCCCAAATTGGCATTAGCTATCATTTTTTGGGGGGGAAAAATACTCCAACAGATATTTTTCTTCTCATTCCTGTATGCTCACTTTGTAAGGTAAAGCTGATCTGATATTAATGACATGACTTAATCTATTTTCTTAGTATTTTCTCTACATCACATAACTTTAAATCAATTACAAATGCAGATTAAAGTCTCATTTGGATGCTTTGACATCATCTCAAACTCAACGAGTCCAAAACTGAGCTCATTTTCCTTCTAGAGCCAACCCAGCTTCTCAATTTCCCTATTTATACAAAAGCCTCCAGTCACTCAGGCTCAAAATTTGGGAGTCTTGTTCAACTCTTCCCTCTCCTACATTACCTATAGCTAATAATATAATTACTTTACTTCTTTACAAAATCTGAGATTGGAAACATTTTATCAATGTTTTATCAATGACCAGAGAGGTCATCAAGTCCAACAAATACCTATAAAGAGATCTCCTCCACAATATCTGCAATATTCAGGGAAGGAGAAGCCATTGCATCTGATAGAGCTCACCACACTTTGGACAACTCTAATTGTTGGGAAATTTTCTTTGTGTCCAGTTGCCTCTGTGAAACTTCCATCCATTCTACTAGTTCTGCCCTCCAAGAGAAAAAAAGAAAAAAGAAAGAAAAAAAATTCTTCTTCCACAGGACAGTTTCTCAGAAAACTTGAAGACAGCTATCATGTCACTATAAACCTTTATTTCTCCACATTAAGTACTTTGTAATGATTGGAATGACACCACCTTCTGGAGACTTACTGTAGGAAAGCTCCAACATGAGGAGAGGGCCTCTGAGGGCAGGGCCATGCATCTTTTCTTTGGCATCAGGAAGTGATGTTTGCTTGTGGGAGGAAGAAGGGGGAGGCTGGCGCGTTGGCTCACTCTCTTTCATGTGGACTCTGGAGGAGAGTGGAGCTAGGAATGCTGTCTCCCTTTAATAGATAGATGAATTTAGGCCTTTCTCTCTCTCTCTACCAAATTCTTATTCTCCTTAATAAATGCTTAAAAGTCTAACTCTTGTTAAAGCTTATAATTTATTGGCGACCACTCATTAGATATTTTAGACAGTATAGCCAGAATTTTAGCCCATTACAACTTCAATTTGCTCTTCCATTCCATGTCTGGAGGTATTCTACTATCATGCTTGCTCTCTTCTAGTTAGTCTTTAATTTATCAACATCCTTCTAAAACATGTCTCTGACAAAACTACTCCATATGTGATCAGATCAGAGCAAAATTCTGTGGGATTATTCCCTTCTATATTCATGGTATTCTTTTAATGCAGCCTAAATCTACACTAGCTTTTATTGACAATGATTTTACACAATTGCATTAATTCAAATGCATGATCTATAAAATCATTGGATAAGATTTTATATAAATTGTTTTATTCAAACAGATTTATTTTAACAGTTTTATATGAACAGTTACTTTGTTACAACTTCCTCATATGAGGTTGACTTTTTGAGACTTTACATTTAATTCTTAGTAAATATGCAAATATTATCTTATTAGGTTTAACCCAACAGTATAACCTGTTGAGATATTGTTGGATCCTATATCAGACACCTAAGCTATTTGTTACCACTTTGTCTCAACTGTATTTGTTATACACATCATCTATGCCTTTATCCAGGTCATTAATAGAAATGTTAAGAAGCATACAATAAAGGATCAATTCTTGGTACTTTCCACTATAGACCTCCCTCAACCCTATATTGGTCCACCAGTTATTTCACTTTGATTCCATTTATTCAATCTTTTTTAAAGCCATTGTCCTATACCATCAACTAGCTAACATATCTTCATGTTGTCCATGAGGATAAGATGAGATTTTATAGACATTTGTTGAATTCTACAGTAGATAAACCATTTACAACATTTCCTTGATTTATCCTCTTGCTTTGATATTAAAAATATGACTAGTTTTGCTTAATCTACATATGTTGAATTCACATAAACTCTGAAGAATTATGACTTCTCTTTCTGAATGACCACAAACCATCACAAAAATGATTTGTCCTAAATTTTTCCAGGAATTGAAGTCAAGGTCAGGAGTCTATAGTTTGCACACTCTATTCTTTTTTGGGGGGGGGAGGAGAGGGGAGGGGGTAAATGGTATAATATTTGCCCTTCTCTACTCCTCCAAAATTTGTCCTGTTTCTATAATCATTCAAAGATCACTAACAGGGCTTCAACAATCATAGCAACAGTTTGTTTATTTGTTTGTTTTCTCTACAATAGAATAAAATTTTTCTAGCCCTAGTGACTTGACTTACCAAGGATAGTGAGTTGTTCCCTTTCTATTTCATCACTTATATTGGGTGTTTATTCCATGTTAACCAGTTCTGTTGACATTTCCAGTCCTATGGTCATTGTCTATGTCAAAGAAAATCATAGAATAATAAAAATTAATGTCTGTCTTCTCTCAAATACCCATCACCATCCTATCCCCAATATGAAGCAGGCCTATCCTTTCTTGATCCTTCTCTTTGAATAAATAGGGTTTTAAAACCCCTTTTTGTTGTTCTAAGCATTCATTATCAGCCTTAGCTCATTCTAACTTTATTGATCCTGTGACTATTCTTAGAAAACTGTGGCTTTTTCTTTTTTAGCTCATAGTTATTTGTCTTTGCTTCTATCTTCTTTACATATCTTTTTTAAAAATCTAAATTAGTTGAATTAGTGGTCTATGACTTTCAGGAACATATCACACCAAAGGGATCACAATAAATCAGAATTACACCTAACCTCTCCTACCAAACTATTTATATATTATTAATTTGTCAGGGAAAAATTCCAGAATATAATTCAGTAAATAAAATTCAGTAAATTGAGTAAAATACCTACTTTAAAGGGCTATTGTGAGAAAACTACTATATAAGTGGGAACAAATATTTAGATTCTTCCTCAAGGATTCCGTATCTTCCCTCCACCCCCAATCTAACCTCAAACCTCTAGTTCTTTATGATAGTTCTTTCTTTGTTAATAGTTATAGGTGATTTCTTCATGGGGATTTTCCTTTATGTTAATTTTTTTCAGGGCAATGAGGGTTAAGTGACTTGCCCAGGGTCACACAGCTAGTAAGTGTCAAATGTTTGAGGTCAGATTTGAATTCAGATCCTCCTGAATCCAGGTCCAGTGTTTTATCCACTGCACCACTTAGCTGCCCGTGAATCATTTTCAGTGACCTATATACCACCTTGATATACTGAGAGGTCTTTGGGAGCAACAGAACCCATTTATATAATAGCTAAATATAAAATAGATTTAAGTAACCCAGGGGCCTCCTTAATTCTGTTCGAAGTATTTCTTATTCTAGCTTAACTTTTCCTCAAATATCCTCTTAGCATCCATTACTGAGATAGGAGTAACCCCACCTCTCAAATTTAAATCTAGTAATTCCCCATCCTATTTAACAAATTGCTGTGAATATTAATTTATAAAGTATAGAAAGAGTACTAGATTTAAGATCAAAGAACCTCAGTTCAATCCTGACTCTGCCACTTACCATGTAGCTATGTGACCTTAGACAAATAGATTACCCTCTCTGAACCATCTTTATCCTTATCCTTAGAATGAGATTGGAGTGAATAAAATATAAGGTCCTTTCCATCTACAAACCCTATGAACCCATGTCCTTCTACATGTGAGGAAAACAAAAATTCTACACTTTATTCCTACACTTTTAACAATGCTCAATTATGATTACAACTGTATGAATGTAAGCAGACCTCTGGGAAAAGTATAATTATGGATCTCATTCATTCCTGCAACAACTACTTCTCATAAAAAATTCAGTCTTTGCAAAGTCACAATCAGAAGGATTTTACAAATAATTTTTTCAAGAAAGAGAATTATCCCCAGTCACAATAATTTAAAGTTAGTTCTTCACCTCCTAAGATGTGTTGTTAAAATAATTTCAAAATGGCAGTCATTAGAGCTTCATTGGGCCTATACAAATCATGCTGGCCCTGGGAACATGCCTGGTACTTGACTCCAGAGTGGAAAAAAATCTCTATTGGTAAATTCCACAAGGGCCAGATTAAATTTTAGCCAAGTTACCTTTGCATAAAATCCTAAATCACTGGCTCTGGAGACCAAAGATCTGCTTCAAATTGTACCTCTGATGCTTACTACTCTGACTGCTTAGAGATTTCTAGAGATTGCCAACTTCTTTTTGTTTCTCTGTGTCTTCAATGAAGACTGTGCAAACAAATTGACTATGCATATGCTTCCATTGCAATCCTCTGAACCCAATGCCAAGGCATGGATTCTGTATCTTCTGTCACAGTATTTGTCTTCTGCAATATTTGAACTGATAATTGGCTTTGGGACACTATAAGTGTATTTTTCATGAAACAAAGATTTTTTGGTGAAGAAAGGGAAAAAAAATAGCCACTGTGTTTGCCATTGCACTCTTTTCCCTCAGGATATGGTTCAAATGTTTTCATATTTCTCATCTAAGGAAGCCTTGGGTGTATTGAAAAATTTTGCATGCTGGTATCTAATTCTGATTTTCAATAAAGAGAAATAGTTTTAAAGTACTATGATTCAGGATGGTAGGGCTATATGCTAAACCTACTGCATTTTACATATTATCACTTAAGACTCTTGGCTTCTAATTCCAATACCTTTACAATTAGGTTTACTTTTATTTCAGCATATTGAAATGATTCTACATGGGAAATAAAATTAGGTATCCTCTGCTCACAGAAATGCTTTGGAGGCTATTCAACTACTTGGAAGGAAAAGTGGATGTAAAAGTTTTGGGTAAGAACATTAATTGTTGTTAGCATTTCCCTAAGAGCTCATTTCTCATTTCCACATAGCTCCCCTAAGCAAGATAACCTATCCCCTAGGTTAAAACAAAAGGAATCTATAAACAGTCCTCAAATCCAATGGAAATCAACTGATGAGAGGGTATGCTAATCAAACTATGAAATTCTAGTCACAAAGAATTCCTGGGATTCACTGAAAAATATTTTTGAGCACCTACTATGAGTAAGGCACTATGGGAGATATGTAGATTTAAAAGATTTTGTCTTTATCCTCTGTTTAATGCAACCAACATTTATTAAATGCCTACTATGAGAAGAAACTGTGCTCATTACTAGAAATACAAAGACAGGGGCAGCTCAGTGGCGCAGTGGATAGTGGATAGGCCCTGGAATCAGGAGTACCTGAGTTCAGATCTGGCTTCAGACACTTAACACTTACTAGCTGTGTGACCCTGGGCAAGTCACTTAACCCCAATTGCCTCACTAAAAAAAAAAAGAAAGAAAGAAATACAAAGACAAATACAACACCAATCCTGCTCTCAAATTGCTTACAATATAATGGTGGGAGATAAGATGTACATACACAAATCATAATGATATAATGGAAATTATGAAAAATAGGAGAAGTCCAAAAAATGTACTAGAAGAAAACTGAGGATAAAAATCTAAAAATAGATAGAATAGCATAGTATATACATGTTTGTTGTGAAAGATTTAGATCAAGAAGTATAGAGTTTAAATTTTTTCCTGCATAATTCCAAATTATTTTCCAAGATAATTGGCCCATTTCAAAGATATAACAACAGTGAATTTGTCTTCCTACAACTACTTTTTATAATATATCACTTATCTATTGAAAAATTGTTCTCAGTTTCATAGATCTGTGTCAATTACATATAATAGGAATACCAGAATTTATCAGAAGTGTTTGACAAAAGTTCTTCCAACCTATAGCTTGGGAATCTATAACTCTTCTTATAGCTGCATTAATTTTGCTCATATGGAAGTATCTTTATGTTTTATGTGATGAAAATAGGGAAGAAATTATCTGTTTCCTCCTGTATTGTCTTCTAAGATCCTTAAAAACTCCTACTCAGTATAGAGGCTCACATAAAGTAGATTTAATAAATAATTAATAAATGCTTCTGATGTGCTTAAACATTTTCTAGCTATTAGTTCTAATTATAGGTTCAAAAAATACAAGTATTTAACCTCTATTATTCTAATGATGTGATATGTTACATTTAGCATACTTATCTATTTGAAATTTTTATGGCACAAGACATTGATCTCTACCCATTTTCTGCTTTCCAGTAATTTTTGTCAAATATGGAATTCTTTTCCTAGTATTTTCTATTCTTTGGCTGAATACACTGGCCTACTGTGTTCATATACTGCTAAGTCTGACTTACCTATTCTGTTCCACTGATCTAATTCTTCCATTTTTTAAACAAGAACTAGTTCTGGTGATTATTGTTTTATAGTATATTTTGAGATCTAGTAATGATGGATCCCCAATGCCTATTTTTAATTATATCCCTTAAAATTTTGGAACATTTGTTCTTCCAAATAAATTTTGTTATTATTTTGACTTCCTCTATCAATAAACTCAGTAATTTGATTGGCATGGTGCCAAATCTATAGGTTAATTTCAGTAGCATAACTTTTATCTTATTAGCATGGCCCAAATATGCAATCTTGATTGGCATGTATATCTCTTGAATTGTATTTATTTATGTCTAGAATATTTTACAGTTGCATTTGTATAAGACCTGCATACATCTTGATATGTTAACTCTTAGATATTTTATGAATATCCTGATCATTCAGAATAAAATATTTTTCTTTTTTTCATAAAAGTATTTTATTATTTTTCAATTACATGTAAAGATAGTTTTCAACATTTGTTTTCATAAGATTTTATTTCCAAATTTTCTCCCTCCCTTCCCTCCCCTTTCCTCAAGACAGAAAGCAATCTGATATTGGTTATCTATTTGTAATCACATTAAACATATTTCTGCATTAGTCATGTTGTGAAAGAAGAATCAGAACAAAAGGTAAAAACTTCAAAGAACAAAAGTCAAAACATTATGGTTCAATATGCATTCAGAATGCACAGTTTTTTTTTATTTTCTAGGTGTGGAGAACATTTTCAAGCATAAGTTCTTTGGAATTGTCTTGAATCCTTGCACTGCTAAAAAGATCTAAGTCTATCGCAGTTGATTATCACACAAAGTTGCCATTACTGCATACAATGTTCTCCTGGTTCTGCTCATTTCACTCAGCATCAGTCTACTTAAGTCTTTCCAGGTTTTTCTGAAATCTGCCTGCTCATCATTTCTTACAGCACAATAATATTCCATTACATTCATATACCACAACTTGTTCAGCCATTCCCCAGTTGATGGGCATTCCCTTGATTTCCAATTCTTTGCCACCACAAAGAGAGCTGCTATAAATATTTTTTGTACATGTAGGTCCTTTTCCATTTTTTATGGTCTCTTTGGGATACAGACCTAGTAGTGGTATTACTAGGTCAAAGGGTATGTACAGTCCCATAGCCCTTTGGGCATAGTTCCAAATTGCTCTCCAGAATGGTTGGATTAGTTCACAACTCCACCAATAATGTATTAGTGTTCCAATTGTGAAATATTTATTTCTACAAAATTCTCCTTGTTTTTCTTGGTAATATGAAGATGGATTGATGATTTTATGGATTTATTTTGCATTTTTCTACTTGACTAAAATGATTAATTATTTTAATATTTTTGCCTATTTTCCTCTGAGTTTTCCTAAGAAAAAACATCATATATGCAAATAGAGAAAATTGTTTATCCTCATCCCATATTTATTCTTTAATTTCTTCTCTCTTACTACTATAACTAATATTTCTAGGAAGATATCAACAATAGTAGGAAAGATGGAGATCCTGCCTTTACTTTTGAATTTCTTAGAAAAACTTCTGGTGTTTCTCCATTGCAAATAATGCTATATCTTAATCTAGGTATATAATTTTGATTATATATAAATCTGATGACAAATTTATAATATCTGATTATTTTTTACTATTTCATGCTTATGATTTTATTCAAATGTTTAATATAAACAAGCTTTATATTTTGCCCAAGACTTTTAGACAACTTATTGATATGAATTAAGTATTACTAAATTTAGTACAAAATATGTAAAATCCAGTTTCCTTGTAATTTTATATATATATATATTATGCCTACATACACACTTATATGTGTGTATATATACATATAAGTGTGTATATACATATTCTATATATCTCTATCTCTATCTCACTTGCCAGAGACATAAATTGAAAGTTAATAGGGATCTTTGGATTTTCCTGCTCCAGGTATTGTCCTATAGCATTATTTGGAGGTTTCTTAGAGCAATCTTGTGAGTTCTAGAGCTCACTGCCTTTCCTCTGCTATCTTGGCTCCACCCTGGAACCTTTTTGGGGATCTTTGAAATTATCATATCCCACCCCACTATTTTATAGATGAGGCAAGATTTTGAGTTGAACATGGCTCAAAAGTCATTAATTTAATCTCTTGATTTTACAGAGGAGGAGAATGAGATCCAGGGAAGTGACTTGACAAAAGTTATACAGGTAATGTGTCAGAAGTGCAATTTGATTCAAGATCTGACACTGATAAGGCATTGCTTTTTCCATTGTACCCCACTGCCCCTTCAGGGTGGTAAAAGTGACCTAACCAACATTTTTTGGCCATTAAGTGGCAGAGCAGACACTTAAACTCTGGTCTTCTGACTCCAAGTTCACTGTTGTTTCTACTTCACCTCTCAGTTCACAAAGAGATGCAATAGAATGATGTCAAAGGATGGCTGCTTGCAGAAGCTGCCACAAACAATAGCTAGGAATGATACCTAACTGGACCGAGAAGAGTGAGGGGCTGGAGTTTGGTGCAACATTTCCCAGTTACATTCTAAAAAGAAAAGACCTTTGATTGTCAACCAGTTCCCTGAGAAATTGGTAAATCCTTCTGATGCATCAGGAAAGGTGGTAGTTCTCTCAGTTGCTCTGAGTTACTGGTTTCATTGTAAGCAACCAAATTAACTACACAAGAAGACCAGGGAGATGATTTGATTCCATACCCAACATCTCCTAGGAAGTGGCCGCCCTGTTTATCTGTCAGCTCAGCCCAGACACGGTGATGACAGGGAATCTGGCTGAAAGTCAATACGTTCCCCTTGAGACAAGGGAAATTCAGCAGGTCAAGCTTGCTAAGCAACTCGACTCCTGACTCCATAAGCTTCAAGTGCATACAAATGGTGCAGTAAATTAAGATAATGATATTGGCTGTTTATTGTAGATAAAACATAAATCTGTAATATAAGCATCTAGGAGATTCCAGCACTCACTGTATCAACATCAGAAAGAGCAGTTATGATTGTTGTCAAGGAAAAAAAAAACTTAGCCTGACTAACATTTAGAGATATAAAGCTTTCATATCCTTCTGTCTTCTTTCCTTTGTGATTTCCACAGGATTTTCATTTCCAGAGATATTATACTACTTGCTTTCAAAGGAATTCAATATTTTCATTCAGAAAAGTAATTTCACAGGAAAGTAACACAGAGTGATGTCCTGGGTATTCATTTTCTGAGCCAATCTTACAAAGTCAATTTGTGCTGCAAGAACCAGGGAAGACTTGAAAAGGTGAAAATCCGGTATATTTGGGTTTCTATGGCCCTCCTCTTCTTTCCTCTTCTCTGTGTGCAGGTTGTGTTAGATACTATATAAGCATTTGAAAAGAAACGTATGGGGTTGGAAACAGAGTGGGCTGAATTCTTTAATAATGCTACTGAGTATCACCCAAAGGCATTGATCCTAAACCCAGCACTGGATTATGGCTCCATCACTTCTGCCCTGCAGTAAAAGTCATATCGCCGCACCCATCACAATAATTTAGTTTATTTTCTCCACGTTGTTTTATAAATTAGAGGAGAAAGCAGAAAGTCTAAGGTGAAAGAAGATGAGATGAGTTACTTGCTTGGGTACTTCTGTGCAGATAAAAAGCTAATCCTGATAAAACCAAGTCTGAAATCCTTCCAACCCGCATAAAGTCAAGGTCAGACAATATTAGCAAATCAAGGTTAAAGCTGAACAATTTTTTTGAACCAAAACGGGGGGTGGGAGGGGAAGGAGAGAGGGAGAGAAAGAGAGTGAGAGAAGAAAAGGGGAAGAAAGAAAAAAAGGCACTATGTCCCTTGTCTATTCATGTTCCTTGACACATTTCAGGATCAAACAGAATCAAAAAATCTTCCAGTTTTTGATTAGGCATGCAGGGTGACTTAAGAACAAGGTCCAGCTGCCAATGGGTGTTTTTCCTAAGTTCCCTGAGTCAGCCACATGCCATAACCTTGAGGACAACAATGTTTGTTCCTGTTGGAAAGATAAGCCAGCCAGTCCCTGCATTTTCCCCTCCACAGAAGCCGAGTAGGCACTGCCTGGTGAACAAAGAAAGAGCACTGTCGGAGCAACAAGCATTTGGTTTAGATTAGAGGACATTCAGGGACTATGCAAGTTCTATTAAAATAAGCACAAAACCATTTTAAAGGCCTTTTTTCTTCCCTTTCTCTTTCCCCCCCAGGTTTATATTGTTAATATTTCTTCCTGGACGGCTTCTCACAAAATGCCTTTTGTTTTCTTCTGTGATTCTACGTGCCAGGACTATAAGAAGGGAGGACTGAGGGCCTTTGCTGGCATGCTTTCAAGTCCATTCCATAGGAGAAGTAGACCCTGTTGCTGTGTCTTCAAGGATATAAATTTCGAGTCTGCCAAACCGTCCGGAGGTAATTCAAATGCTGGCCAACCTTGGAGTCTACTCTGGGCCCCTGTTCATGGACATGCTCTAGTACTTGAGGAAATGAAAGCAATTTGGGGAAGGAGTGAAGGGAGTAAACATGTTAGAATGACCATCTCTCTTGGTTTCTTTGTTGTTTTTTTTCTCCTCCTTCTTCTCTAACTTTACATCACATTACATAATCTAATGAGGAAACAGGCCCAGTTAATTCTAATAATCTATAAAAGCAATGGAGTTTGCTGTCATTTTCTACACTGTCTATATTTGCTTTGATTTTTGTTTTTCTTTTGGATAAACTTTAAGTAAAACCATCCTTTCAGAAGAGTAGCTATTTTTATATTGTTTGCAAACCCCTTGCCAGAGTGAACATTACAGAGATGGCATTTTTCTTTCAATTTATCTATCTTCCTCCCTTATACATAGATAGACAAATAAAAATGATTCTTTCCAGAGACAGCACACATGCCAGCTCCATATTTTCTGCAGATAGCTTATTTTTATTCAGCTTAAAGCATAACCTATCATTTTTATTCAAGACTCCAGTCTCTCTCTCTCTCTCTCTCTCTCTCTCTCTCTCTCTCTCTCTCTCTCTCTCTCTCTCTCTCTCTCTCTCTTTCTCACTTACTCTTTTAAAAATCTCTCTTCAGTCTGGCAAGTTTTCAAGAAGTCCTTCTTTTGTTTCTTGAAACTCTATACTAGGGTCAGTACATGTTTTAACAAAGCACACCTAGCTGGTTTGTTTTTCTTTATCAAAAAAGGTGTTCCTCAGATTTAGAGATGGAAGGAATCTTTGAAATGATCAGAGACAAGCCAAATGAGCCTCAGAAAGGTTAATTGACTGGGTTGCAGTCACACAGTGAAGAATTGCTGCTTGAATTGGAATTTGGGTCTCCTGAGTCCAAATCCAGTTCTAGTACACTGCAATGGGGGAACAAAAGCATTGGGAATAAGTATATGTGTATATGGAGTTTCCCATGATAGAATATAAGGTCCTTTGAGGGTAGACAGCTTTCATCTTTGTCCTTGCTTTCTCAGCACTTGACACAGTGCCTGGCGGATAGTAGGCACTTGATAAATTCTAGTTAATTATTTAATTGATTGACTTTTGATCTAGTTTAGAGCCATAGAATCCTAAGTTCTTAGATGTGGAAGGAATCTAAAGATCATCTATCTAGGTCAGAGGTTCTTAACCTTTTTGCATGTGTTATGGACCCTTTTAGCAACCTGGTGAAACCTATGGGCCCTTTCTCAGAATAATGTTTTTAAATGCATAAAATAAACTATATGCCATTACAAAGGAACCTAATTAGACTAAAATAAAATTATCAAGATATTAAAAAAAAAACCACCTATCTCTGGGACTCCAGTTTAAGAATCTCTGAGCTAGGCCAACTTTCTACTACTGAGTTCAGGCAACAACATTGATGGCCATCTAACATCTACTTGAACATTAGGGAAAGGTAGCTCACTGTGACATAAAGTAAACAATTTGGTGTTTGTAATTTTACTCTTCATAAACCATATTCTTTTCAGCAAGATTCTTAGTCTTTAAGGGAACATAACACTACAAGCAAACATCAGGATTTTTTGTAGGGGAGGCTGAAGGATCTCACAACCTCAAAGATAAGCTTTTCAGATCCTTACATTTAGAGATGCTGCTGTCTTCTTGAAAGCCTACTGCTCTCCCTACTCCTTTTTATCTTTTCTTTCTGAGCACTGCATTCATTTCATACTTTATCAATCTTAAAGCATCTGTTAGACGTATATTAAACAGGAATAGATTTAATGTCAGAGGAAAATTAAGATTTTGATACCTTATGGTGTCCATTTTATTATCATCTGTCCTGGTGAAGAATGGATCCAAGGAATAACAAGGAATACCAAGTAGCCCATGAGCAAATAAAAATATTGAAATTTATAAACTTGCCAAAGACCAAAGTAGTTTTTATTCATTGGGAAGTATCTGATAATGTATAAAATAACCTGCATTTTTCATCTCTATTTCAGGGTTTTGACAAACAAATATATGATTAAAAATGAACTTCTGATTGTTACCCTCCTCATTTTTGTCTCTTGGATCTGTAAAGACCCCACCCTATTCCCAGATTAGAACATGCCAGAAGGCATGTGTGCTCATCAATTGTTTAAGAAATAAAATGCCTGATGAAGTCTCCTCACCTTCCTCCACCCCACCCACTCTCCTCATCTCCAGCCCAACTTCACATTCAGTGGCTGAATGGTGCATGCAACCCAGAAACTCTTCTGCTTTATATTCTAAAATCATCTCCCCTACCCAGCTCCCTCCCTTCCTCCCTTCCCTACATTTTCCTTTCTAGGTGATGGGTGTTGTTTAGCAGAGCCTTCTGTGTGTTACAAAGCAGAAACAATTACATAGGGGAGGCCAGGAGCATGTTAACTACAAAAAAACAGTTGTCATAAACAGTGTGCATCTTAATGCAGCGCTTCATTCTTTACGTAAGATTAATTAAAGAGCAGATGTTCTGTCATACCCTGCATTAGGTATGGTTATCTTTGAGATTCCAGCTCTTCCATTTGCTGGGTTTTAATTTGCATTATTATGCATTTTGAGCCTGGGGCATGAGTAGTCAAGTGGTAAACATTAGATATACTGCACTGTATTTCCAAATGCACCTTCACTATTAGGCTGACTAATAGAATTCAATTCTATTTTCAGCCAGATCCTCTCCATTTTCATTTGTTTTTGACACGTTACATGGCAGGGAGAATGGAAGGAGAAAGTAAAGAATGAAGCAGTTCAGTTCTGGGTGATTGTTTGTGCATCAGCTCTGGCTAAAAGGGTCCTGGGTACAACCAGACTCATGCAGACCCCTAATTGTATAGATCTGATCACACCTGAAAAATCTTTCTCTTACATAGTTGAAAGAGCCTCTAAGAAATTGCCCCCTCCTTCATTCTAAGGTTGTACAGTACAGTTAAGACAAGGCAACCCTGCTTTTGTTCTGAATTGAAGGCTCTAACCTGGCTTCTCATTTTCTAAATGAAACTGTTGGAAATTGATGCCTGAAAACTTTTCATGCAGTGATCAAAGTCTGATCTGAATTAATTTGTCATCATAACCCAGCATTGCTTGCTAGTCATTTCAGGCCGGGGCTCAGCAAAGGCAAGAGATGTCTATGTTGACAATTTCATTTAAAGGATAGAAAGCCTTCCACTTTTCTTTCATTGGTATCTTGATTTAATGAACATACAAACAGATCTACGCCATATGCTCTAAATATCAGCTCTGCCGTTCTTAGGGAAGCAGCTTGGAAAAATGCCAAGGTGAGAAGCTTGGAAGAAGCTTGAAAAGGCTTCAAGACATATCTTTGTAACCTGGGGTAGCAAATGCACCAGTGATTAATTACACTAGGATTGTATGTGAATAGGAATGTAAATAAATAGCCAATAAATAGTTCACAGCTAGGCAATAATGGTGTGTGTTGGCCTGATAACGGAAGCCTTCCTGTTTTGATTTTCTGAATTTCCTTCATGTTGCTAACACATTCATTCATGGGTCAGAATTGTATGATGGAAATGTCATTTTGCCTCTCATTATGGGATCATTAGATAAGGTGTTACCACAATCAAAGCTCACAGTCTCAAAGATGCTGGGACTCATATCTTTGTGCCAAGAAAGTCTATGCTGATGAGTTGCTGTTACTGTTCTCTCCCCTGACTTTAAATCCTCCCTTCTCCACCCCATCTCTACCAAAATAGTTTTGTTTATGCTTCTGAGCTTGCTGCAAATGTCCCTTATAGAACCTCCCATTGATTAGTGTGACACCTACTTGCATGAAATGACTCACTAACTGAAGGATAACTGGTTGCATTTTGGTAACCATAACTTTGATCTTAACACAAACTCACTCACTCATACCTTTATCTCTTGTTCTCTCAAAGCGAGACTGTCACTGAACCTGAAAAATAAAAGGCAAATACTTATCTTGACGTTAGAACTTGAAGCCAAATTCCCAGAACAAAAGAGTAAAATAATAAAGAAAGCCATGATTTCAACACTTAGAAGGAAGAAATCAGCAACATATAATTTGCCTTCAAGTTCTACTTTTGGTTTTGTTCCTGGGCTTAAATGGAGTTAGTTACAAGAGCTGGTGACCAGACCTTCCACAGTTCAGTATGCATGAGAAATGAAGCCTATGAGTTTTAGATAGAGCATGAAAGAAATGGGTTATGTAAGAATCATAAGCTATGAAGACCAGCTTCATTTTCATAAGTCTTTAGGATGAGAGGGCTTGACTGAGAGGAAAGTCTCAAGACTGCATATCAACTTAATAGTCAACCACAGTTAGGGGCAGCTAGATGGCGCAGTGGATAGAGCACTGGCCTTGGAGTCAGGAGTACCTGAGTTCAAATCCAGCCTCAGACACTTAACACTTACTAGCTGTGTGACCCTGGGCAAGTCACTTAACCCCAATTGCCTCACTAAAAAAAAAAAAAAATAGTCAACCACAATTAATGATGTCTCCCAGAGGGTAAAAGAGCATTTTTGGACTAGGGCAATGTTGCATGAGTAGTTTGGCATAAGTAACTGAAGAACAATATAGAAACTCCTCATTCATCTGAGTTAGTGTAGACAGGATACTGCCAGAAGGCAGAGGAATATATTTAGCCAATCAGTCAGTAAATAATAAAAGCTCACTTCACAATTTACAAAGTTATTTACTCACAACAACCCTATTAGGAAATTTGTGCAAATATTATTATCCCTAGGTGACAAATAAAGCAACTAAGTGACTTGGTTTCAGCTAATACAGATAAGAGCTCAGATATAAACCTTTGTTTTTGGATGCCAGCAATGCCACACTATGATATTTAATTCACAAAACCCTGTGCCAGGTCACTGATGAGGACATAAAGAAGTATGAAACATTTTCCCTACCTTCAAGGAACTTAAACTTTTTTACCAAGACAAGGTGACAATAAATGATGGAAGAGTTGAATAATGAAAAAGAACAAAAATATAAAACTTATTTACAAAGGCATGTTATAAGCAACAGGTAAATGAATATTTAAAAAATACAATAGCTACCATGAATTCCCTGTGATCTGCAGAGGTAAGAGAAGGCTCCATGGGAGAAGGGAGATTTTGAGCTTGGCCTTAAAGATCAGTAGAATAGGAAAAAAGGAAGGAGGAGAATATTTCATAAGAAGTCAAACAAAAGTAAGATGCTTTCCATAGCCAGTTTAGCTCTAACAAAGGTTTTTCATGTGTTAGTAGAAGAAGCTGAGACCAGCAAGTGAATTCGAGATGCACTGTGTAGAACAATAGATATGAGGGCTTAAGAAATGTAGATATTATCCTATAGATAGTTGATAATATTAAGGATGGGTTGCAATTGGGAGAAAATGGATTCAAGGAGCTCTTTGAAGGCTATTACAAGAGTCTGGAAGGTCTTATATTACACAGCAAATTTGCAACTAGGACATGCCATCCATTGGTTCTCATTTTATTTTCCAGAGGAATTCAGAAAAAATGTCTGACCCCTTTTCTACATTACATTCCTTCAAATATTTGAAGACAGTCATCATGTTTTACTGTAGTCTTCCTTTTTCTACATTTATTTCCTTCAACTCCTCCTTGTTAGATGAGCAGATATAGTTCCTTGAAGTCAAAAAGTCTTGGGTTCAACTTCTATATCTTATATATAGTGGCTGAGTAACCCTGAATGTGGCCCTTTAGCAAGATATTGCTCAGTGCTCTGGGAAACTTCCTAAAACCAAGTCAGACAGGAGTTAATCTTCATCACCTAAGGGAGTTCCCTCACTTGGAGTTCCCAAAATCAAGTAAATGATATATTGGTATCCAAAAACTACAACAAAAACATTCTTCAAATTGCATGGTGTCCAAATCTCCCTTTATTTTTTATTTTCTTCACTGGTCACATCCTAATTTCATTTTGTACCTATAAAAATGTACCTATAATAATGTGGCATCAAACACAGGTAGGACATTGTAATACAGTAGTACAACAGACTGTAGTAGAAAAAAATACCTACTGTATTATGACCATTAAAATTCTATTAATGAACATAAAAATTACATTAACTTTGTTAGCATCCATATTAAGCTATTGTTTCATATTAAGATTGTAATCAACTATAATTCTTTGGATTTTTCCTCCACTTCTTCCAAATCCCCACCAAACTTAATTCCTTTGGCCACCTTTGCTTATGCAGTCAAATTAATAGCTGTCTTACAGCACAATGTTCATGTTTGTTAAATTGCATCTTGTTGGTTTTAACATAACCATATCATTCTTTTAATATTGCTTCAATTCTCAGCCCTGCCCTCTGAGAGGATGAACTATATGATACCACAGAGCTCTTCCAACTCTAGGACTATGTTCCTAGTTCTATGAACTATATTTTCCAATATAGGGATCATGAGGGATTGAAAAAAAACTATTTAACAGGACAAACTTTATGAGACTCAACTACAAAGATACTTTCTAGTTACACACTAATCCACTTGGTCATGAGTAGCCAATCAATTGCTAATCAATCTAAAAGTAGTGTGAAGTCCATTTTTCACAGTCTTATCAACAAGTATATAATTCAAGATGTCCCAATTTCTCTTGAAATCAAGACATTCCCCTAATCTCCTATTATTAATAAGAGGAAATATGATTCATTTGTCATGACTCTTCTTATTGAACCCAGATTAGCTCCTAGTAATCACTGCATTGTTTTATAAATTATTCATAAATCATCAGCTCAATGATCTTTCCTAGGATTTTGCTAGTTGTCATCCTTGGTCTTTAAACATTCTATGGCTATGAGGATCCTTTTCAGGCTATCTCAGATATCATAGGGCTTATTCTCATTACATGACCAGCCTACATCCATATAGGGTCGTACATATCCCTGATGAGGTCTTTTATGATACTTCTCAAAAATCCATCCATCTAACATACTACAGCCTACTTAATGCTATAAGTGACACATATGCTATGTACAGACAGTGCCTTCATTGAGCTTCACAACAGCCTTGTGAGGTAGGTACTATAGGTATTATCATCTCCATTTTATATGTGAGAAAACAGGTTCATACAGTGACTTGCCCATGGACACATAACTAGTTGGTAAAAGAGGGGAGCTTCTTTTTTATTTCATTATTCCAGTTACAAATAAGGACAGTTTTCAACATTTGTTTTCATAGGATTTTTAGTTCCAAATTTTTCTCCTACTCTCCCTTTCCCTCCCTCCTCCCCAAGACAGAATGCAATCTAATATAGGTTATATATGTACAATCATATTAAACATATTTCTACATTAGTCATCCTGTGAAAGAAGAATCAGATCACAAGGGAAAAAACCTCAAAAAAGAAGGAAAAAAACAGGATTGTTCAATCTGCATTCATAATCCACAGTTCTTTTTTCTGGATGTTGAGAACATTTTCTATCAGGAGTTCTTTGAAACTGTTTTGGATCATTGCACTGCTGAGAAGAGCCAAGTCTATAACCATTGTTCATCACACAATGTTGCTGTTACTGTGTAGAATGTTCTCCTAGTTCTGCTCCTCTCAGTCAGCATCAGTTCATGTAAACCCTTCCAGGTTTCTCTGAACTCCTCCTGTTCATCATTTCTTACAGCACAATAGTATTCCATTACATTCATATCCCACAACTTGTTTAGCCATTCCACAATTGAAGGGCATTCCCTCGATTTCCAATTCTTTGCCAGCGCAAAGAGAGCTGGTATAAATATTTTTTATATGTGGGTCCTTTTCCCTTTTGTATGGTCTCTTTGAGATACAGACCTAGAAGTGGTACCACTAGGTTAAAGGGTATGAGCAGTCTCATAGACCTTTGAGCATAGTTCCAAATTGCTCCCCAGAATGGTTTGATCAGTTCACGGGTCCACCAACAATGCATTAGTGTTCCAATTTTTTCCACAGCTTCTCCAACATTTATTATTTTCCTTCTTGTCATATTAGCTAATCTGATAGATGTGAGGTGGTACCTCAGAGTTGTTTTAGTGATCAATAATGATTTAGCACATTTTTTCATATGGCAATAGATAGCTTTGATTTCTTCATCAGAAAACTGCCTGTTCATATCCTTTGGCCATTTCTCAATTGGGGAATGACTTACATTCTGATAAATTTGATTTTGTTCTAGAGGGGACATTCTAAAGCAGATCTTTCTGAATATGTAATATCCATATACTACACCCCATGCTAGCTCTCCTCTACTTAATCACATCTCATGTCCTTACATTGTTTATTGAAATTTTGATTCTTCTGAGATGATGATATGATGTCCTATGATTAGCATTCATGTACTAATTTATGAGGCACTAGTGGCATTAAAGAGAAAACTTTTATAGTAACAGCTAGCACCATTGACAACTGTGCACAATTTCCTAAATGCAATCCAACTCATCTTTCTTCTATTCAATAATGGGACCAGATTATTTTCCATCTTATTATTATTAATTAATTGTTGTTATTATCATTTCCCATCTGTTCAAGACATATGCACTGGTGGGGAAATATAATGACACTCCCAAACAACTGCATGTCATAATTTGAACAATGTCCATGAGAGAAAGAATGGCTATTTGGTAGAGTACTAGAATTGGATTTGGAAAATCAGGATTTGAATCATGTGCTCAAGACTAGTTAATTTTGTGTACCTGGACAAGTAATTTAACCTCCCAGTATTTCAACTTCCTTGTCTATAAAATGGGGGTGATAGTGCTCATAGTACTTACCCCAGATTTGTCATGAGGTTCATTCATTTGTTGTGAGGTTAATTCAAAATGCTCAAAATATTTAAAGTGCTACATAAACATCAGTTATTATTAATCATCTACTTAGGGTTTTCCCCCCTGTATCACTTACTAGACTAATCACTTTTGAGAAGCCATTGATCTCATTGATGAGGTCATATAATATTCTAACCCAATCAATTTTGTAATAATGCCATCTACGAGCTTTTTCTTTCTTGAAGAATCATCACTCGAGATATCTTTAAAGTCAATATGTGTCTTGAAAATTGTGGCCACTAGTGCAGATTTTTGCTATATGTATTTGGTGGGATCCAGCTGCTCTTCCTGACTTCATCATCTTACCTACTATTTCCTCTTCCTCATATAGCACTTTGTGTATTAATATTTTATGGTTTAAATGTGGTCATTCCACTGTCATTGATGATGAAAATGGATCATTAGAAAAAATGTAGGCAAGTATCTTCTATTTAATTTTTACCTACCCTTCTGAATGTTCATTTTCAGTCTCTTTTGCTGGTTCATCACCCCTTAATGATGGGCATCCCCTGGGTGTCAGTTTCATCATCTGTAAAATGAGAAGGTTAGACTACATGGTTTCTAAGGTCCCTTCCAGGTCTAAATATATATGATCCTTTAATCTTTGACAAAGCTCCATATTGAATCCTCTTTTCTCCTCACTTTGTACTCTCTCCCTTGATGATCTCATAAATTACCATGAGTTCAATTATAATATCTATGCAGATGACTCTAAAACCCATATATCCAGCCCTAATATCTTTCCCAACTTCAGTCATCCTTGACTCTTCCCTCTCCTTCACTCTTCACATCCCATCAATTGTCAAGTGTTGTCAATTCTACCTCCATAACATTTCTCACATCATTACCCTTCTCCCCCCTCATATGGCTACCATCATAGTTCTGACCCTCATCGCATTTTACCCAGACAATTGTAACAGCTTCCTAACTAGTCTTCCTGATTTTAGGGTCTTCCTTCCTCATTCCACCACCAACACAACTATCAATAAAATTTTCTTAAGGTATAGATCAGAACATATTCCTTCATTTCTCAAAAACTTTCAGGATCTCACTATTACCACTAAGATAAAGAGGAAATTCCAAGGTCTGGCACTTTTGCTTCTCTGTAACCTGGATCCAAACTACCTTTGTTACCTTGTTTCACATTACAATCTCTTCACACATTATCTGTTTTAGGAAAACATGATTACTAGCTGTTGCTTGATTTCAGCATTCCATCTCCCTCATATATATATTTGCACAAATTGCCCCCCTTTTCTGGAGGAGAGGAGGTGTATTACTTCTCAGTTCTACTTCATAGAATATTTATTTATTTTCAAGTCCCATCTACAATCTTACCTTCTATGAGAAAGTCCTTTGATTCTCTTTAATGCTAGTATCTTTCCTCTGTTGATTATCTTTAAATTTTTATCGTATATATTTATGTGTATAGCTACATGTCTTTATATTGTGTGTAAATTGTTGTTTGAATATTCTCTCCTCTATTCCACTGAGCTTTTTGAGAGAAGAGACTGTCTTTTGCCTTTCTTTGAACCCCCACCACTTAGAACAGTACCTGGAACATAGTAGTTAGGTGCTTAACAATTGCTTATTGCTTAAATAGCTGACCTTGTCCATGAAACCTTTCCTTATTCTCCAAGCTGTGAATGTTTTCTCTCACTAGAAATTAACCTATATTTACTTATCTGTGAACATGCCCTCACCACAAGTAAACTGTAAGCTCTTTGAGGAAAAGACATTTTCCACTTTTGTCTTTGCCTCACCAGAACCTGTAGTGAAGCATTTCACAAAGAAAGTGTTTCATAAATATTTGAGGCATAGAATTCTCTTAATATGGCTTAATTGAGTCTCTTGCCAATTTTTCCACATAGTGTCTCCACTTTTTTTGTTGTCTTGCCAGGCAATACTGCTCTGATTCTTTAATCATCTTCCTACATAATGTTTTGGGAATAAACTTGTAATTTAAGATAGTTTTGTCTTTGACTGTGATATCTTTCCACTGAATAGATCACCAGACTTAGAGTCAAGGAGCTATGAGTTCAAATCCTGACACTCACATTAGCACACTGTGTGGCCTTACAAGGCAGTTAATCATCTCTCAGCCTCATTTTCTTCATCTGTAAAGTGAAGGCAATAGTGCTGCCCTTGTGACATTATGGTCAAGATAAAAGGACACACATATACACACACATACATACACATATATATTTGTGTGCATGCATGCCTGCTTTTATGTATACATGTATGTATATATACACATATACATATGCACATACATATATACATATACACACATACTTTGCAAGCCTTAAAGTTTTATATAATACTTAGATTATTATTGTTATTATATAACAAGGAAAACAAGTGTTGTCTGGCTATTTCTAGGCTCTTTTGGCCTCCTGCTTATGGTAACTATTTTACGTCACTTAAAATTCTCTTAGAAATGTTGAACATCAGAATCAAAATATTTTGTTTTGTCCATGAATCCTGGATTTGATAATTTATGAGATTATATCTACTTTTTTGTGGTAAATTTTTACATTCCCTTTGTGTACTTGGCAGCCTCTTTGTTGTACATATCTGAAAATTCCAGAGCACCACTTCCTATAGACTGTTTCTTCCTTTATCATAGATATCTTCTATAGTTTCTGGTTTGGGAGCCATGTCTGAACTTTTCAGCTTCAAAAAATTCAATTTAAAGCCTTCAGGCACAGAATTTTAGAATGAGAAAGAATCTAGATGCCAACTTGTCTTTTTACAAATGAGATCACTGGAGCAAATAGGGCATAAGTGAATTTCTCAAGGTTGCACAATTAATGAGTTATGGAACAGAAGGGTCTTGAATGCTATACCAAGGCAGGTAAATGAGTACCCTTCCAAAGAGACAAAGATTTTTTTTTTTGGTCTTTCTGAGGTGAGCTCTTGTTGGGGGCCAACTGGCCTATGAAAACACATTGTAGTCCAGGAAACTAAATCTTTCTTGTCAACATCACCTAGGTAATGAACTGATCATTTCCCAGATACTCTATTCCCTTCCAAAACCACAGACAATGACAGGAAGAAAAGATGAAAACAATACTTGTACCCTCACATCTTTCATTTTCCTACATGAAACTTAAAAGTATCTTTTGATTATTTTGTTACTTTTGATTTCTATCTCTTGTTCCTATTCAAATCAAGGGGAAAAAAGTAAGCTGTGGTTGGTAGGTTTGATGACTTTTGGATGTTCTCCATTGAATCTTTTTTTCTTTTTTTTTGCAGGGCAATGGGGGTTAAGTGACTTGCCCAGGGTCACACAGCTAGTAAGTGTTAAGTGTCTGAGGCCGGATTTGAACTCAGGTCCTCCTGAATCCAGGGCCAGTGCTTTATCCACTGCGCCACCTAGCTGCCCCTTCCATTAAATCTTAAAAATCTTAAAACACTCCAGAAAAATAAGATATCTCCTGATATGCATTCTCTCTTCACCTCCACCTAATGGAATCCTTGGGTTTTTTGTTTTGTTTTGTTTTTGTTTTTTTACAAAGCACAGCTCATGTGGCACTTCCTATATAGGCCTTTCATGTGTCCTAGTTATTGGCAATCTTTCCCTCCTGAAATTACTTTGTATTGCCTCACATATGTTTTGTATTTACTTTACTTCTTTATCTCTTATATTTCCCCAGTAAAATGTTAAGTCCTTGAGGGAAGAGGGTATTATGCCTTCTCTTTGTATTGTAATACATAGCACAGTATTTTGCACACAGTAAGTGCTTTATAGGTGACTGTTGCAATAGAATGGAATTTCATAAAATACAATATGTCACATCTCTGCATATCTCCCTCTCCATCAAGAATTAATAACTCACACAACTGTCTTCGAAGAGTAATATCATCTCTGCAAATTGCTGTAAATCCACCTGGTGTTCTAAGGAGATGGTGTTCAGCATGTCTGGAATCTGCCACCTTTAAAAGAAAGGACCTCATATCTGCTTACATGGTATATGCTTTCTTCTAATTTTCTTCCCACATGCCAACTCTTGACATGAATTTCCTTGCATCACTTAGAAATATGTTTTCTGGGGGCAGCTAGGTGGTGCAGTGGATAAAGCACCAGCTCTGGATTTAGGAGTACCTGAGTTCAAATCTGGCCTCAGACAATTGACACTTACTAGCTGTGTGACCCTGAGCAAGTCACTTAACACCCATTGCCCTGTAAAAAAACAAAAACAAAAAACAAAACAAAAGAAATATGTTTTCTAAGGAGTAGTTAAGTGGCCCCAGGGATAGAGCACTGGCCCTGGAATCAGGATAGACTTGAGTTCAAATCCAGCCTCAGACACTTACTAGCTATGTGACTCTAGGCAAGTCACTTAACCCTGATTACCTCCAAAAATTGCTTTCTGATTTCCTTTTAGGAGTATTCCTTCAAGGTTACTTAAGAAGTTTTCATTCCATTTAAATAGAGAATGATTCCTCAACCCTTTTCCTCTACTAGGGGATCAAATTGTTCTTGCAGAAGATATAAATTGGCATAGCATGTAGATTGCAAATAACTATAATGGCATCCATAGTGACCATTCTGGAAACTTCCCCAATAAACTAGTATGAAAACTTTATGTGTGGGTATCTATGCATGAGACAAAGGAAAAAGGAAAGAAAATTACTCATTCAGGGGCACACAAGTAGATAGAGGCAGGGTAAGAATTAGAATCAAGGTCTCCTCCAATTAAAAATAATAGAAATAATTTACTTGGGTTCAAAGCATCAACTTCATAGCAAAGGCCATTGATAAGTTGGAGGGTGTCCAGAATGGTGAAGTCTATGGCCTACCACATTTTCAAAAAGATGTTGATAAATTAGACTGTGGCCAAAACAATGAAGTTCCTTGAGATTACGTCAAATTGGTCATCTCTTGAGAAGTAACACAGGACATGACAGAAATTTTCAGAAACTTAGAGTTGACACATGGGGAAGGGATACAATTTGTACTACTTGGCCCCAGAGGCCTATGTGGAAAGTGAAGGGAGAAAAATTTAGGTTTCATATAACTGCCTAAGAATTAGAGTGCAATGGACTATCTCAAAAAAGGAGTGAATCCCCCCTCGCTCAAGGTCTTCAAGCAAAGACTGAGTGAGAGATCTAGAGCCAGAGAAGACCTTCCAGAACCCATCTAATGTACCTCTCTCATTTTATGGATTAGTAAATTGAGGGAAAGGAATGTTATGACTTTGTCAAGGTCATTAAGGTAGGAAGCATAAAGGAGAGGATTTGACTCCAGGTGCACTAAATCCAGAGATAGTGGTCTTTTCCCTTTCCTCCCTATCACTCCTGATTATGATGCATGCTGAGGCAGGAACTGCTAATCCGCTATGCATTAGAACAGGGGACTTCAGAGGTCCCTTTCCTGATTTGATTCTATTCTAAAGGGTCCCATAGATTGTAAGTAATAAATCTGGGATTTGAACTAGGGTCTTCTTATACTAACATTTATACTTTATCCTCCATTTTCCCAGAAGAATATGTGTGCATGCACACACATGTTTATATGCATGTACATGTGTTTAAAGGTGTATGTGTTCATGCATGTGTATATGTGTACAAATAATCATAGATATAGATTTTATATATAAATCTAGGTTATCTAAGACACCCTGAGGTATACTAGTGAATTTCACCATTTTAGGGAAAAAGTCTTTAGTGAAAGATAGTCATTAATATCCCTCATATAAGGTCTTCCTCCTCTATGGAACTGGTCCTTTGTTCATTGAAACCAAAATGAACTATATATACATATATGTCTGTCTGTCTGTCTGTCTGTATATATGTATATAGAATACACAAATGTCTATATGTATCGTACATGTGTGTATACATAAATAAATATAAACACACATATGTGCACATACATGTATATGTAAACTTACGTATACATTTGCATATACACAATTTGCACATATAGAGCAGTTATCCACCAAAATTACATGATAAGACATCTATCTTATGAGATCTAAGAGAACAGTTTTTATTGGTTCTTATAAAGTAACTTCCTTTCTGAAACCCGATGCCCATTCATTGTCTTCTAACCCTAGTTAATCAAACCCCATCAGAAGTGGTGTATGACCAAAACAACCAGTCCCTGAGAAGGAAACTCTGTTCATGAGTAATGGAGAGATAGATAGATAGATAGATAGATAGATAGATAGATAGATAGATAGATATACACACATACATATATATGTATGTATGTATACACACAAACACATACATACATACACACATGTATTGTGTATGGTGCTTATATGTACACACATATATGTGTGTATACACACACGTGTGTCTATAGATAGATAGATAGATAGATAGATAGATAGATAGATAGATAGATACACACACCCATATATAAATTGCTTCTTAAAGGTCATGTAGAAAATTTGTTGGGACCACTAGCAAGAATTCAGATCTCCTAGATAAACTGTCTAATGCAAAAGTTTTAACAAATAACTGAAGCAAACATTTGCAAGTATCTATTGGCTACATAATGTATGATATGCATGGAGAGATATTTTTTAAAGTATAGATAAGACTCTGTTCCTACCTTCAAAGAGTTTATAGTATAGATGGAGATAAAATGCCAGCAATAAATAATGATGACCCATGATATTAATTGCTGCTGACAGTTATTAGGATCATAGGATTATATATTTAGAGCTAGAATCCATTATCCATTTTAACCTCCTCAGATGAGGAGACTTAAGGCCAGTGAGGTAAAGTAATTTACCCAATATAACAAAAGTAATTAGTGGCAGATCCATGATCTAAAACCATGTTCTCTAACTCCAAATCTATCACTCTTTCCATCAATCCATATTTGCCACCCCAGCTTTCCATTTGTCCATTTATCCATGCAGCTGTGGTGGTAGTGAGAGGCTAACATCAAGAATACAATTGTGGATGCCACAGTAAAAATAAAAGCTATATGAACATCTGACCTGGAGAAAACAAATTGAAAATAAGTCATTATTATTGGTCTTTCTGACTTTCAGAGAAAGAGACTCTCTCTTTTACAAGTAGTGAAGTGGAACTATATTTGGCCTTAGAGGTCATTGTTGGTGAATCAATCAAATCATATATTTTTTCAACCATTTTTGAGGGCTCATATGTCCAAATCTTAGAGCAGTCCAGAATGAACATAGGGTCTTGACCCTGAAAAGTTTTGCAGTCTAGTTGGGAAGAACTGACATCCTTGAGACAAGTACAGAATAAATTTAAGGAAAGCCATAAGCAAATGTATCTATAAAATAGTTAAAGAATAGAATAACTAAATTAAGGAAAATATTTTTTGAGTCAAGATACTCAAGAAATTGAGTTTTAGCCTAATCTTTGCAAGATGTGTAGACTTTAGATTGGTAGAGAGGAATGGGGGAAAGTTCAGATAAATGGGGAAAGCAAATTGAGTTGAAGCACAGGTCTAAGAATGAATCAGGCAGGAGGTGGCACAGTGGATGGAGTGCTGACCTTGGAGGCAGGAAAACTCATCTTTGTGGTTTCAACTCCAGCCTCTGACTTTAATTAACAGTGTGAGCCTAGGCAAGTCACCTACACATATTTTCCTCAATTTCCTCATCTGTAAAATGAGTTGGAGGAGGAAGTGGCAAACCACTCCAATATTCTTCACCAAAAACAAACAAACAGACAGACAGACAGACAAAAATGGGTTAAAGTAGAATCAGACATGACTGAAACAACTAACCATCAAAAAAGAATGAACCAAAGTGAGTAACAAAGCTGCTCAGCATACAGTTGAAACAGACTTTATTGACATCAGTAATGGTTATAGATAACATAGGGCCAGGTATTGGTGGCTAAAATTGGATTATATTTGATGGACAATAAAAAGTTATGGTTCATGAGTGATGTGGTAAAAGATTAAGTTTTTAGCAAGATTAACCTGGCAGGTGTGAACAGGATAGATTGGAGATTTAAACAAACTACTGGGCAGTTGGTAGCAAATCCAGTATAAGATTCCAAGAATATGGCTAGAGAAATCTTGAGAAGACCTAATATTTTTAGGAGTTTCAAAATATTTTAATACCTAATTTCAATCTCCACCCTTTATATCTGTAATAGTTAAGATAGCAAGACTGACATGCATGTCTGAGTAAAAAAATAAAGGGTTAGGGCAACAGTGGTGTCAGAAGACAGGAAAGCAAACAATCAAAGAGAAGCAGATATCAGACAGAGGGAACAGATTGGTAGTAGATTCCAAAGTTCAATGAAGTAGTCAGTAAAATGATCTAGACAAGTAAGAGTAGGGATCCAAGTTTGCTTGTCAGAAGGACATATAAACAGTAAATAAGAAACCCATGAGTATCAATATATGTCAACATAGGAAAAGGGTTAGAGATAGGGATAGGAACTGGACCTCTCATTTTATTGGTTTGGGGAACTCCCAGATAAGGAAACTCACTCTACCAATGCAAGTTATCAACTTCTCTATAATTTATAATATGATCATATTACTTAGAGTCCAGAGGAGTTAAGTGATTTACTCAGGGTCATCCAGCCCATGGGCATCAGAACTACTTGAAACCAGGCTTTCCTTGCTCCAAAGACACCTCTCCATCCACTGTACTATGTGTTAATATATGTGAATAGACCATCACCATCAGAGAAGGACTGAGTAAGACAAGAGACTTTCTTACTGATATCCACTTGTATCTACAGGTTAAAAATTGAAGCCCGAGTGAAAAAAATCCTTCTCTCTAGCCATGCTATATCAAGTCAGTTTCCAAGACTGCTGCCACAGCACTCCTTTTTATTTATACCAAATATACCTAAAATAACTCTAAGCAGACAAAAAACCTGTAGGTTGATTGCTGCTGCATTCATAGGTTTTAGGTGGAAGAGGCATCAATTCACTTACAATGAACTAGAGACATTCCCATTTACTTCAGTTCTTCTAGGACCTATGATTTCATCATTGGAGATGCTCAGGAGACACAGCAATGTTAATCACATGCCTCTGTATCTTACTAGATGGTCTCCATTGTGTCCTTTAGGTTTTTTGTTTTGTTTTAATCACAATCTGATCATGTGTTTCTATAAACTCAGTCAAGCTGGTTCTAAGATGATGGACAGGTCTGCAGGACCTGTATCTGGAAAGACTGAGGAGAAACAAAGAATATTTGACCTGGATAAGAACCAAAAAAATCTTGTGAATCAACCTCTCAAAGCATATTCAATAAGATGGAGCACAGTAGATACAGCTCTGGACTTTGAGGTAGGAAGACCTGATTTTGATTTCTGCCTGAGACTTTTAACATCTGTATGACCCTGGGTAAATCACTTAACCCCTCTCCAGCATCAGTTTCTAATGATCTTGAAAATATGAATAATAACACTGCCTCACAGGATTATTGGATTATTGTGAGGCTCAAATTTTATTTATATATATATGTGTGTGTGTGTATGCATGTATGTATGCATACATAGACATATATGAAATTCACATATACAGAGACCGAGAAGAAGAAAGAAACCTTTGTAGACTGTACAACACTATTATAGATACAATTACAAGGTACTTCTTAAAGAAATAAAGAATAATTTCAATAACTAAAGAGAAATTTGATGCTCATAGCTTGATTGGCAAAAATATAAAATAGAGAAAACTACTAAGGGGATGCTTTATAGAGGTAGGTAAATATATATTTTTTAATTACTTGGAGGGGAAATCTAGAATACCAAGGGAAATATATGGGGGAAAGTTAGAATGAATGGGGAACAGTACTTCCAGATTTCAAAACATATTATGAAGCCATAATCCACAAAACTATTTGAGATTAGTTTAAAAGAAGGAATGTCTATCCTTATAATATAGATAAGAAAGAATCAAAAATAATTGAAATAAATCACCCAGGATATGAGAAACACAAAAATATAAATTTCTCAGGAAAGAATTCCCTACAAGACAACAATTTCTGGGAAAACTGCAAAGCAGATTGGCATAAATTAAATTTAGACCAATATTTTTATGCCACATATCACAATAAAATCAAAATAGATATGTGACATAGATATTAAAGATTATGTTCTAAAGAGTACCAGAACAGGCACCTTTCATAGACATAACTAAGAGCTTATTCTTAACCAAACAAGAGAGAAAAGTACAAAATTTAAAGGAGATATTTTTGATTGCATGAAAGTTCAAAAAGAAAAGTTTTGGCACAAACAAAATTAATGTACCTAGGAGCAGAAGAAGAGAAGTTATTGGGGGAAAAATATAGAATTTTTAATAAAGATCTAAAATCTAAGATAGATATAGATACAAATACATATATACATATATATACATGTATACATATGTATGCTAACATTTCTCGGTAGAACAATTGCAAATTGTTAACCACCATATGAAAGAATGCTCCAAATCACTAGTAATAGGAGAAATACAAATCAAAACAAAATTGACATTTCAACTCATACCCAGAAAATTGGCAATGTTTGTAAGATTTAGAAATAGTCAATCTTGGAGGCAATAAGGAAAGACAGACACAATAATGCACTATTGGCAGAGCTAAGTATTGGTCTAACCATTCTGAAAAACAATTTGGAATTATGCTAAGAAATTGATTTAAATATCCATATCCTTTAACCTAGAGATCTGACTGCTAGGCATATATTCTAGGAAAGTCAGAATAAGTCTCATATACACCAACATAATAATAGCAGCATTTTTTGTAGAGCAAAGGATTAAAAACAAAATAGATGTCCATTGATTGTGGATTAAAAAAAATTATGGTACCTGAATGTAACTGCATATTCCTATACTACAAGCAAAGATAAATATAATGGATATAGAAAAATACCAAAAAATACTTATATGAACTGATGAAAAAGGGAGAAAGAAAAACCAGGAAAACAATAAATACAATGACCATAACAGTGTAAGTGGAATGAACAACTACAATAAAATAAAGAAAACTGAGTACTATGAAGTTATAA